>NC_134897.1:28689674-28769674 GCF_041734735.1 Babylonia areolata | reverse complement strand
ACGCGACAGTCTCTGTTGCTGCATGGGGTTCGATCTTTGGTCATGTGTTTCTCTCTGTCTCTGTCTCTGCCTCTGTCTCCCTCTCTCTTTGCCTTTGTCTCTGTCTGTCTGTGCCAGTGTGTGTTCACGCGAGCGCTGCTGCGTGCGTGGAGGAAGGGAGGGGGGAGTTGTTTGTTTTTTTTGTGAGAAGTGTTCGATGCTTCGTTTGCACCGTTATTTTCTGAGTAAAAAAATTCTGATTCATGCATTGATATCTTTATTTAGTTTTTGTGCTCTCTCTCTCTCTCTCTCTCTCTCTCTCTCTCTCTCTCTCTCTCTCTCTCTATATATATATATATATATATATATATATATATATATATATACATATAATACATGTATTCGCGCTCAAGTGCACACGCGCACATACACACACACACACACATACACGGCACACACACGCGCGCGAGCACGCACGCACACACACACACACACACACACACACACACACACACACACACACACACACACACACCGTGTGTGTGTGTGGATGGATGCTTGCATGTGTGCATGCATGCGAGAGTTGTCGTCGTAGGCGTATGCATGTGGTATAAACATTTCAGTATGAATAAAACATGTCTGAACCACACAGCCGCAGACTATCGGCGGAACGACAGGATACTGAGAATGTCACAGACTGTGTGGGATGGGGAGGGAGAGAGAGGGGAGCAGGGGGGAGAGAGAGAAAGAGAGACGAAGGTAAGGAGGGAGAGAGGGAGGGAGAGAGAACAAAGGAAAAGTGAGAGTGAGGGAGAAAGAGAGTGGAGGAGATAGAAATGAAAAGAGATGTGGAAAGAGAGAGGGAGGGAGAGGAAGTGTGTGTGTGTGTGTGTGTGTGTGTGTGTGTGTGCGTGCGTGCGTGCGTGTGTGTGTGTGTGTGTGTGTGTGTGTGTGTGTGTGTGTGTGTGTGTGCAGCTTTGTAATTCTGCCATTCTTATTCATAAGATAACCTTAAACATTTTCTGTATGTCATTAGCCATTCCTTCATCATTATGCAAGGTGTGTGTGTGTGTGTGTGTGTGTGTGTGTGTGTGTGTGTGTGTCTTTGGGACACTACCATAAATGTGGGTGCTAATTAGCATAGTCACGAGGTAGATGCCTCAAGTTTAACAATCACTGCGACTTTTTTTTTCTTTTTTTCTTTTTTTTTTTTGGCACCGATAAAACCTCAAGGGTACGCCGTGACAAATTCGGTTATCGTTGGATTTCTGATCCAAGGTCCCAGGCCCCGTTTCGACATGGTGTTGCCTCTTTGAGGAAGACACATTACTCCAATTTCTCTCACTCCACCCAGGTGTGAATTTGGTACCTGACATCGCTTGGGGGAGGTTAAAACGGCAGGAGAGGACTGAGCCCCGCCTTCCTATGCCGAGCCCAAGACACAGTGGGTGTAATGCTATGGGGCCTTTAGCATTTAACATAACAACTTGAAGGACTGCACCCTCCTTGCAGCAGAGACAACGGGGTGTAACTGAGCCGTTGTTCCTGTATGTGTGACTTTGTCTGCTGAAGAATCATTCTACTGGGAGAGAGAACTCAAAACACCGAACTTTTCTAATTCGTGAGGCCACCGTCCTGTACACTTTAAACTGAGATAGCAAAAATAATGAAGGAAAAAAGGAAAACATGTGTGGACATTGCATCAGTGCACATGATGCAACAATCGTACAGACTGTTGCTGAGAGAGCAAGCCAACAGATCTCACAATCTTAGATATAGGCGTAAAAACTGTACATCGCTAAGTCTCTCAGAGTATCTTCGTTCTGTAAAAAGTAAGCTGGAGTTTGATGACGTGCAATGCTTTACAGTGTATTTGTCTATTCAATGGAGTAATGAGGACAAACAAAAATGATATTTTTGTTTTCGATGTGATCACAAAACGGACATTTATCTGGTTTTTGATAATATATGTTGTTAACATTTATCTCACACAACCCAATCCTGGATCTGGTTAATGTTTGTCTAAATGTGGCTATACTTATGACATGAACATATCTCTCTGGCTCCAAAATTGATTTGAATGAGCGATACGACAGAAGGCGGTCACTTGCATCTCATTTTGCATTCCAGTCCTGATGGAAACAGTCAATCAAAAATATCTTTTCTTCTCCAACCACACCATTCATCGAGACCTCTGAGATACCCAACGAATCTAGACACCTCCTTGTTTCTACGTGACAGCCCAGTAACGCAAGTGATTGTTTCCTCATCATTGTGTTGTTGTTGTTGTTGTTTTTGAGATCATTTCATATGCCTGTTTGGGAAATCTTGATTCTTCTTCACCGTCATGTTGCTGTTTTCTTCTTCTCTTCCTTCTCTCTGTGTATGTCTGTTGGCATCTTCCACCCCCTTCCCATGTACAATACATCCTTTGTCTTGGATGTCTCCCTCCCCTTCTAGACCCAATTCTTTGTTAGGGCCGTCTCCCTCCCCTCCTAGACCCAATTCTTTGTTAGGGCCGTCTCCCTCCCCTCCTAGACCCAATTCTTTGTTAGGGCCGTCTCCCTCCCCTTCTACCTCTCCTCTTCCTTCTTTTAGTTTTTACTTCTTCGTCGTCTTCTTCTTTTTATTTTCCTCTTTGTCCTTTCTCTCGGCCTCTGTCTGTATCTTGCTGTTCTGTTGTTGTTGTTGTTTAACTTTCTCAAGGAGGCGTAATTGCGTTCGGACAAATCCAGATACGCTAAACTACGTCTGCTAAGCCAGGAGCATAACCCGACGTGTTTAGACAGACACTGAGTGCATGCATATATATCAGTGTATTTATCAGAGTGGATTTCATCTACAGACATTTGCCTGAAGATAACTCTTTTCTTGCTCTGGGTTCTTTTTTCAGTGCACCAAGTACGTGTTGCACACGGGACCTTGGTTTATCGTCTCGTTCGAACGACTCCCTTCTTGTTCTCGTTGTTCTAACTGTGTGTATGTATAACGTTAAAAGAACCTGTTCACTCGCGTCTCACTCATTCCATGTAAAACTGATATCAAGTTTAAAACAGATGGGAATCGCTAGGATGGACAAAACAAGGAAGAAAATGATTTTGAAGAAAGAAAGATAGAAAGTCAAAAAAGGAAAAAAGAAACACGAGAGAAAGAAGGAATGATTCAAGAGAAAAGAAAGAAAACAGGATTGGAGGAACAGGAAGGAAGATGATTTTGAGTATAGTTCTCACCACCACCAACCTCCACCTTCAGAACATTTTCATTTTCTTCTTTTCATTCAGTCTTTCTTTCTGTGTCCATGTGCATGTGCATGTGCGCGTGCAAATGTGTGTGTGTGTGTGTGTGTGTGTGTGTGTGTGTGTGTGTGTGTGTGTGTTGTGTGAGAGAGAGAGACAGAGAGAGAGCGTGAACGCGTGTGTGCACGAGCGTGTGTCCGGTCAATCTCAACCAGCCAAACCCATCAACCAGCAATATCTCTGCAATACACATATCGTTGACTACTACAGTCAATTACTAAAAGCAACGCTCAAAGCACTTGCGGTCACTTCATCCATTCATTCCTAAACGAAGTAAAGCCATCGCCGTTTTAGATTACACCTGCCAGGCCAACACACGCCCACGTGGAAGAGCCGAGTCACGAGACACAAAAGACAGGACGAGGAGGGACCCGCAATACAGCAACAGACGATTGAGAGGGACCGCCAGTCATTACCTGTGGCGAGCTGTGGCCCATGGCTGTGTGGCTGACTGATCGATAGGGGAGTCAACAAGCTGGGCCGACGTCAGCGCCGTAATCACACCATTATTAGTTTATTAAATAAACACACTCCTCGGTTCTGTCTGAGCGAACAATAATCCCGCCGCTGCCAGTCGTTCAAAGTGACGTGACTGTAAACACACACACACACTTGCGCATACATGCGCACATACACACGCGCGCCCGCTCACGCACACACACATGCACACATACACACACACACACACACACACACACACACACACACACACACACACACGCACACACACTGCCAATATCAACTTCTTCATCAAGCAGAATAAGTTAATATTCTAACTAAAAATGAATGAATTGACTGCTGATTATCAATTTGAAAGAAAAATAATAACAAAATACCGTGTGAAAAAATTAACAGTATAATAATTGCTGAAATCCTGACTGCTTCTTGTGTGTAGTGTATTGGTGCTATATCCTTCACTATTATAGTCGATTAAGGCAACGTTCAAAGCACCTGTGCTCACTTCATCTAGCCATTAACGAAACCATCGCCTTCTGCTAAGCTGATGCCTGTGACCAGCAGCATAACGGAAAGGGTTCAGTATAACGGGCTAATGTAAATTGTGTAAGACCTTCACACCGAGTACAAATCACAACCAGCATCTTCATACACGAAGTCAATTTAAAAAAAAAAAAGTGGTTTGGATTATTGAGATTTGGTTGCAAACATCTGCCATAGTATATTAAGATTTATGTCGTATTCTATAACATGGCAGAAAGCGTGTTGCTCCTGGCAGACAAAATATATTACAAATGTAACTTTGACACCAAGCAGAATAAGATTAAGTTTTTCAAAACTAAAAATTAAGAAAAATGACTGCTGTTCATCAGTGAGTCAATTTTGCTAGAAAAAAAAAGTTCTAAAAATACTGTGTAAAAGAAAACAAAAACAAAACAAGAACAATCTAACAGTCAAGTTACTGGCGAAAGCGTTACTGCTTTCTGTGAGCGGTGCATTGTAGTTGCGCTCTAGTGGCACATGAATGAACTTTCCAGACCAAACGTCGACATCGCTGCCATCATTGAAAACCGTTTCCTAGAAGAAGACAGCTTCAGAAACACGGCGCCAGCTACACCCTATACTGGTCGAGTGAGCCAGAAAGACGCCTCTGAGATGTTGGCTTCATGTTAAAAAAAAACGGCAACATAAAAACAAAAACAAAAATGCCCATTGTCTCCAAACTTGAAAATCTGCCAACAGGTCACTCTGACCGCATCATCTCCATACGCCTCCCACTTCGCAATGAGCAGCATGCCACACTGTTCGGTGTCTATCCCGAACTCTTCAGGCAGACCATGCGGAAAAGTGCAAGTTCTACACTGACCTGCGCAACCTCTCGTAGAACGTCCCGGCAGACAAGATCTTCATCCTTGGCAATTTCAATTCTAGAGTGTGCCAAGATTCAGAAGCCTGGAAAGGAGTGCTTGGCAAATACGGCATCAGAAACTGCAATGACAATGGTCGCATCCTACTGGACCTTTGCGCAAAGCAGCAACTCGCAATCACCAGCACCATATTCCAGCAGAGAAGCAGTCTGAAGACAACCAGGATGCATCCTCAGTCCCAGCACTGGAACCTCATAGACTACATGTTGGTTCGCCAGAGGAACCTTCGAGACGTCCTACAAACCCTAGTGATGCCACACTGAGCATCGGCTTGTTCGCTGCAAACTCGGTCTCCGCTTCAAACCCAAGCCCAAGAGAAGCGGCAATTCAAGGATGAAACTTCGGGTTGGTAAACTTAAGTCAGCTTGAGGGAAAGCTGACTTTCAGGTAATTCTTCAATCAGGACTTGAGGATTCCATTTGCCCCACAGACCCTCTCCAGAAGTACTTTGGGGAAAAACAACAACCTTAAAACCACCATCCCGCTGGCCTCTGAAGAAGTTTTCGTCGAAGAAAAACAAAGACTGGTTCGATGAAAATAACCAGTAGATGAAGAAAATGCTGGAAAAGAATAGTTCCGCCAGTCAGGCTCACTTGCTCAGAAGTCCTGTCCAGAGAAGATGCACCCTTCTGCCTTGAATGCAGTGACCTTCAGCGCAAAGAAAGAACTCAGCTTTGCGCAGACACTGGTGACTGCAAAGGTCTTTCTGAATCTCTGAAGGCGGTGTACAGTCATTCACACCAGGTCCAGAGTCTTATGCGAAGCGCAAACAGCCAGGCGCTTCTCACAGACAGGATGTCCATCCTCAACCAATGGTCTGAACACTTACAAATTCCCTTTAGCGCCAGCCGCTCAGTCTACGCTTCCGCAATTCTCAGAATCCCCCAACAGCCAGTAAAACAGAACTGGACAAGTCTAACTTTAAAGAGACTGTCATAGCCATAGAGCAGCTGAAAAGTGGCAAGGTAGCAGGTGCAGATGGAATTACACCAGAGACTTGGAAGCATAGGGGCCTAGCCTCACGCACCTCACTCCACAAGCTCTTTACCCGCTGCTGGGATAATGGTAAACTACCACAGGACCTTCGTGACAGACCTGTCTGTCCCCACTTGGCCTCGTCAGCCACCAGTGAGACTGCAATACACGTGGCCACCCCCCTACCTAATCTTTGTTCACGAAGCCAAGCCGTGTTGTTTATGATGATATAACTGTTATGTCCAGAATCTGAAGTTCCCAATATTAAGGGATTTAAAAGAACAGTTTAGGTTTAACACTTAAACACCATTGCATGTTTAGATTTATATGATCTATTACAAAAAAAAAAAAAAAAAAAAAAAAAAGATTGAGAGTTACCTCTACGTCGGTTTTTGATAACTTTAGAGGTGAATCATATTTTATGTCACATATTGAAGACTAGTGTCAAAGAGCATCTTTTGCATTCTCCTGCATATTTACCTTCTGTGAGGGACTATGGCCTGTAATTACGGAGAAACCATCTCAGTCTGTTGTGCTTGTGTGGGGGTGGGGTATTTGTGTATGATTTTACAAAGATAATTCTCCCTGAAATGTTGGGTGATGTGGATTCGTGAGTTGCAGGGTGGTGAGGCACACCGGAGATAGTAAACCCTTCGATGCCAGTCATTGGGGTCCACAGAATCCCCTCTTCCAGAAAGCATGGTTTGTTTCCACAGACTGTACCCAGACTGCCGGTCTTGGAGCAGTGCCCTCAGAGGCCACAGCAGTGGAACCGACTGTCCACCCAGGGTACCTGACAAAGTCACGTCACCTACCATCAGGTGTTGTCTCCACCTGGGTGGCTTGATTCTTGTCATGTTCTCTTTCTTGTGGAATTATTCAGGACGTGTTTTCAGCCCTGATAAGGCCCTTGTGGTTGACTGGACGATAAACACCATGAATGAAGGAGCTTTCTCAGCTCTGTGGGAGAAATTCACAATCCGACAGCTTCCCTGATGCTGCGGTAACAGATACTGCAGGGAATGTGGGAGGAAAATGTAATGAAGAACAACAATACAGCAAAACCACACACACACACACACACACACACACACACACACACACACACAGTGCTGCTTTATTGGATTTTAATGCAAGAGAAATATTTACAGCATAACACTATTCACATCAATGGAATAATCAGAACATGAAAAGTCAAGATTAAAAGTGTTGAACAAATATGGCAGCAGCAGAGAGTGGGGGTGACGGGTGGAGAGAGGTTGTAAAGATGTGAGCTGGGTGGGTGGGGGTGGGGAGAAGTGAGTGGTGACTGAAAATTGGCCTTGACATTATCAAAAATTTCTATGATACAATTTACAGGAAAGAATAAGAAATAACCAAATTTATCATTGTAAATGAACATAGGCCGCTGTTGTCCAGTGATGTGAATGACTATATATACTAAAAGACATTTTGCATCTCAAAGGCTTTCAGTTTCAGTTTCAGAAAGAGGTGTCACTGCATTAGGACAGATCCATATATGCTACACCATACCTGCTGGGCAGATTCCAGACCAGCAGCATAATCCAATGTGCTAGTAAAGCCTTGAGGCACCTCAAAGGAAGATTATATCATTCAAAGCAAAATATATACACTGAAAGACATTTTTTCACCTTAAAGGAAGATTATACACATTCAAAGCCAATTATGTACACACTGCAGGAAAGTAACATTACTAACATGCGCCACAGCCAAATGGTTAGATGTTAGGGTATTGGACTTATACCGATAGATTCGGAGATTGAATCCTGGTATCAGCGCCTGGTAGGAAGAGGTCTTTTTACCAATCTCACACATCAACATAATTACGTGCAGAGCTGTTAGTGCTTGTATTTTCCTTCATGTGTATACACATGCATAACATCAAATATGCACATGAAAGATGCTGTAATACATGTCATCTTTTGATGGCGTAATAAGCATGGACACTCAGCATGCACACCTCTGAAAACGGAATATGGCTTCCTGAATAACAGGGTAAAAACAATTATGCATGTAAAATCCCAACAGTAGATACAAGTGAAGGTGGTAGCTGCAGCCCAAGAAGACAGGAGAAGGATGTACATCCCCAGTGAGTGCTCTGTAACCTTGTTAGTTCCTCCACCAGCACACACAGCATGTCAGGGCACCAGCTTGCAACACGTTTCACTCTTTGAAGAAGTCATCAGGCGTGTCATGGCACTGGCTGCAGTGATCTCATACAGGTACATGTCGAGTAGCCACCATAAGGTCATCGTCTCTTACACACCATGCACAATGCACACACTTCAGCATTGTCGTCATCTCCTACACATCAGGAACAACCAAAGCAACCCCCAAACACATACTACATTCTAAAATCAGGGGGAGAAAAAAGCCAAAAATAAAACCACAGAAGCTTGGGGGTGACCTCCCTTCTCCATCTCCACAGGGCTCCCCATCACCCCATGACCTCAGGCCCCATGTCAAGGGTCACACACTGACAACACCTCAACTGATACAAACCCACACACCCCAGTTGTACCTGGGATTATCAAACAAAAAGTCAGACCAACAATGTACAAGTGCTGGCAGACTACAACAACACAAAACAATAAATAAATGAATAATCCAAAATCAAAAGCACATAGTTCACAATACATCTGTCACTGATGATCCAGTAGAAAAAATACCACTGATACACGATTCCATAAAAAATATATACTGAAAACTGGTTATGACATTCGACATTGTCCAGCTGACTGCACAGAGCCATATCAGGACTGGCCAAGTAAATAAACAAAAAAATTCAACTGTGTTAAACACAAAAGTTTGTTACATCTAAAACAAAAGCTGCAAAACAGTTCATGACATATTAACTTAAGCTTATTATATTAACTCTTTCCATACGAACGACGAAAGAGACGACGTTAACAGCGTTTCACCCCAATTACCATCATCAAAATATTGCAAGCGGAAGGCTCTTATACTGAAGACGTGAATGTTGACAAAGAATACCACAATTCTGGCGACGGAAGCTAAAGGTTGGGTCATTCAGACACCCACTGGACATCCGAGGGGTCTGTGTAGAGGAGAAGAGAGGACTGGCCGTACTGAGTGAGTTAAGCTCCTTAAGGCAAATAAGAGAGCTGTGCTGAGGATGCTAGCCATTCCTCTTGATTTATCATTCTCAGATGACAAGAAAATTGTATAAAAAAAAAAAATTTTAATAAAAAAAAAAAAACCAACAAACAAAAAACAAGCAAGCAACACTTCAAAGCCACACAAAAATGACAGTACAGGCAAATAACACCATGGAATGGTAGTCAAATGGAAATCAAAGACTTCACCACACTTAGTCAGTCTCATACTTTCTAACTCTATTCAACTCAAAGTGAACAGGACTTGTGACACTGTAATTTAAAGCCACACGCATAAAAGAAATACAAGGGAACAATAACAGGGCAAGAGCAAATTCAAAAACAAAAAAAAACAACAACAAAAAAACACCACCACCATGTATACAATGTTGAAGATCACCCTGCCAGTCACTGGGATATGTATTCATCTGAAGTCAGTGAAGTTCTCCACAGAGAACAATACAAAGTGGATCAGGGTCTGTTCAGTGCCACCATTCCAAAACAGGGAGGGTGGGTTGGGGAGGAGGAGAGGGGGGGGGAGGGTGAAATGAGGGAAGGGGGGAGAGTGATGCAAGTGAGGGGTGGGGGGGATGATGCAATGAAACAGGGGAAGGGGTGTGTGTGATGCAATGAAACAGGGGAAGGGGTGTGTGTGATGCAATGAAACCGGGGAAGGGGTGTGTGTGATGCAATGAAACAGGGAAAGGGGTGTGTGTGATGCAATGAAACAGGGAAAGGGGTGTGTGTGATGCAATGAAACAGGGAAAGGGGTGTGTGTGATGCAATGAAACAGGGGAAGGGGTGTGTGATGCAATAAAACAGTGAAAGGGGTGTGTGTGATGCAATGAAACAGGGGAAGGGATGTATGTGATGCAATGAAACCGGGGAAGGGGTGTGTGTGATGCAATGAAACCGGGGAAGCGGTGTGTGTGATGCAAAAAAGCAGGGAAAGGGGTGTGTGTGATGCAATGAAACAGGGAAAGGGGTGTGTGATGCAATGAAACAGGGAAAGGCATGTGTGTGATGCAAAGAAACGGAAAGGGGTGTGTGATGCAATGAAACAGGGAAAGGGGTGTGTGTAATGCAATGAAACGGAAAGGGGTGTGTGATGCAATAAAACAGGGAAAGGAGTGTGTGTGATGCAATGAAACGGAAAGGGGTGTGTGTGATGCAATGAAACAGGGAAAGGGGTGTGTGTGATGCAAAGAAACAGGGGAAGGGGTGTGTGTGATTCAATGAAACAGGGGAAGGGGAGGGGACCTCTCCGCCAAACTAATATGAAATCATCAACAAATAGTAAAGAGTGGTAACTTTCTCTATTCACAACATACACAACTTCAAGTCAATGCTGCTTGTGCTACCGATTCAGCTAGCACACAGGTAAGTAAAAGGTAAACTGGATCAAACCCAGACACTTCCTCAAAAAAGAAAGTGCCAGGCTTGTCCTTATACCAATCATTTGACATGTGCACACAGCAGCAATATAAAATGGGCTTTGCTCTTCCAAAGTAATGGCACATAATATCAACAATCTGCAAGGCATTCAGGTATACAACACAACAACAATAGTCATTTTCACTGAAATGCAGTTTTCTTTGTTCTGCAATACCATCATGGGTAAAACGATTCATCACTGATGTATCCACTTTAATGGAAAAGAAAAAAAAAAGAAGCAAAAGTAAAAGAAATCTGCAAGCAGCAAAAGTAAAAAAAAAATTCCGATACACAGAACAAAAACACCCCAAAGAACTGGCACTGCCACAGCACGGGCAGCTTTCAAAACACAAGAACTTGTTACTGGGTGAAATGTCTGATGTCTTCTGTGCTGAAATGCCCTCCCCTTCCCAACACTCCCCCACCTCCCCAGCCCCCCACTGAACATGTACAATGCACAGAATGTTAATAATCCATAAAGCTTTTCTTCTATGGGCAGCATTCGTTTTAAAGACACCTCACTTGTGCTGTTAAATGTGTGCGTGCGTCAAAATTTTATTTAAAGTAGTTGATTGAATAAGCAACAACTCTGTGTGTGTGTGTGTGTGTGTGCGCGCGCGCGCACGCGCATGTGTGTATGTGTGTGTGAAAGAGAGAGAGATACAGAAAGCTCAGTTCAAATACATCTGTCATCAGCATAGCAGATGTAATGTTCATTTCACAACCATGTTGGCAGTTTCCACCAACACTCCACACACATCTGCACAACCCAACATCTGGAAAGAAAGCTGGAAATGGGAAACAAACACAGAAAGAGGAAACAGATCCACAACGGAGCAAATGCAGAAAGGGATGACAAGTCCAGAAGGTGGGAACAAATCAGAAAGCAGGAAAGAGGAACAAAGAAATCAGAAAACTTGGAGACAAATCTTTAAACTGGGAACAAATCCATAATACAGAATTTGGGAACAGATCCACACTGCAGGAACAGATCCACGCAGCTGGAACAGATCCACACAGTGGGAACAGATCCACAGATCAATTTAATCATCTAAAAAAACAACACAAAAAAAAAACAGGGAGAAAATCTATCAGTTGAGAACAAACCAGATTGGTGAAACAAATCCAATTAGCAGGAACGGATCCACACAGTGGGAACAGATCCACACAGTGGGAACAGATCCACACAGTGGGAACAGATCCACACTGAGGGAACAGATCCACACAGTGGGAACAGATCCACACTGAGGGAACAGATCCACACAGTGGGAACAGATCCACACTGAGGGAACAGATCCACACAGAGATTCACACAGAGGGAACAGATCCACACACAGAGGGAACAGATCCACACACATCCACACAAAAGGAACAGAACCACACACAGGGAACAGATCCACACACAGTGGGAAAGGATCCACACAGTGGGAACAGATCCATACACAGTGGGAACAGATCTACACACAGTGGGAAAGGATCCACACAGTGGGAACAGATCCACACACAGTGGGAAAGGATCCACACAGTGGGAACAGATCCACACAGTGGGAACAGAACCACACAGAGGAAACAGATCTACACAGTGGGAAAAGATCCACACACAGTGGGAACAGATCCACACAGTGGGAACAGATCCACACAGGAGTAACAGATCCACATCCACACAGGAGAAACAGATCCACACAACAGGAACAGATCCACACACAGTGGGTACAGATCCACACACAGTGGGTACAGATCCACACAGTGGGAACAGATCCACACAGTGGGAACAGATCCACACAGGAGGAACAGATCCACATCCACACAGGAGGAACAGATCCACACAGGAGGAACAGATCCACACAACAGGAACAGATCCACACACAGTGGGAACAGATCCACACAGAAGGAACAGATCCACACACAGAGGGAACAGATCCACACAGTGGGAACAGATCCACACACAGTGGGAACAGATCCACACAGATGGAACAGATCCACACACAGAGGGAACAGATCCACACAGAAGGAACAGATCCACACACAGAGGGAACAGATCCACACAGTGGGAACAGATCCACACAGTGGGAACAGATCCACACAGCAGGAAGTTTGTGGGTTAGTTCCCCTGTGCCTTCATTTCACGTACCTCCATACAAGCTGACAGAAGCACAACACAGCACTGAGGTGAAGGTGTGTGTTGTGTTGTTGAGGGGAGAGAGTGACTGCACTTGTTGACTGACTGATTGATATTCATTGTTCCTGACCTCCTTCACAGAGAGAGACAGAGAGACAGAGACAGAGACAGATAGACACAGAGAGAGAGAGACCGAGACCAAGACCAAGACTGAGATATCAACAGTGAGAAAGAGAAAAACAACAGAGAGAATTTGACAATACAGACAGAGAGACATTTACACTCACAGAGAATACAACAACAACATGTGTCCTAACTGTTAATGACACCACAGACCATTCTGTGTGTGTGTGTGTGTGTGTGTGTGTGTGTGTGTGTGTGTGTGTGTGTGCATGTGTGTTTTGTTTCTCTGTGTGTGCCTGTGCCAAGTATTCTTGTGTCTTGGTTATTAGACAAGGAGGTGACTTCCACCAAGCTGCCCAACACTTTCCAAGTCTATAAAACCAATCTTAAATCATAGCAGTTCTGTCTTCCCATACGGTAGTTATTATGGTTCCCACAATCCCACTGAACCCATACCCCTCCAGTTTTCAGATCAGCATCAACAGCAGTGACAGTACCAGCACCTGGCGGTGAGCCATCCTGAAACACACCACAAGTGTCACTCAGTCTCTCTTCACAGCCAAAGGCAACAACAACATCACAGAAAGCAAATGTGTCTTTTTTTCAGACAAATTAAATAAAACAACAACAAAGAAACACACCACCACCCTACTCCCCCTCCCCCCCAAAAAGCATCACTTCAAGTTTTCAAGAAAAAAATTCAGGATTTTTTGTTTTAGAAAAAGAGGCAGACACATGTATCAAGTAGAAGATGATTCCATAGTGTGAAAATCAATCTGATGATTCCATAGTATGAAAATCAATCTGATGATTCCACAGTATGAAAATCAATTTGATGATTCCACAGTGTGAAAATTAATTTGATGGAATTTGATGATTCCATAGCCTGAAAATCAATTTGACAATCATCTCTTACCCACACATTCATCCCTTTCTCAAAGGAATGGAATGCAAAAAAGTAAACAACAACATCAACCTGAAAACACCACATTCAAAAAGTCCATGATCCAAAGGGAAAATGAAAAAACAAATCACATAAAAAAAAACCAACAGAGAGAGATTTGCTGACTGCACGAGTTTGCAGGGAATAAAAAGGGAAAGACAACTTCACACAATGATGTGGATACTGGCAAGAGGAGAATGACACAAACCCAATGTTCACTGCAAACAGCATTTGAACCTTGATGCACAATGATTTTTTAAAGCTAAAAGTTCAATGGTGATTTATATATCATGTATGTAAAAATCACATTTCTGGTAAATAAAGACCCCAATGTTCAGAGTGGATCACACACATATACACAGTAACACATACACAAGCAGAAAGGGTCACACACACACACACACACACACACACACACACACACACACACACACACACACACACACACACACACACACACACAAAGTATGCATACAGACCACACATGTGTATGTGAAAGTATCAACAACAAAAAAACCCACACATATTTGCAAACACACACCTTTATATAACACCAAGTAATCTGTAACATCACTTGCTGGTCATGTACCATTCTGTAGTAGGAAACATCAATGTTCCATTTATAGATGCCTGATGCCTCCTCCACTCCACATTCCACCACTCAACCATTAACTTCCTTATTTTTCTCTTTTCTCTCAGCCCCTCCCCCTGCCGCCACCATACAGCCCTATCCCCACACCTACTGTGTGTGTGTGTATGTGTGGACACTCACTGAAGATGCTGTCTGGCTGCCTGCAGGGTGAGGTAATACTGATCATCCTCTCACACCCCAAAACAACACATCAGTGACATTGCCTTTGATGCTGAGGGTGTCTTCACTGGGTAACACCCCGACAATGTTCTGCACATGCTGTCAGAGCTCACCTTGCCCACTGGGTCGTCAGTTCAAATCCCGACAACAAGACACCACAGACACAAAGAGAACCTGGGGCAAAGAAACCCTCCAACTCTGATCACTTCAGAAACAAACACACCAGCACAACACAGTGTCAGAGGTTATGCTTTTCAAAGGATGCTACAAGACAGACAAGTGTGTTTGCAGTTAAAACCTATGTATACTCCACAGACAGAAGTCACAGCTATGTGTATCAAACTCCAGCAATTCCCTTGTAACAGGAAGCACACATCTAAATGTTGAGCACCACCACTGACAGTTTACTACCAACTGTAACATGTTCTGTGATATTTTGTTTGCAAAATAAAACCAAAATCTACACTGTGGAAGGAAAGCTAGTCATGGGAATGTAGACTCACTGAAGATGCAACTTTCATTTTGTTTCTGTTCCTTTTGGCTCACTCCTGTTTTTGTTGTTGTTTTTTCTGTGCCACAGAGCAAACAAAGACATACAACATAAACAACACTGTGCTCCCAAAGCAATCAAAGTGAACTCTTTTGGGGAATACAACCACAACAAAGAACCAAGTACATTGCTTCACACACAAAGTACTCACCAATAAGCCTTTCATAACGAGATGTGTGTCAATGAAAAAAACACCTCAACTCATGACATTTCATAGACATTCATGAACAATCTCTAACTTTGAAGGGGAGGTAATGAGATCAAGGGGCAATGTTTCAGCTTTCTAACTGTGTAGTGGTTGTTTCCCTTCGACAGCTGGACTCCTCAGGTCAACACCTGGAAACTTCTATCATCCCACTGTATCACAGTTCTAGATCCTTGGTGTTAGTAAGGCGATAGCTGGAAGTTGGGGATGAGGCAATGGTCAATTAGACCTGTATGCTATGAAACAATAATAATAAGTCTACGGACAAAAAAACCCCCAAACAAACAAAAACTAATCTTCACTCCTTTCTGTCCACACACAGCACACTCACAGCATGATCAGACACAAGGTCCAGTGAGGAGGAGGCAGGTAAACAACAACAACAGGATGGTGAATCCATCCCAATAACAAACAGCTATTGCTGACACAGGTGTCAGTGACTCCAGTATCCTCCTCAGTGAATACTGTTCCTTCCTGAAAGAAACACCTGGGTCACTCTGTGTCTGCATTTCACTGTTTTTCTTTTCTCTCTCTCTTCATCAGATCCCACACAGACTTCTGGCTCAAAGTACAGGTCCACCAGTGCTATGACCAACACTGGCCTCTTTCCACCCTGCATCCAGATCCAGATCCACACAGAGGAGTTACATCCCTTTCTCCCAGGATCATCACTGGCATTCTTTGATCAACACTAGCTGAAAAGGGTCAGAGGTGGAACCAAGAACTGGGGACACACAGCGCTAGGGACTGTGTGAGACATCTTGTTCATTGTTGCTGTTGTTGTTTTAACTGTTTGTGACTGGTACTGAAGACAAAACGTTGCAACGTAGAAATTCATGTTTGACACTGCTGTGAACCACACAAGGCAGTCAGTAAAGCTGTACACTTACCTGTGATCCCCACATCCAGTCCTTCCCCCGCCTGACACGATCTCCAACTTTGATGGCAGCTGCATACCCTGGTCCTTCAAATGATCTTCCTGTAACACAGAATCATCACTGCAGCACACTCTGGTCTTCCCAGGACAGTGACCTTCCTGTGACTCAAATCCAATCTGTTTCTTCAAAACATGAACAATTTAAAAATTTCACATCTGCAGACAAAGAAAAAAACAACCAACAGAACATCATAGTGGTTTCTTCATCACTCCCTCTCTTTCTCTTGTCCACAACCTCATCAGAGGAAAACTATGAAATGCACACTGTACAATCAATGTTCATCAGAATTACAGAACATCTGACCCCCATAAGGGCCTCCTGGACAGCCTTAGGGGAACATTGTGATGTCACCACACAAGTACAACATCTCTTCAAAAAACCACAAGGTCCATGGCTGCAGAGACTGACATTTCTAAACAGCCTGTGGCCAGCCCTACACACAGCTGACTCTGCCATGGGGTCAAAGGGAAAGACCAGGACCACACAGCCCTGTGTCATCCACTTCACAGATACATGTTTGGGAATGTTGCTCAAAGTTCCTGACCAGTACTGCAGGTGTCTGTATCTTTCTGGCCTGGTTGACACCAGGACATACTACGGTAGAAGTGTACAGTACTCTCATATCACAAAGTTGCAAACTTCACTGGATCTCCAAAGCAGAAGCAATAGTTTCAGTTTCAGTTTTCAGTTTCAGTAGCTGAAGGAGGCATCACTGCGTTCGGACAAATCCATATACGCTACACCACATCTGCCAAGCAGATGCCTGACCAGCAGTGTAACCCAACGCGCTTAGAAGCATCAATAACCATTAAACACACACACACACACACACACACAGAGAGAGAGAGAGAGAGAGACTGACAGAATGAGAGTGAAAGACAAAGAACAGCCCAAGAGGCAAGATGGAGAAAAAGACACATATGTCCACATAAAGAGAGAGAGAGAGACAAAGAGAGAGAGAGAGAGACAGAGGGAGGCAGGGAAGGGGATGTAAGGTGAGGGTAGCCAGGTCAGCAGAAGGAAGGAAGGAAGAAGCATTACAGAGAGCTGTGTAACAATACTCACCACACCAAAGGCACCTGTCCGCAGTATTACCCTGCACACAACCCACAGGGACATTAACCCAGCTCACTGCTCTCACAAGCTGACATTTCTTTCTTCCCTTCTGCTGCCTCTCCTGTCCTGTCCTCTTTTCAGTCATCGTCATAAAAACGACACAAGGCATCGAAGGAAAACAATCTGTACAGCCCTGAGGTATCCCCTCAGCTATCACAAATACACAGTTCATAGCACTTCAGTTTCCCCTCTGCTCCAGACACCCAGTCCATGATGTCATCTGATCAGAAAGAAAAAATAAACTTGTGCATACAAAACTAATTGAAAATAAACCTAGCTCTGAAATAACAGCACAAGTCTATTTAGATTTATGCTAAACAGATCTAAAAATACCTATCATCATCTTTCTTAGTTTTTTTTTCTTTTTAGAGATTACATTCTGAGCATAAAAAAATGACAATACAATACAGAACATAAATGATGCTGAATGGAAGACAGTTCTTCAAAATGCACTGATCACTGATGTTCTTGCCAATAAGAAAAAAGATGCTGACATCAGATACGTATGAATATTATCTGCTTACATATCTGGACATTGTCCATATTTCTGACAAAAAATAGTGGTCAATTTCAGGCAATAAAAAACAGAGTGCTCATACTCAAACAGATGGGACTGACAAATGGTATGTCAACAAAAAGTGTAGTTTTTTTCATCAGTGTTATTGTGGAAACAGAATATCAGCTAAAAATGTGATAAAAATATTATCTCCTGTTTGCAAAAATACAAATAGGCATTTACACATGAACCAAATTGTTGTTGTTGTTATTGTTAAGTATGCATGTTTTATCAAATTTACTTCAGATTACAATATCAAATAATGCATACAAAGTAACAACCACATTAAGTTGGCTGATGTTCTTCAAAGAACCAACAGCAACAATCCCTGCAGCAGTTATCGCTGACAGGATCTATTTTTGGAAACAAACATAAAAGCAGACAGTGTTTCTGTACCTATCTGACCTTGCTCTTTCTTTAAACTTAAAGAAGCTAGAATATCTGCATCTATGTATATGTGTTCATGTATGCTGTGTGCATTGTGTCTTTGCATTGGTCAGAGATCTGTACCACACACCCTATAAAAATCTTGTCTTCAGAAAAATGTCATAATCATCACCTTACCCATCAAGGTGTTGTTTTAACTAATCTCTTTAATAGCTGAGTGTACACATCACTTTGACAAGACCACGATTCATTTCTAAATACATATAAAACAATACCTTGTCCTGGGCAGAGTCCATCAGCATCCCGATGTCAGCCACAGCTTTCTTGACTTTCTCAGCTACATCTGATGTCATGACCAGATTCCCTGTTGTTGTCTTGGCATCGTCAGGGAGTGTCTGTGACTCCAGACCAGTCAGGCGTGACTTCAGCTTTCCCATCATGCCCAGTAGAGAACTGTCTGCTGCAGAAGAGACCAGCCGTTCAGCAGTAGTTTTATGAGCAGACAAGGCAGCTTTCTGGTTCTCCAAATCCAGTTTGCAGGATTTTCTTTCGGCCAGGAAGGTGTCTTCTCTCTCTTGAATATCAGCGTTCAACTTTTGACGCCGGGCCTCCAGTGATTTCTGAAGGCCATCAAATGTGACCTTGACCTCGTCTCTCATGGCCTTGAACTTGCCCTTGCCATCTGACACTTGGGTGTCAATTTCGATGATCTGATGGGACAAGAAAAAGTATACATATTTTTTGTTACTTACAATGCAGTTTGCACACAAGACAAAACAGATCATGATTCATTTCATCAGTAGAGAACAATTTTACTGATTTAATGATTGATTCTCTCTCTCTCTTCTTTTTTGGGGGCATTTCAGTCTAAAAGTGTTCATTTTAGTTAAACACTATCAAACCCAACTCAATCTTTTCCTCTCTCAACCTCTTTTTTTTTTTATATTGCTATATCTACTGAACCTTTGCCACAACAGCAGCCTCCTTCTCCTCCAGTTTCTGCACATGTTTCTTCAGCTCCTCCCTCTTCACTGTGGCCACGTCTCCAATCACTGCCAAGTCAGGACACTGACGGTGAGCCGAGAAAGCACACATTGCACAGATGAGTTCCTCATGACTTGTACAGTACAGCTCTGCCTGTTTACTGCTGTGGTTCACACAGGGTGTTGGGGGGTGTGAGGCCAGCTGCTCAGTGGTCAGATCGCTCAGCTTCTCTGTGACATGTTCCTGAGTTGTGGGAACCTTAGAATGGGTCTTAGCACAAGAAGTGCAAAGTTTAACGCTACACTGGAAGCAATACAAGACGGCCTCTGCGTCTTCACAGCTACAAACATGACTGCCGGTCAGTGCTTTCTCACTCTCAACTACAACAGCCGTAGCAAGGTCCGTGGGCAGTGCGTCCACTTGGGAGGCAAGGTCACCCTGGCCTTTGTTGGAGGCTGGAAGAATCTGCTCTCTGCACAAAGGGCAGCCACCTTGGTTTCCAGCCTCTTCCAGCCAAGACACCACACACTTGCGGCAGACGAGGTGCGTGCAGGGAAGGATTTTGGGTTGCTGTAAACTGTCATGGCAAACAGGGCACTCCACGTCACTTGTTGTTGCAGCTGCCATGTCTGAAACATACAGTTGGTAAAACAGTGTGTGCATACTGTTCTGAAGATATGGGTATCAAGGAACTGTGAATGTGAAAGAAATGTTCTAAAGCTAAGATCTTGACTCAGCACATTCAACTGCTCTGTTCACATCTGTTGTTGTGCTTTCATGATTTAAACCTTGCAGGTCTCTCAAAAAAATACAGTCTTCTTGTGTTTTAAATATTTAGCATGAATGAGATCTGTTTAAAATAATGATTTCCCATGGTACATTCAGATTGATTACACTTACAAATGGTTACCATTTTTGCTTGCTATTGACACACACACACACACACACACACACACAGAGAGAGAGAGAGAGAGAGAGAGAGAGAGAGAGAGAGAGCCAACCTCAATCTTTCATTCTTTGCCTCAGTCAAAGTCCAAAGTAAATCACCATAACTGTTAAAGGTTTAAACTTCAGCTCCCCTCTGTGTGACCAGTGTCATGCTGGGTCTGCACTGGGTGTGGGTATGTTTGTGTTGCCGCCTCAAAAAGATAAGAACACACTTTCCGCTGTGCACAGTGTTTACTTTATCTACACAGTACTCTGACAGCCCTCAGGAAGAACTGAAAAAATACTGTGAGAACAAGGTAACTAAAAGGACAAACTGACCAGAGACTGATTCTCTGCTACAGTTCAGAGATGATGTATAGCCATGTCTGTGTGTCCAAAATCAGTGCACACAAATGAGATCCTAATCATGGCTCATGTAATTGTGTGGTGACATGTCTGTGTATGTGTGACTGTGTGAATACAAGATCACAATTTTTTTATTTTTTTATTTTATGATTTGCAACAGTAATGATCAAGCACCATCAGAACACAAAACCTGACCACAGTCTATCATGGCAGCAGAATTGAATTATGTTAAATTCAAGCAAAAAAAGAAGATCAAAACAGCTATATATAGCCACAGTCACTGACTTTATAGTTAGAAAACTTAAATACTGTTACGTTAGCTAACTGTCTTATGATCAACTTCAAGTTTCACCCCTGTCCCTCCCCACCCTCAATGATTCCAGTGATATATTCAACATTCACATTGGTAAAACACATAATTTTCCTGCCCTCGTAGCAGCTCTGAATACTGAAATCTTTCCCCTACTATTATGGGCTGTGCCTTACACATATGTTTGGAATTTACTTTCAAAAGGGAACAAGCAATGATGTCATGAAACTAGGATTGTCAGAGTTATCTCTCTTCTTTTCAGTCACTTCTGCAGCCCTTTTGTTGATTCAACAATCCAGCTAGGTCAAACATCTCGTGCTCTGATGTAAAATGGAAAAGCAAAGGAAAATAGGAAGAACGTTGACAAGCTGTGTTTTGAGGCAAGAGGTCCATACATCGATAAACTTAGCTTTGTCAATAGCTTCGACCCATACGATTCAGTTGGGAGTGATTGAGTCTGCGTGTGTCACTCTTGCTCTGTGTGTGTGTGTGTGTGTGTGTGTGTGTGTGTGTGTGAGTGGGTGTGTGTGTGCGTGCATGTGTACATGTGTGCGTGCATGCATGTGTATTCTTCTTCGATTTTAAGCCTGTTCAATAAGATGGAAAAAAGTATGCACGCACACAAGTCCTGTTAGTGTGCGCTGTCAGTGTGTGTGCTTGTATGCACTGACCTAAAAAAAAAATTGATCAGTGGTGTGTGTGTGTGGCTGTGTCTGTATGTCTGTCTGTGTGCCAGCGTGTGTGTATGTGTATGTGTGTGTGTGTGTGTGTGTGTGTGTGTGTGTGTGTGCACATCCAGTTTGATTTTAACCTTAGGCATTGATCCGAAGACACACGTCTTGTTTCAGTTTTCTGTATTTTTCTTTGAAACAGTTATTAAGCAGTGTGTTCCAAATTTCCTTACTGAGCAAGATCTACAATGACACTGAAAAGCACCAACCATGACCCACATTAATTCTCTCACCTTTGTTCATCACAAGGGAACAGGGTCGAGACTGATGAAAATAACAGACATGGATAAATAAAATTGTTACTGTTGGGGACATTTTTATTTTTAAGGCTTTTACTGTAGTGAAGCATTATGATAAGCCATCAAATTGTGGGCCTTCATCTGAACACATATCAGAATTCACAGAAATGCTCATGTAAGCCAAAGCTTCAACAGGTGTAATGAAAACTAGCCTATTTGGAGAGAACACTTGAAAGTTCGCTTTATTTCATAGCTAACAAGATAGTGTAATCTCCAAAGAAATGTCTTGAACAAACACACAAATGTTCAATGGTATTTGCAAATGTCACTGCCGTGCAGTGGATAGCTGTGGCATGTGATACATGCCTGCCTGTTTTTTTTCTGTGACTTCTTCAACCTGCTTCCTGCTGTAGTTTCAACTATGGGAAATAGTTAAAAATTGGTTGGCCAATGGGTCTTGATTCAGTACTGTATCGTCCGCGTGTACAGCCGATAATTATTGTTAGTGACATTGCTCAGTATCTTCGTATTGACCGTCATAGGTCGCATCGCGTCGTGTAGGTTTGTTTACGTTCGTTGCGCCCGACAACATGGCGTCCCGTCCCACAAAGCACCACGCGTGACGTCATCTTCTCAACTTCTACACAGTGCAACCTGAATAATCCACTATATTTAGTTACATTTCCCACCTTTCCTCGGGTAAAATAATGATACTCTTGAGACTTTATAGTCCACCAACGAGGTTTTGTTCTGTCAGTATGAGATCTGATACCAAAAAAGAAAGAAAGAAAAAAGTTGACATTGCCTCCCCAGCCATGACGTGGACGATGTTGCATCGTTTATGAACCTCAATCAGGATCAGCATGTGAACCGCATGCACACAATATAAAGAAAATACCTTCCTTGTATTCATTCTTTCTTTCATTCCCTCTGGTGCACAGTTTTTCCCGAAATAAAAACGTAAAATGTCAGATATTATGAACCGAAAGTAAGACATTCCCCGAACCCGGAAATATTGTTCTCAATACAGCTCACATAATGCCAAGTCACCAGCAGCTAAATCTGTTTCAGTTAATTTTGATATATATTTTCGAGGTATGAAGAAAAAAATTACAAGTTCCTCTGTTATCGATGCTGCTCGACACGTTTTACGAATACAGTTCACAGAACACTCACCTTCCTCCTCTCCCATGCAGCGTCTCAGAGAAAATGGAAGAGTTACCTACCGTGGGCTGAACATGATTATGAAACGAATAACTCCGGGAACTCCCGAGTTGGCGGTTGTAAAATTCTCCCTCTTGGACTGATTTCCCGGGCACAGAAACAATTCGTGTTCTGTACGTTTCAACATATCATACCATATCAAGTGTCACAGCTTTTGGGCTTTAGCAGCCTTTTGCCTGATCATTAGGACTTTGTTTTTCCTTCCAGGGTATATCTGATAAATTCTTAAAATTGTTAAGTGTTCCTGCAGTGACAATGTTAATTACTGGGCAGATTATTTCAGAGGTGACAACCGTGTTAGTAAAAAAAAAAAAAAGTGTGAAAAAGGTTTGATTTGGTGAATGTCTTCATTAGTTTTAGTGGGTGTCCCCTGCATGGTATTATTACTGTTCTTCAGAGTTAAAAGACTTTGACATGTTGTTCTGCAGAGAAATACTATTTTTCTCCTATACCAGCTTTGATGCTGGGGCACAAAAAAAATTGTCCACTTGTCTGAGGAATCCATTTTACGATGATGTCAAGTTATGTAGATTTAAGCAAGGAAAAGTTACTGAGATAAAGATGGTGGCTGGCCAGTACCAAAGAAATGTGTCAACTTAACCGATGGCTCGAGTTAAGGGATAACTGTACATACTTAAAACATAACGCATGTACACACCTTGAAAACCCTATCACTCCCTTAACCTTGTGTCCATTCTTTTTGTTGATTTCTCTTTTGCTTTGAAACTACACAGCCACATATCTTGGGCATAAAAACTTCTTGACATGAACGGCTTTCAGCAGATTGATTTGTGATTCTGGACTTTTGTACTAAAATGCACAGTCAGTCAGTTCCTATGATGGTCTTAGTTTCTCTTCTTCATGCGCATCAACTGGTTACTGTCAAGACAGTACATTTACTTTTCTCTGTGTGTATGTTAGTTCATGTGTGAGCGTGTATGTTTGTGTTGTCAGTTATGCTCCCTCTCTCTCTCTCTGTGAACTTACAAAAGATCATTCTTGCTGAAACACTGGGTGATGTGGATTCAGGAGGTGAGGGTGGGGTGGGACACAGGAGATAGTAAGCCCTTCAATGCTTGTCACTGGGGTCCACAGAATCCCCTCTTCCAGAAAGCATGGTTTGTTTCCACAGACTGTACCCAGACTGCCGGTCTTGGAGCAGTGCCCTCAGAGGCCACAGCAGTGGAACCCACTGTCCACCCAGGGTACCTGACAAAGTCATGTCACCTACCATCAGGTGTTGTCTCCAGCTCGGTGGTTTGGTTCTTGTCATGTTCACTTTCTTGTGGAATTATTCTGGACATTGTTTCAGCCCTGAGATGGCCCTTGTGGTTAGCTGGATGATATATACCATGAATGATGGAGTTTTCTCAGCCCTTTGGGAGAAATCCACAATCTGACAGCTTCCATGAAGCTGTGGTAACAGATACTGCAGGGAATGCGGGAGGAAAACATAATGCAGAACAATGATAAAGCAAAACCACACACACCCACACCCACACACAGAGCTGCTTTATTGGATTTTAATGCAAGAGAAATATTTACAGCATAACACTATTCACATCAATGGAATAATCAGAACATGAAAAGTCAAGATTAAAAGTGTTGAACAAATATGGTAGCAGCAGAGAGTGGGGGTGATGGGTGGAGAGAGGTTGTAAAGATGTGAGCTGGGTGGGTGGGGGTGGGGAGAAGTGAATGGTGACTGAAAACTGGCCTTGACATTATCAAAAATTATATATGATGCAATTTACAGGAAAGAATAAGAAATATCAACATTATTGTTAATGTACACATGGGCCGCTGTTGTCCAGTGATGTGAATGACTATATATATACTGAAAGACATTTTCCATCTCAAAGGCTTTCAGTTTCAGAAAGAGGCGTCGCTGCTTTAGAACAGATCCATATATGCTATACCTGCTGAGAAGATTCCAGACCAGCAGCATAATCCAATGCGATAGTAAAGCCTTGAGGCACCTCAAAGAAAGATTATATCATTCAAAACAAAATATATACACTGAAAGATATTATTTCACCTTAAAGGAAGATTATACACATTCAAAGCAAATTATGTATGCAGAAAGACATTCTTTCACTTCTGAGGATTATCGTGTACATTCATGGCAAATTATATACACTGAAAGACATTTTTTCACCTCTCAGAAGAGTGAACACTTTCAAAGCCAGTTGTGTACTCATTGAAGGAAAGTAACATTACTGACATGCGCAGCAGCCAAATGGTTAGATGTTAGGGTACTGGACTTGTATCAATAGGTTCGGGATGTGAATCCTGGTATCAGCACCTGGTAGGATAATGATCAAGATGAGGTCTTTTAGCTAATCTCACAGGTCAACATAATTATGTGCAGAGCTATTAGTGCTTGTATTTTCCTTCATGTGTACACACATGCACAACATCAAATATGCACATGAAAGACCCTGTAATACATGTCATCTTTTGGTGGGGTTGTAAGCATGGACACTCAGCATACACACCCCTGAAAACGGAATATGTTTGCCTAAATAACAGGGTAAAAACGATTATGCATGTAAAATCCCAAAAGTAGATACAAGCGAAGGTGGTAGCTGCAGCCCAAGAAGACAGGAGAAGGACGTACATCCCCAGTGAGTGCTCTGTAACCTTGTTAGTTCCTCCACCAGCACACACAGCATGTCAGGGCACCAGCTTGTAATGCATGTTTCACTCTTTGAAGAAGTCATCAGGCGTGTCATGGCACTGGCTGCCACCCACACAGCAGTGATCTCACACAGGTACATGGCGAGTAGCCAGCGTGAGGTCATCATCTCTTACACATCAGGCACAATGCACACACTTCAGCACTGTTGCCATCTCTTACACACCAGGAACAACCAAAGCAACTCAAAAAACGCATTCTGCATTCTGAGATCAGGGGAAGAAAAAAAGCCAAAAGTGAAACCACAGAGTCTTGGTGGTGACCTCCCTTCTCCATCTCCATCACCCCATGACCTCAGGCCCCATGTCAAGGGTCACACACTGACAACACCTCAACTGACACAAACCCACACACCCCAGCTGTCAAACCTGTCAAAAGTCAAACCAACAATGTACATGTGATGTCAGAATACTATAATGCAAAACAATAATTTTTAAAAAGTTCAAAATTAAAAGCACATTGTTCTCATACCTCTGAGACTGACACTGATGATCCAATGGCAAAAATGTGTCTTGAAAATACATGATTCCATGAAAAAAAAACCCCAAAAAACACACACTGAAAACTGGTTCCAACATTGTCCAGCCAACTGCACAGGGCCATATCAGTACTGCCCAGCTGAGTATAAAAAAGAAAAATCAGCCGTATTAAGCACAAAATTCGGTTGCATCTGAAACAAAAGCCACAAAGCAACAGTTCATGACATATCACCTTTACCATTAAGCTCCTTCAGACAAATAAGAGATCTGTGCTGAGGATGTTAACCATTCCTCTTAATTCATCCCAGATGACAAGAAAATTGTATTTTAAAAAAAGGAATAAAAATACTTTAAAGCCACACAAAATTACACAAGCAGAATGGTGGTCCAATAAAAATCATAAACTCCACCAAACTTAGTCTCATTCTTTCTAACTCTGTTCAACTCAAAATGAATAGCATTTGTGAGACTGCAATCTAAAGGCACACACTTGAAAAAACATGGGGGAAGGGGGAGGGGGATGCAATGGAATGGGGGAAGGGGGAGGGAGATGCAATGAAATGGGGGAAAAGGGAGGGAGATGCAATGAAATGGGGGAAAAGGGAGGGAGATGCAATGAAATGGGGGAAGGGGGAGGGGGATGCAATGGAATGGGGGGAGGGGGAGGGGGATGCAATGGAATGGGGGAAGGGTGAGGGGGATGCAATGGAATGGGGTAGGGGGATACAATGGAAGGGGGGAAGGGGGAGGGGGATGCAATGGAATGGGGGAAGGGGGAGGGGGATGCAATGGAATGGGGGAAGGGGGAGGGGGATGCAATGGAAGGGCAGGAAGCAAGGCAATAGAAGTGGGAAGGACAATGCAATGAAGTAAGACTTAGTGGGATGGGGGTTGTGAGGGGGTGGGGGGGGGGCTGTGGGGGATGCAGTGAAATGGGGAAAGAGGAGTAGGGGTGTGTGTGTGTGTGTGTGTGTGTGCACGTGCGCGTGTGTTTGTCTGAGTGTGAGTGTGTGTACAAATAGCAAAAGCCAATTAAAATGTTTCAATAAACAAAACAACCTGAAAGCACTAGCACTGCCATTTTAAGGGCAGCTTTCAGAACTCAAGAACTGTTCACTGAATGAAAGGTCTCAGGTGCTCCGTGCTCAAACTTACCTCCCCCTTGATGAACATGTACAATGCACATGATGTGAGTGATCCCTTATGCTTGGCAGCACTGGTTAAAAGATACCTCACTCATGCTGCTGAATGTGTGTGTGTGTGTGTGTGTGTGTGTGTGTGCGTGTGCATGTGAGTGTTGTGTTTCTGTGTGTGTGCCAGTGCCAAGTATTCTCAAGTCTGTAAAACCAGCTGTAAATCATAGCAGTTGTTTTGTCCCATAAGGTAGGTGTAACAGTCCCCAGTAGAATCCCACCTAACCTTTACCACTCCAGTTCTCAGATCAGCATCAACACGAGTGACAGTACCAACATCCTGAAACACACCACAAGAGTCACTCAGTCTCTCTACACAGCCAAAGGCAACAACATCATCACAAAAAAGCAAATGTATGATTTCTTAAACACAATTTTGAAAATTAAAGGGAAAAAAAATCACCACCACCCTACTCCACTTCCCCCCAAAAAGCATCACTACAAGAAAAAAATACTGGATTTTTTTTTTCTTCAGAAAAAGAGGTAACACAACAAAATGTATCAAGCTGAAGATGATTCCATGGTGTGAAAATCAGTTTGATGATTCCATGGTGTGAAAATCAATTTGATGACTGCACAATCAATTTGATGATTCCATAGTGTGAAAGACAATATGACAATCATCTCTTACCCACATATTCATCTATTTCTCAAAGGAACGAAATGCAAAAGTAAACAAAAGTGAACTTTCTCCACACAACAACCTGAAAACACCACATTCAAAAGGCCCAGAATCCAATGGATAAAATGAAAAAAACAAACTGCATAAAAAAAACTTGCAGAAAGTTAAAGATATTTGCTGACTGCATGACTTTTCTGGGAATAAAAAGGGAAAGACAACTTCACACAATGATGTGGATACTGGCAAGAGGAGAATGACACAAACCCAATGTTCACTGCAAACAGCATTTGAACCTTGATGCACAATGTTTTTTAAAAGCTGAAAGTGCATCAGATTTGCATGTTATATATGCAAAAATCACATTTCTGGAAATTAAAGACCCAAACACATTACACAAGCACAGAGGATCACACATGCACTCTAACAAACACTAAAGTGTGCACACAGACCACACATATGTATCTGAATGTATGAACACACACAGAAACACATATGTGCAAACACACACTTATATATAACACCAAGTAATCTGTAACATCACTTGCTAGTCATGTGCCATTCTGTAGTAGGAAACATTAGTATTCTTGTGTGTGTGTGTGTGTGTGTGTGTGTGTGTGTGTGTCCAATGTCAGTTTTCCAGCACGCTTCATACAAACCCAGTTTATCCAGCAGTAAAGTCGTTTCACCACAGAACAAAATGTACTGAAAATGTTCTTGTGCACACTGCACTCTAGGCACACCACCACACAGCCAGTGAGTCAGCACTGGGTGGTGGTCTTGGACTGCAGCTTTTTCAGTGTTTGACACTAGGTGAACCCTGAGTCCTGCACTGAACTGTCCTGATGTGATGTGATGTACTGCTGTGTGGGCACTACCTTCAGCCATGTCAGCCTCCTACCACAACCATCCTCACTCTCCTCTAAAGGACAGGACACTCTCTGAAGATGTATTCTGGCTGCCTACAGGGTGAGGCAATACTGATCATCCTCTCACACCCCAAAACAACACATCAGTGACATTGCCTTTGATGCTGAGGGTGCCTTCACTTGCTAACACCTCGACAATGTTCTGCACATGCTGTCAGAGCTCACCTTGCCCACTGGGTCGTCAGTTCAAATCCCGACAACAAGACACCACAGACACAAAGAGAACCTGGGGCAAAGAAACCCTCCAACTCTGATCACTTCAGAAACAAGCACACCAGCACAACACAGTGTCAGAGGTTATGCTTTTCAAAGGATGCTACAAGACAGACATGTGTGTTTGCAGTTAAAACCTATGTATACTCCACAGACAGAAGTCACAGCTATGTGTATCAAACTCCAGCAGTTCCCTTGTAACAGGAAGCACACATCACATTGTTGATCACCATCACCTGACAGTTTACTACCCACTGTAACATGTTCTGTGATATTTTATTTGCAAAATAAAACCAAAATCTTCACTGTGGAAGAAAAGCTAGTCAAAGGAATGTAGACTCACTGAAGATGCAATGTAAATTTGATTTCTATTCCTTGTGACTCACTTTTTGTTGTTGTTTTATGACACAGAGCAAAGACATACAAAACAACACTGTGTTCCCAAAACAAGCAAAGTGTACTCTTTTTTTTAAAACAATAACAAAAGTTACATTGTTTCAAATACAAAGTACTCACCTTTAAGCCGTTAGATAGCAACAAGTGTGTGTCAATAGAAAACCCCCCACTCAAATCAAGACATTCACAGACATCCATAAACAGTCTCTAACTCTAATACTAATGAGGATAAGTAATATCCTATTTTGTGTTGATTCTCAATCTGTTTTAAAAAGTTTGCTCCTTTTTGAGTATAATCAAAGAGAAAATTTACTGTTTGAAATTAGGTATTTATTGCACTCCCTAATTGTGAAGGGTGCAAACGTTGACTCTTGTTGGATACCATCCCATATTGGATTCCTTTATAACGACCAAGCAGACAGGGCAGCAAAAAGGGGAGCAAAGAATCATACAGATAGTATAAAAGTATATTGCCTATTGTCATACAAGGAAATAAGCAATATACTTGAAAGAGACTTTCATAGGTGCTTGAATTCAAGTCTGATTCTCAGACCAATTTGGAGTGTAACTCTCAGACTATTATCAAATTCATTACAGACCAAGTATTGTTCTAATGTCAAGTGCATATGCTTTAGTAACCTGACAATTAAGCATATAATTTTTGACTGTAGCTTGATGAAGCCTTATGTACACGAAAGTATGTCTTCACAAGTGACTGAAAACGTTGATGTTTTTGACTTTTTGCATTCATTATCAGTTATTTCGCTTGTCAGTTTAACGACTTCTCTTTTACAAGTCCTTTAAGTAATTTCCTGTAATTGTATTTAGATTTTTTTTTTTCAAATTTCACCCTCATTTCACCCTCATTTGCCTAGTTTCCCCCAACTCTCCATTCATTCACATCTCCAAACCCCTTCTAACCGATAATACTCAAATGTATTCATAAACACTTTAACAAAATGTCTTCAATCACCAAAATGTGTGGGACATCAAACAAAATTCCTCCTCTGGACGGGAGGTAATGAGATCAAGGGGCAATGTTTCAGCTTTCTAACTGTGTAGATGTTTCCCTTTGACAGCTGGACTCCACAGGAAAACTACTGAACAGATCCACACCTGGAAACTTCTATCATCCCACTGTGTCACAGTTCTAGATCCTCAGTGTAAGGAAGGTGACGCTGGAAGTTGGGGATGAGACAATGGTCAACTAGACCTGTAAGATGTTCGACTATGAAATACTACTACTAATAATGATAATAATAATAGTGATAGTAATAACAATAATAAATCTATATACACTGGGAAAAAAATAATCTCTGCTCCTTCCTGTCCACAGCACACTCACAGCATGATCAGACACAAGGTCCAGTGAGGAGGAGGCAGGTAAACAACAACAGGATGGTGAATCCATCCCAATAACAAACAGCTATTGCTGACACAGGTGTCAGTGACTCCAGTATCCTCCTCAGTGAATACTGTTCCTTCCTGAAAGAAACACCTGGGTCACTCTGTCTGCATTTCACTGTTTTTCTTTATTCTCTCTCTTCATCAGATCCCACACAGACTCTGGCTCAAAGTACAGGTCCACCAGAGCTATGACCAACACCGGCCTCTTTCCACCCTGCATCCAGATCCAGATCCACACAGAGGAGTTACATCCCTTTCTCCCAGGATCATCACTGGCATTCTTTGATCAACACTAGCTGAAAAGGGTCAGAGATGGAACCAAGAGCTGGGGACACACAGCGCTAGGGACTGTGTGAGACATCTTGTTCATTGTTGCTGTTGTTGTTTTAACTATTTGTGACTGGTACTGAAGACAAAACGTTACAACGTAGAAATTCATGTTTGACACTGCTGTGAACCACACAAGGCAGTCAGTAAAGCTGTACACTTACTCCTGTTCCATAGAAATGAATCTTCCCCAGCTTGACACGATCTCCAACTCTGATGACAGCTGCATACTCTGGTCCTTCAAGTGATCTTCCTGTAACACAGAATCATCACTGCAGCACACTCTGGTCTTCCTAGAACTTCCTGTGACTCAAAACCAGTCTGTTTCTTCAAAACATGAACATGTTGTAAATTTCACATCTACAGACAAAGGAAAAACCATCCCACAGAATACATACAGATTTTCTTCATCACTCACTCACTTTATGATGTCCACACCCTCATCAGAGGAAAACTATGAAATGCACACTGTAAAATCAATGTTCATCAGAATTACAGAACATCTGACCCCCATGACGGCCTCCTGGACAGTCTTAGGGGAACTTTGTGATGTCACCACACAAGTACAACATCTCTTCAAAAAAACACAAGGTCCATGGCTGCAGAGACTGACATTTCTAAACAACCTGTAGCCAGCCCTACCCACAGCTGACTCTGCCATGGGGTCAAAGGGAAAGACCAGGACCACACAGCCCTGTGTCATCCACATCACAGATACATGTTTGGGAATGTTGCTCAAAGTTCCTGACCAGTACTGCAGGTGTCTGTATCTCTCAGGCCTGGCTAACGCCAGGACACACCATGAAAGAAGTGTACAGTACTCCCTTGTCACACAGTTCCAAACTTCACTGGATCTCTGAACCAGAAGCATAATCAATAACCATATATATATATACATATATATGGTTATTATATACATATTTAGAGAGAGAATGTGAATGCGAATGGTTTATCCATCAGGCCATGGCCCCTCAAGAAGGGGTGAGCGAACATATATTGTTACAAAACATTCAACAACAAAATCAGATTTCAACAAAGTAACACTTGACATGAGAAACAATAGTTCATGACAGACTACGAGGTTACAATTTCTCTAAGTCTTAACGCTTTATATAAGAAACATGATAGATTATGCAAGTCACGCTGTCTTGTGGATGACATCAGAAGACTTAACTTAAAGGCACATGGGTATTGGTAATACTTGCGTGGAATTGACTTAAGTCTAACCTCATTAAGGACTGGGCGGCATAAGACAAAATGTAATTCATCTTCCTTGAATGTTTTACATAATCGACAAATTTGGTCTCTTTCATTATGTTCTCTGTATCTATAATAATGTACAGCCAAATCTGATACACCTAACCTAAATTTTGTTGTTATATATCTTAAACGTATTGAGAGAGAGAGAGAGAGAGAGAGAGAGAGAGAGATACCAGACAGACCAATAGACAGACACAGAAAGACAGAGAGCAGCCCAGGAGGTGAGCATCAGCACAGAGAGACAGACAGAGAGAGAGGGAGTGAGGAGAAGGGATGTAAGGTGATGATACCAATGATTCCCAAAGCAAAAGCATCATCAGTTCAATAAACACACACACACACATATATATACATATATATCTTAAATTAAATTAAAAAAAATATATATATATACACACACACACACACACACGTATACACAGAGACAGACAGACAGACAGACACACACACACACACACACACATACACACATACATATATATATAGAGAGATAGATAGATATATACCAGACAGACCGATAGAAATGACAGGAGGCAAGAGGGAGAAAAGCAGACAGACGTCCAAACAAAGAGACATACAGACAGAGGGAGGGAGGGAAGGAAGAAGCGTTACAGAGAGCTGTGTAACAATACTCACTACACCAAAGGCACCTGTCCTCTGTATCACCCTGCACACAACCCACAGGGACATTAACCCAGCTCACTGCTCTCACAAGCTGACATTTCTTTCTTCCCTTCTGCTGCCTCTCCTGTCCTGTCCTGTCCTCTTTTCAGTCATCATCATAAAAACTACACAAGGCATCGAAAGAAAACAATCTGTACAGCCCTGAGGTATCCCCTCAGCTATCACAAATACACAGTTCATAGCACTTCAGTTTCCCCTCTGCTCCAGACACCCAGTCCATGATGTCATCTGATCAGAAAGAAAAAATAAACTTGTGCACACAAAACTATTGAAAATAAACCTAGCTCTGAAAAAAGAGCCCATATCTATTAGATTCATGCTAAACAGGTCTAAAAATACAAGTCATCACCTGTCTTAGTTCTTTTTCCTTATTAGAAATTGCATTCTGAGTATATTAAAAAAAAAAAAAGTTCTCTGACAATACAATACAGAACATAAATGATGCTGAATGGGAAACAGTTCTTAAAAATACACAGATCTTTGATGTTCTGACCATAAGAATAAGATACTGACATCAGATATGTATCAGTATTATCTGCTTACATGTCTGGACACTGTATATATTTCTGACAATAAAGAACAGAGTGCTCATATTTCAGGCAATAAAAAATAGATCTCGAGTGCTCATACTCAAAATGACGGGACTGACAAATGGTATGTCAATAAAAAGTGTAGTTTTGTTAATCAATGTTGTCATTTTATTGTACTGACTACATGTTGTGGAAAGAAAATATCAGCTACAAATCTGGTAAAAATATTATCTACTGTTTGCTTAAACACAAATAGACATTTACACATGTACCAAAAATTTTGTTGTTGTTCAGTATGCATGTTTAATCAATTTTACTTAAGATTACAATAACAAACAATTCATACAAAGTAACAACCACATTAGAATACAAAATAGGCAAAGTAGGAAAAATGAATTTAAATTATAGGTCTCTTTTTCCTTTTTTTTCCCATTTATTGATATATGTTGTTTTGGGTCTTTGTGTTTTTCATGTGTACTTGTGAATGCAATACTGTCCAGTAATGCTTTTGGTGTGAACATGAAAAACCAAACCAAAAAAAAAAAAAAAAAAAAAAAAAAAAAAAAAAAAACACCCATTAAGTTTGCTGATGTTCTTCAAAGAACTTGCAGCAAAAATTCCGAACAATCCCAGCAGTCATCGTTGACAGAATCGATTTTAGGAAACAAATATAAATGCAGACAGTGTCTCTGTACTTATCTGACCTAGCTCTTTCTTTGAACTTAAAGAAGCTAGAATATCTGCGTCTATGTAAATATGTTCATGTATGCTGTGTGCATTGTCTTTGCATTGGTCAGGCATCTGTACCCCACACCCTATAAAAAATCTCGTCTTCAGAAAAATGTCATAATCACCACCTTACCCATCAAGATGTTATTTTAACTAATCTCTTTAATAGCTGAGTGTACACATCACTTTGACAAGACCACGATTCATTTCTAAATACATATAAAACTATACCTTGTCCTGGGCAGAGTCCATCAGCATCCCGATGTCATCTATAGTTTTCTGGACTTTTTCAACTACATCTGATGTCAGGACCAGATTCTCCGTTGTTGTCTTGGCGTCAGGGAGTCTCCGTGACTCCAGACTAGTCAGGCGTGACTTCAGCTTTCCCATCATGCCCAGCAGAGAACTGTCTGCTGCAGAAGAGACCAGCCGTTCAGCAATAGTTTTATGAGCAGACAAGGCAGTTTTCTGCTTCTCCAGTTCCAGTTTGCAGGATTTTCTTTCAGCCAGAAAGGCGTCTTCTTTATACTGAATATCAGCATTCCGGTTTCGATGCCAGGTCTCCAGTACCATCTGCAGGTCATCAAATGTGACCTTGACCTCATCTCTCAAGGCCTTGAACTTGCCCTTGCTGTCTGTCACTTGGGTGTCAATTTTGTTGATCTGATGGGACAAGAAAAAGTATACACATTTTTTGTTACTTACAATGCAGCTTGCTCACAACACAAAACAGATCATGATTCATTTCATCAGTAGAGAACAGTTTTATAATTTGATAATTGATTCTCTCTCTCCATCTGATCCCTCTGCCATGTGTGTGTGTGTGTGTGCTTGCGTGCACATTAGCACATGTATGCTGTCAGTGCAGACTGACTAACACACAAGGATGACTACAGATGACTTGCCTTCATGTCTGATGTTTGTGGTAAAAGTACACTTCAAAAAAGTAAATAATTTTTACTCAGTGTTGCATTTAGTTACTGACTTAAAACAACCTTCTTTTGAAACCTTAATAAATTACACACTGTTCTGATCAGTCAGAAACACCATTTTAAAGTGTTTTCTCATCCTGTGTTCTTCCATTCTTTGAAGTTGTATTCCATATGTGGGGTTAAACATTTCATTTTCAGTCTGTGACCAATGGTACATTTTCATTTCAGTATAGAAAATATCCAGTCCAATACAAACTCTCTCTCTTTCAATATTGATCTGACAAACTTTCATTTTCTTTTTGGGGGTGTGGGTGTGGGGGAGTGGCATGGGGTATGTCTCCTGAACCTTTGCCACAACAGCAGCCTCCTTCTGCTCCAGTTTCTGCACATGTTTCTTCAGCTCCTTCCTCTTCACTGTGGCCACATCTCCAATCACTGCCAAGTCAGGGCACTGGCGGTGAGATGTGGAAACACACAGCACACAGATGAGTTCATCATGACTTGTACAGTACAGCTCTGCCCGTTTACTGCTGTGGTTCACACAGGGTGTTGGGGGGTGTGAGGCCAGCTGCTCAGTGGTCAGATCGCTCAGCTTCTCTGTCACATGATCCCGAGTTGTGGGAACCTTAGAATGGGTTTTAGCACAAGAAGTGCAGAATTTAATGCAGCACTGAAAGCAATACAAGACGGCCCCTTCATCATCACAACAGCTGCAGACATGACTGCCGGTCAGTGCTTTCTCACTCTCAACTACAGCTGCCGTAGCAAAGTCCGTGGGCAGTGCGTCCACTTGGGAGACAAGGTCACCCCGGCCTTTGTTGGAGGCTGGAAGAATCTGCTCTCTGCACAAAGGGCAGCCACCTTGGTTTCCAGCCTCTTCCAGCCAAGACACCACACACTTGCGGCAGATGAGGTGCGTGCAGGGAAGGATTTTGGGTTGCTGTAAACTGTCATGGCAAACAGGGCACTCCAAGTCACTTGTTGCTGCAGCTGCCATGTCTGAAACATACAGTTGGTAAAACAGTTCAAGACCTTGCAGATCTCTCAGAAAATACAGTCTCTTTTCTTTAAAATTTTCATCAGTGTTTAGTATGAATGCATCCCCCCACCCCTCCCTCACTCCCCCAAACCCCCAAAAAAGAAAAAAAAAGTTCCCCAATATACGTCCAGATTTATTACATTGCAGGATTTTGCTGATTCTTGCAGGTGTATTACCACTGTAACACACTAAGCAGAAGAAATTACTATTTCAACTAAAACTGATGAAATGACTGCTAGTAATCAATACATCAGTATGTGAAAGTATTAAAGTTTTGGGTATATGAAATAAAAATGTAATTTTTCAGTACAACGACTGGAAACCATAAGTGTCTTTTTTTCTTTTCTTTTTTTTTTGTCATTGTGAATAGAAATGATTGTTTTCTCTATTTTTTAAGCCAAATTTGGTGTTGGCAAAGTATTTCTAGAGAAAATTACATTCAAGTTAACCAAAGATACACAAATACACATACGAGCCAAACACTATTGTAAACAGACTTAGCCAACATTTAAATGCAGTTATTTTGTCTAATGTGCATGTGCCCACATACAGAGACTGAGATAAACATGACAAATTGATACACACTGCATGGTTGTTGACAAACATACAGGGGAATACCAAAGCAATTACTTTTCACTGTCTCATGGTACCATTAGCAGAACTTGTAGATTAATACACATTTTCATGAACACAATCATGAGAGGGAGGAGAGAGAGGGAGATTGTGAAGAGAGGAGATGGAGGAGAGAGGGAGATGGAGGGGAGAGGGAGATGGAGGGGAGATGGAGGAGAGAGGGAGGAGAGAGGGAGAGGGAGGAGAGAGGGAGAGGGAGGGGAGATGGAGGAGAGAGGGAGATGGAGGGGAGAGGGAGATGGAGGAGAGAGGGAGATGGAGGGGAGAGGGAGATGGAGGGGAGAGGGAGATGGAGGAGAGAGGGAGATGGAGGAGAGAGGGAGATGGAGGGGAGAGGGAGATGGAGGAGAGAGGGAGATGGAGGGGAGATAGAGATGGAGGGGAGATGGAGGGGAGATGGAGGAGAGAGGGAGATGGAGGGGAGGGAGATGGAGGGGGGATAGAGATGGAGGGGAGATGGAGGGGAGATGGAGGAGAGAGGGAGCAAGAGTCACAGACACAAAGACAGAAAGAGTGCAGAGAAAAAAGACAAGACAAAGACAGAGGGACAGAGAGAGCGACAGAAAGATGGAGAAAGAGCGAGTTGTAGTATCCATATCATCATCACCAAGAGAGCTGATCTGGAGCACACGCTTACTTTGTATTGTATTACTGATTTATGTCACAACAAAACTGCTCCAGCTTCTCTTCACAGTCATAAGTTTATTTACATCCACCTCAGCCTCAGGAAAAGACAATGAATGATGTCTCACAAGTGCATCATTATCTAATCACAACCAAATGTCAAATAAGTACTTAACTGGCAAATCATCAGTATACCAAACACAACTCCAACAGAACAAAACTAAACTGTTCAAAAATACAGAATGGACAAATACAAGGAAGAAATCTAAATAGGCACATTCTGTAGCATTTAAATGTTGACTGAAACTGGCAAAAAAAGACAAAAAAAAGACTGGGCTGCAATCTTCACCCTAAAGAACAGCAATTTAATCAATCATCCATTCCCTACACTACAGATCATCATAAGCAGTAAGCTTACACACTAATCTACAGTGTACACACCGTAAAACATGATATGTTTTTGCGACAAGAACAAAATCTAAAAGCTGCGGATCTAGGTAAGCCTGGCTCTTATCCTTTCAGACCTGGGTTTGAAATAGTGTACTGTTTGCTGATGCATTTGGCCTGCAATCCTATCACAGTCAACAAAATAATGCTACACTATATATAAAATGTCCTATTCCACGGACTTTTAGCTGGGAATAAATATACTTACTTATGGTCTTTTTATGGGATCATAAGAAAACAAAAATGCGATTTAAGTTTCAGTGACTGAAATCACAACTTAGGGGATAGGATATCTATGTAACTGGACAGAATGATGACTTCAAGAATCTTCTTAGATTCAACTATATGGGATCCCTGCTGGCAAAGAGGTATGTAAATAATAGCATAGGGGAGAGAATTATAATTATGTGTCTGCACAGAAAATGGTTCCATACAGCTCACTGGTACTGTCAATACTATTAACCAGACAAACTTAAGACCTGACCTAAAACAATTTCGACATTTGTGACATTCAGTAACAGTTATAACCCCATTGTTTCCATTCCTCACTCCCTGCCCGTTGACACATCCAAAACTCTCACTTCTGCTTTTGTCTTCTCAAATCTGAGAGGAAGGTGGCAGAATTGTTAAGACTCTCAGATGCCAATACAGACAGTCCATGAGGGTGTGGGTTTGAATCCCGCTCTCACACTTTCTCCCAAGTTTGACTGGAAAATCAAACTGAGCGCCTAGTCTTTCAGGTGAGATGATAAACAGAGATCCAGTACGCAGCACGCACTTGGCGCACTGAAAAAGAACCCAAGGCAAAAAAAAGTGTTGTCCTCTGATAAAATTATGTGAAAGGAAATCCACTCTGATAGGTACACAAATATATAAGCATGCACTAAAAGCTCTCAAGCGTGTTGGGTTATGCTGCTGTCAAGCATCTGCCTAGCAGATGTGGTGTAGCATATATGGATTTGTCTGAACACAGTGATGCCTCCTTGAGAAAGTGAAACTGAAACAAACTTCTCAAATCTGAATTATAGTAAGTCTGTACATGCTGGTTCTTCACAGTACATTATTCATAAACTCCAGAAAGTCAAAATCTCGGCTGCCCGTCTTGTATTCAAATGGCCTGAGAGTGACCATATTCATCCTATTCTGAAACAACTCCACTGGTTGTCAGTACAGTCCAGATTGAATACAAACTCACCTCACACTGCTTTCATGCTTTCTCTGCTTCTTCACCTATCTTCCTGATCTCCTCACTGTTAAATTTCCAGCAAGACAACTACATTCATCATCAGACAGTCACATGCATGAGATTCCCTGTGTTATAACTAAGTCCTTCAGTCAAAGATACTTTGCATTCACTGTCCCCTTCCAGTGGAAACCTGTGCCACAGGCATCAAGGCACTCCCAGTCCATTTCCAGCTTCAAAACCAACCTGGACTCACCTGTTTAAAATTGCCTTTAGTTGATCTCCTGCAACAGTGTGGGTGTGTGATTGTTTCTGTTTTCCATGTGTGTTGCTGAGGTGTTGTGTGGAGGGGAGGGTGAGAGAGTGGGACTGATTTTGGGGTGTTGTAGTTTGGTTCTGCATTGTTCAGGCATTGTGATATACGCAATTGGTTTTGGATGTTAAAATTGGTTTGGGGGTCTTTACTATGGACATTCACTTTAGTATGTACTTTGGACACAATATATTCTCATGACTGCTTGAATAATTAATAACAGAATGAGCAGTGTTCACATCAAACCATGGACCTTCACTCCATCAGTCACACAGAGGGTGGAGGGGAAGAAATGTGGATATTGCCAATAATTGAACAATCTGCATGTTTTGATGGACAATTTGTTTTTGGAATAATTGTAACTGTAAAGGGCTGAATGCAAAATAATTTGATTAGGTGCTAAACAAATAAACTCATTATCATAATCCATCATTAGTTACACTGATAGAAATTACCTTCTTGAGCATTTGTACAGAGTACTACAAAACAGCAAGGATATTCCAGTTAATAACCATAACTGTCTCCTTCAAATCACTCTTGATGTATTTCAATAGCTTCGATATAGTGCTTCCAACTCGTCTATCCAAAATCTCTGACACTTATTTCATTGGAACCTTTTACGCATAGTTGAAGCAATGTACCATGCCATGAACAGATCTCAGCAATTTTCGGTGCAAGTGATTCATTATACCTTCATTCCCCATGCATATCAGATACATATACCTTCAGTCCCTAAACATGCCTTTGTGCAGCTATCTTGCCAGGTTGGCGTATAAGTCTCAACTGACATGCTTGCTCAGTCAATGCCAATCAGGGTGATGCTCTTTTGCAGCATCATAAAACAACAGCAATAACTACAACAATGACAACTGAAATAAAATAAAAATAAAAATGGTGGGCTGCGTTATTGGTTGTGTATTCTAATGTCGATTTTGCATTTAAAAGATGATGACGATGGTAGAAGAAACTTTTATTGTCCTCTTTGTTTCTAACATTCCCATTTGATAAAGGTCTACCCTTTTTTACCCCTCGAGTGAAGAACCTCGAGTGAAGAACGTATATTTTCAGAAACTATGAACCGAAAGTAGAACTTTTTCCAAACTAGGAAACCGTCGCTCTCTCATTGCTGAACACAGAATTGACAAACAGCAAAATATGTTTCAGTTTACTCTGGGATAGACTATAGATTTAGACCTTGTCCAATTACAGGATTTTCTAAAACTAGTTCGTTTGTTAGCAATCTCACCGTACACTTTTTACGGACACAGTTCACAGACTACTCACCTTAAACTTCCTCACCTGTGTGAAAGCTCAGAATAAATGAAGAGTTACCTACCGTGGGCTGAACATGATTACCAACCGAATATCTCCGGGAACTCCCGAATTAGCGATCGTAAAATACCCCCCCATCCCCACGCCCCCCCCCCCCCCCCCCCCCCCCCTCTCTCTCTCTCTCTCTCTCCACTTTTGAGTTTTGTCTTTACATGTGAATAACGCGTTAGCAGAGCTAGAAATAAATTGTCAATCTATTGTCGATTATGAACAAGTTATATTGTCTTAATGCACTTTCAAAACACAGGGAGATTTCAGACAGGTCTAATGAGAAAATTTGGAAATAGTCTGTCTCACCAGGCAGCCAAGGAAGAATGGGAAACCTTGCAAACAATAACCGCCCCTCACATGAAGTGGTTCTCTCCTATTGTGTCACTACTTTTGATGGAGTCTCCCGTCGGACCGACGGATGAGTAGGAAACTTTTAACTACCCAGTAAACGCCTGGTAGTTGTAACTACCCACGGTAAACGTCCGGCCGGTAACAGGTAGACGACCCTACCCAACCCTTCGGCCTCCCGCCATTTTCGGATTTAATCTGTGCATGGGGGAAACTGCCTTGTACAGTAAGCGCTGGTCAAGTCCGGTTTTAGTGTTTTAATCCCAGGGACCTGTTTCAACTGATTTTGTTACCCATTTTTCAGAGGTTTTCGACTGACTCTGTTTTGAGTGTTATTGTACTCAGTCAATTTTGATACAGATTAGTCAGTCGCTGAACTAACGTGCTGCCATCTTGCCAGTGTTTACTGCAACGACACATTCATTCAGTCCAAACCAATCAGACAGCCACTTTTTTTCTTTTCTTCTTTTTCCACTGGCCGGACCCCACAGTCAATTGGAAAAACAACATCATGGCGGTTCTATGTGACAATTGTCAATTACTGTTTAAGCTATGGATTATTTCGCGTCGTATGCCTAATTCTTGATTAGAAGGGTCGATCATCCTCTTGATTATACATAGCATGTCATTTTCCGAGTCTCACATACCTGCACTTCAAAACGCACGAGAATTTTCGTTCGAATGGGGCACTAGTAGTTACCTATGTAATAAAATTGAACATGTAAAAAAGAAATGCTGTTCATATAATAGGTATATCAAAACAGATAGATGTTATAGGAGGCAGAAAACAAACAGGAGAAAAAATTGAAGGATATCGGGAATACTGAAGAGATAATACGATATGTAAATGTGTCACACTGACGGCACACACACACACACACACATTTCACAACAAGGCTGAGAGTTTGACGAAGATAACACTGATAACGATGTCCTTTTATGCCCGGCGGCCCAAACCTATATCCAACTGACGAACCCCGCCCCCCACACCCCTCACTAAAGCTCCCTCCACCGCAACCCAACCCCCTATTTATCTGTCTCTCTACCATTACCAGCAAGAGCAATATGCACCACAGGTAGGGAACAAGGTCTTTATCAGATGAATAACGCATTGGATCATAATGCATCTCGTGATATGTTTGTTTATGCTGACCGACATTACTCCATGAATCGACACTGTCGGTGTTCACATTGCTTTGTGGTGTTGACTACAGAGGGATAAATCGAGAGCCTCGACGGACACCGATAGTTCGATTCTTCAGTTGTGTTGAGTTTGTGGACACTGATTAAGTTTATTGAATGAAAGCTTGGGAGTTTCCGGCGGCGCCGTTTTGAGTCTGAAATCATCAACTTGTTCGAAATAACAGACTGTGAATAAATCAAGTTAATCAATCAACCAGTCTAGTCCTACCGCTTAAAGCTGTCAGCCCATCAGAGGACACTTTTTCTTCGGGCTCAATTGATTAGAGGGAAGAGCTTCGGTGAGGCTGTATTTTTTCTTTCTTTTTATTTAACGCCCCCCCCTCCCCTCCTCCGCTCCATCCCCTACCCCTTGTTGCATCAGTAGGCTATGTAGTAAAATAGGTCGCACTGGTATTCATTCATCAGACTGAAATAAAACATTTAAGAATAAGTTTGACTTGATTGACAGAGGGGACGGGGAGTAGACCAACGCAGGCTACGTCCCTCAATTTACATTAGTCTTTGTTGTTTTTTTCTTCTTTTTTTGTTTTGTTCGTTTTGTTGTTTTTTTTGTTGTTTTTTTTAACTGTTTTTGTTTTGTTTCGTTTTGTTGTCAGTAATCATTATTGAAGTTTTTGAAACTGTTGGTGAAAAGAACATGTGCTGGAAAATTGGTGGGGTTTTTTGTGTCTTAAAAAAAAAATTATTACTTTTTTTTTTTTTTTTTTACACATTACTTATTTAATTTGAATGGATGTCCTACTTGACAGGAAATATTCTTTATTCTTTGATGAAGATGGGCATTTATATATCTATATCGTTCTAGCTAGCCGGCTATGAATAAATATATAAATTTCAATCAAATCTCGGTCTTCTTCCTCACAGTTCGTAGCTTGGCGTACTCAGCTTTTAACCAGTCTTCACAGACTTTTGTCCACGTTATCTTCATGCTTGTGACCTGTTTTGTTAATTGGCTTTGCACCTTTAATTTAAAATCAAAGCACTAATATACTTTCTCATAATCGGGGACTAAAGCATCTCGGCAATATGACTTAAGACATATTCCGTTATTTTCGAACATTTGTTTTGAAAGTGATATCATTATAGCTTTGGTTCTGAACTGAAAGTGATGAGACATTACATCAGCTTTTTTTTTTCCCCTTGTTAACAGATACAGCTGTGATGTTCAAATGTTAGATTACCTCTATTCATTCTCCATTTCATTTGACTGTGTTCGATCGTTGGAGTCAATCTGCTACTCATGATTTGATTTGCCGGTGTATAGTGTTTCATTCATCATTGTAAAATTCGACACGCGCGTGCAATGAAATTGCTAAAAAAAACAAAAACAACTGATTTGTGGACATTGTCTTGTACTTTTCTTCTGCGTGGGCTGCAACTCCTTCGTTTCTACGATCGAGTGGGCTTTTACATGCATGACTATTTTTACTCCGGCATATAGACATCCACACTTTCTTTTTGTCGTTTTTGTTTTTCATTGCTGTTGTTGTGTGATGCTGCGAAAGAGTATCCCTCTGACTGTGTTAGTGCATCTGCTAGAGTGGCAAGAAGGCTGCACAAAAGTGTATGGGAACCCAACAATTAAAGTAGAATTTTTTTAAAGAACTGAAAACTGATGACATCAGTTCATGGCAAGATACGTTTCTTCAACTACGCTTGAAAATTGCCATTGAAATAGTGTCTGAACTTCGGATACCAGAAATGGAAGCGCCATTTAAGCTTATTGGCTAGATCAGCCATGCTAGCAGAGTAATGCTCAATATCAGTCTGAACAGATTACAGCCGTAAGCATATACTATTATTGCTGAAGAACAACTGGAATCCGCAATGGCAGAAGTACCATCGAACAGATCTTAAACCTGCTTACCATTTGAGAAAAACATGCGCCAAAAATGAAACCATGAAATCCAGTATGGTCTACTCCGCCTTATTTAGAGTGGGTCCTTTGAACGAGTGGTTACTTTCCTCAGAGCGATGTCATGCTCCTTTTATGTTTCACCATGAATTATGATGTCGTCACTGGTATTGATTGATCCTGGTACGTCAGACAGTAGTTCAGAAATCTGATTCTGAAAATTTTCTGCTGTTGATATAACTTCAAAGTTCAGATGTTTGTGAGACAAACATGAGCAGAAAATGTCGTCATGTTAGGCTACGTGATTCCTCGTCCAACTCAAGTTGATGATATCCCGAGTTCAGATCTAGTTTGCTGAACACTTTTGACTCATTCAGTTGCATCAGAATGTCGTCAATAGTTGATATGACGCGACGCGTTCTTTGGATTGCTTTGTTTGGCAGTCTCGTGTCAACATGGATTCTTATCCCATCTTGTTTCTTTGCTTTGGGAACTGCAACAATGGGCCCTTGGGAGTTGGGAGTTGGTCCATCAACTTTAACTATGATGGCGAGGTTTTCAAGCCACTGAAGTTTTTTCTCCGCCTTCTTCCACACATGGTATGGGATCCTTCGGTGATGTTGTGCAGTGGGTTGGACACTGTCATCAATGTAGAGTTTCACTTTGACATATTTTAGCTTTCCCATGTTTCGAAACAGACGTGGGTTTTCAGTGAGGATATTAGCCGTAGTGCGTTGTGATGTGATCAATGCAGAATTGGTGAGTTAAGCTTTTGAGCAGTGGCAGCACTCAACAAATTGCTGTCTTTAACATCAGAGTTTAACAAACGGCGAAGAAAGATGCTTGCGTTTCTAGTCTTGTACATGATTTCAGTTGAAAATTCTCCACAAACTGGAAGAGGTGTGCGTGTACCATATGCTTAGATTGATGCTGATGTTGGCTTCAAGGTGATCTTTGGTGTCATTCTCTGAACTGTTTGTTCATCAGTGATATTAACTGATGCACCGGTGTGTTTGTTCATCAGTGATATTAACTGATGCACCGGTGTGTTTGTTCATCAGTGATATTAACTGATGCACCGGTGTGTTTGTTCATCAGTGATATTAACTGATGCACCGGTGTCAATGAGGAATGGAACTGAATGATCAATGTTCACTTTGGCATGGGGTGCCGTGCTTGGTTTTTCTGATACACCAAACACATATTCTTTATCTGAACTGTCACTGTTCTGTTGAATTCTGTGGATTTTGACATTAGCAGGTTGAGCGTGGTTGTTCTTTTGATGTTTCTTCGAAGACATGCTTTGTACTGGTTTTGCACAAATACGACACATTTTGCCATTTGCAGGACACTTTTCACGTGAATATTGTTGTCCACCACATCATATGCATGGTTGATAGGTTTGTGAGAATCTTTGTCTTCCCATCCTCGTCGTCAGATGTAGTGTTGTGTATTTGCATCCAAGCAACATCCACGAACACTGCGTGTGCGTTCAAAACATTTGATGAAACTAACGCAGATAATATAAGCTCTTCTGTATCGCTCTGCTGTTGCTATTAGCATCCGCGTTTCCAAGGGCAATATCCAGAACGATGTTTGATATAAAAAAAAAAAAGGTAAACAGATAAATAAATGGTAATGATAATAATGTCTCTCCGCACAAATCCATACTAACGTATGTAGACATTACATATAGCACTATTTCGTTGCCTGTAATGATCGCAGGCCAAATGCACTAGCGAACAGTGCAATGTTTCAAACCAAGTTCTGAAAGGCGAATAGCAGGCTTAGGTGGGTCCACAACTTTAGATTTTGTTCTGGCGACGAAAAAAACCCCACCCCACCTCTCTTGTACGGCATGTACAGTGTGGGTTTTTGTATTAGCTTATTGTCTATGATGATCAGTAATGTGGGAGATGGTTGATTGACTAATTTCGTGTTTGGGGAGTGGAAGGCAGCACAGCCATTTTCGCCAGCCTCAATCAAAATTAGAATATGATAGCATGTGCACATCTTCATATTTCTTCCTTGAATATTTGGCTATTCTAAAATTTTTAACAGTTTTTTTTTTATTTCTTCCTTGCATATTTGGCTATTCTAAAATTTTTAACAGTTTTGTTCCGTTAGAGTTGTGTTATGCTGATAAGTAGCTACTAAATCATTTTAAAAATAAGATTTGGTTTGTGATTAGATTATGATAGTGTAGTTCTGTCACATCGTTCATTGTCTTCTCCTGAGGCTGTGGTGGAAGTAAACTTGTGGCTATGGACAGAAGCTGGAGCAATTCTAGTTGTGTATAGATCAGATCATGACAGAACAAACCCTTGTTGTTGGACTGTAAAGTCTCAAGAGTGTTTCTAAGACGAATGTTAGAATCATATCGTTGAAACAGTCGAGGGGGATAGAAATTGGAAGTGGATCATAAGCCAGTTAGCTGACACAGTTACATTATGTAAGATTTCTTACGATAAGGTCAGTGACTGTGCTACCTTTTTGCTAAAAATGAAACATATTTCAGTTCTGCAGCCATGATAATTTATGGTCAGGTTTGTGATTTAATGATGCTTAATTATCATTATTGTTGCAAATAATTTTCTTTGTGACCTAATACCCACACTATCACACATACACATGCAGAGAGTTGCTACTCCATTACTTGAGCCATGATAAAAATAATCAAAATAACATTTGTCTGCACTGATTTGGGACACATAGATATGACAGTATATCTTTGTACTTTATTCTCGACTCAGGATCATGCTTGACTCAAACCTGAGAGAAACACCTGCAAGGTTTAAAACATGAAAGCACAACAGATGTGAACAGAACAGTTGAATGTGCTGAGTCAAGATCTTAGCTTTAGAACATTTCTTTTACATTCACAGTTCCTTGATACCCATATCTTCAGAACGGTATGCACACACAGTTTTACCAACTGTATGTTTCAGACATGGCAGCTGCAACAACAAGTGACATGGAGTGCCCTGTTTGCCATGACAGTTTACAGCAACCCAAAATCCTTCCCTGCACGCACCTCGTCTGTCGCAAGTGTGTGGTGTCTTGGCTGGAAGAGGCTGGAAACCAAGGTGGCTGCCCTTTGTGCAGAGAGCAGATTCTTCCAGCCTCTGACAAAGGCCAGGGTGACCTTGCCTCCCAAGTGGACGCACTGCCCACGGACCTTGCTACGGCTGTTGTAGTTGAGAGTGAGAAAGCACTGACCGGCAGTCATGTTTGTAGCTGTGAAGACGCAGAGGCCGTCTTGTATTGCTTCCAGTGTAGCGTTAAACTTTGCACTTCTTGTGCTAAGACCCATTCTAAGGTTCCCACAACTCAGGAACATGTCACAGAGAAGCTGAGCGATCTGACCACTGAGCAGCTGGCCTCACACCCCCCAACACCCTGTGTGAACCACAGCAGTAAACAGGCAGAGCTGTACTGTACAAGTCACGAGGAACTCATCTGTGTGCTGTGTGCTTCCACATCTCACCGCCAGTGTCCTGACTTGGCAGTGATTGGAGACGTGGCCACAGTGAAGAGGGAGGAGCTGAAGAAACATGTGCAGAAACTGGAGGAGAAGGAGGCTGCTGTTGTGGCAAAGGTTCAGTAGACAGCCCCCACCTCTTTCAATAGAAAAAGAAAAGGTTGACAGATTAACATTGAAAGACAGAGAGCGCGCGAGCGAGCAAGAGAGAGAGAGGGAGAGAGAGAGAGAGAGAGTATGTGTGTTCGTGTTGGACTGGATATTTTTATGACTGAAAGTGATACGTATTATTGGTCATGGACTGAAAATGAAATCTTTAACCCCACAAAAATTGGAATAAAAGTTCAAGTACCTGAAGAACACAGGATGGAAAAGCATTTTTAAAGACTGTCTTTGACAGAGCATTGTGTAACTTATTGAGGTTCCAAAAAAACTTTGTTTGGGGTTCATAGCTGAATGCTATACTGATTTTTTTTAAATTCAGTTTTTTGTAGTGTGCTATAAGCACAACCATCAGATGCATATAGGCAAGTCATCTGTTGCCGTCTTTGGTGTGTTAGTCTGCACTGATATAACACATGCCCACGTGTGTTTGCAAACACACACACACACACACACACACACACACACACACAGAGTAGCAGAAGGATCAGATGGAGAGGGACAATCAATTATCAAATCAGTAAAACTATGTTTATAGATGAATTATGGTCTGCTTTGTGTCATGTGCAAGCGGCAATATAAGTAATTAAAAAAGTGTATACTTTTTCTTGTCCCATCAGATCAACGAAATTGACACCCAAGTAACAGATGGCAAGGGCAAGTTCAAAGCCATGAGAGATGAGGTCAAGGTCACATTTGATGGCCTGCAGACATCACTGGAGACGCGGCGTCAAAAGATGAACTCGGACATCCAAGAGAGAGAAGACGCCTTCCTGGCCGAAAGAAAATCCTGCAAACTGGATTTGGAGAACCAGAAAGATGTCTTTTATGCTCATAAAACTACTGCTGAACGGCTGGTCTCTTCTGCAGCAGACAGTTCTCTACTGGGCATGATGGGAAAGCTGATGTCACGCCTGACTGGTCTGGAGTCACGGAAACTCCCTGACGACGCCAAGACAACAACGGGGAATCTGGTGCTGAAGACAGACAAGATCAATAAAGTCAAGAAAGCTGTGAATGACATCGGGATGCTGACAGATTCTGCCCAGGACAAGGTATTATTACATGTGTAATTGGAAATGAATTGTGATCTTGTCGAAGTAATGTGTAAACTATGTGGTAGATTCATGTCACTGCTTAGCTGTTATTGAGATTAGTTAAAACAGCATCTTGATGGGTAAGGTGGTGATTATGACATTTTTCTGAAGACAAGATTTTTATAGGGTGTGTGGTACAGATGCCTGACCAATGCAAAGACACAATGCACTCAGCATACATGAATATAAATACATAGCTGCAGATAATCAAGTTTCCTTTAACCGAAATAAAAAAAACAAGGTCAGATATGTCTGTTTGTCTCAAGAAATAGACTCAGTCGGAGATAACTGCTGGGATTGTTGCTGTAGGTTGTTTGAAAAATAGCTGAGGGGATACCTCAGGGCTGTACAGATTGTTTTCTTTTGATGCCTTGTGTAGTTTTTATGATGATGACTGAAAAGATGACAGGACAGGAGAGGCAGCAGAAGGGAAGAAAGAAATGTCAGCTTGTGAGAGCAGTGAGCTGGGTTAATGTCCCTGTGGGTTGTGTGCAGGGTAATACTGGGGACAGGTGCCTTTGGTGTGGTGAGTATTGTTACACAGCTCTCTGTAATGCTTCTTCCTTCCTATCTTCCACTGACCTTGGTATCATCACCTTACATCCCCTCTCCTCACTCCCTCTCTGTGTGTCTGTCTCACTGTGGTGATGTCTTTCTCCCTCTCGCCTCCTGGGCTGTTCTCTGTCTTTCTGTGTCTGTCTACTGGTCGGTTATCTATCTATGTATGTGTCTATACATATATACATATACATATCTCTCTCTCTGTATATATATATATATATGTGTGTGTGTGTGTGTGTGTGTGTGTGTGTGTGTGTGTGTGTGTGCATATGGTTATTGATAATGCTTCTGGTTCAGTGATCCAGTGAAGTTTGGAACTGTGTGACAAGGGAGTACCCTACACTTCTTTCATGATGTGTCCTGGCATCAACCAGGCCCGAGAGATGCAGACACCTGCAGTACTGGTCAGGAACTTTGAACAACATTCCCAAACATGTATCTGTGAAGTGAATGACACAGGGCTGTGTGGTCCTGGTCTTTCCCTTTGACCCCATGGCAGAGTCAGCTGTGGGTAGGGCTGGCCACAGGCTTTTTAGAAATGTTAGTCTCTGCAGCCATGGACCTTGTTGTGGTCAAATATTCTGTAACTCTGATGCACAATGATTGTACAGTGTGTATTTCATAGTTTTCCTCTGATGAGTGTGTGGACAAGAGAAAGAGAGTGAATGATAAAGATAACCTTTGAAATATATTCTGTGGGGTGTTTGTTTTTTTTCCTTAATCTTTATCTGCAAGAAGTAGAATTGACAAAATCTCCATTTCATGAACAGACAGGTTTGAGTCACACGAAGATTGATTTTGATTTGCAAGAAGATGAATTTTTTGACTCACAGGACGATTAAGGGAAAATGATTTTTAGTGACAGGAAGATCTTTAAAGCAAATTTTTTTTGGCCACAGTTGATTCAGAAAAGTTGATTTTGAGTCTCTGGAAGGTCACTGTCCTAGGGAAGACCAGAGCATGCTGCAGTGATAATTCTGTGTTACAGGAAGACCACCTCCCTGTGAAGGACCAGAGTATGCAGCTGTCATCAAAGTTGGAGATCGTGTCAGGCGGGGGAAGGACTGGCGTCCAAGCTATGGAACACAGGTACGTGTACTGCTTTACTGACTGCTGTTTGTTGTGTCAAACATGAATTTCTAAATAGTAATGTTTTGTCATCTGTTCAGACAGTTAAACACAACAACAAATATTGAGTCCTTTCAGCCAGTGTTGATCAAAGAGTGCCAGTGAAGATCTGGAGAGGAAGGGATGTAACTCCTCTGTGTCGATCTGGATCTGGATGCAGGGTGGAAAGAGGCCAGTGTTGGCCAGAGCACTGGTGGACCTGTACTTTGAGCCAGAAGTCTGTGTGGGATCTGATGAAGAGAGAGAGAAAAGAAAAACCGTGAAATGCAGACACAGAGTGACTCAGGTGTTTCTTTCAAGAAGGAACAGTATTCACTGAGGAGGATACTGGAGTCACTGACACCTGTGTCAGCAATAGCTGTTTGTTATTGGGATGGATTCACCATCCTCTTGTTGTTGTTTACCTGCCTCCCTCTCACTGGACCTTGTGTCTGATCATGCTGTGAGTGTGCTGTGTGTGGACAGAAAGGAGCAGAGGCTACATTTTTATTTCCAGTGTTTGTAGAATATTATTACTGATGATTATTATAATTTCATAGTCGAACATCATACAGGTCTAGTTGTCCTTTGTCCCATCCCCAACTTTCAGCTATCACCTTACTAACACTGGGGATCTGGAACTATAATGCGTAGAAAATTGTTCTTTTGCTTACTTTTGCGTTAAATGTATGGGTAAGAGATTATTGTCAGTTTCATTTTCACACTATGGAATCATTTGTGTTTGTGTGTGTGTGTGTTTCTTTTCTCATTCTACCTTTTGAAAAATATATGAAAGAAGCAATCCAGTTTTTGTTATTGTTGACAACTTGAAGTGGGGAAGGAAAGTAGGGTGGAGGTGTTTCTTTAACACGTCTTTAAAAAAAAAGATTTATATCATACATTCGCTTCCTATGATGTTGTTGCCTTTGGCTGTGGAGAGTGACACTTGTGGTGTGTTTCAGGATGGCTCACCGCCGGGTGCTGGTTCTGTCACTGCTGTTCCAGCCAATCTGAAATCTGGATGGGTACGCGTTCAGTGGGATTGTGGGAACCATTATGGATACCGTATGGGAAGAGAGAACTGCTATGATTTAAAATTGGTTTTATAGACTTGGAAAGTGTTGGGCAGCTTGGTGGAAGTCACCTCCTTGTCCAATAACCAAGACAAAAGAATACTTGGCACAGGCACACACAGAGAAACAAAAAACACACACACATGCACACAAACGCAAGCACACACACACACACACACGCACGCACACACGCACGCACGCATGCATGCATGCACATACACGCACACATACACGCACATACAGTCCTGCACACACTCTCACACACACGCGTGCATACACACATGTACACTAAAGTCTAATACACACACACACACACACACACGCACACGTCTACACAACGATTCAACAACACTGTGAAAAGGCATTAATAAAAAGTATTAGTTCTACTGGTACAATGAACATTTATGAGGAAAATGACACATGATTCAACACAGTAGGACTACAGCATTAAACAGCATGTCACACACACGACATGTGGTATGACATTAGAATAATAATAAAGTGCACGTGCACACACACAGGCATACACAGAATTGTCTGTGATATTGTCCGAAAGTGTTAAAGACTGTCTGTAGTGTCGCATTCTTGCTGTTGTCTTTTGCTCTCAGACTTTCTCTGTTTCTGTCTGTCTGTCTCTTTCTCTCCCCCCCCCCTCCCCCTCATTCCCTCTCTCTCTCTCTCTCTCTTCTCTGTTTCTCTTTCACCCTCCCTTCCTACCTTCTCTCTCTACCCCCTCCTCTCTCTCTCTGTCTACCCCTCCTCTATCTCTCTTTCTCCCTCCCCCTTCTCTGCAAACAAGGTCAGGAGCGATGACTATCAGTCAGTCAACAAGTGCAGTCACTCTATCCCCTCAACAACACAACACACACCTTCACCTCAGTGCTGTGTTGTGCTTCTGTCAGCTTGTATGGAGGTACATGAAATGAAGGCACAGGCGAACTAACCCACAAACTTCCTGCTGTGTGTATCTGTTCCCTCTGTGTGGATCTGTTCCCTCTGTGTGGATCTGCTCCCACTGTGTGGATCTGTTCCCTCTGTTTGGATCTGTTCCCTCTGTTTGGATCTGCTCCCACTGTGTGGATCAGTTCCCGCTGTGTGGATCTGTTCCCACTGTGTGGATCTCAGTGTTCCCGCTGTGTGGATCTGTTCCCACTGTGTGTGGATCTGTTCCCACTATGTGGATCTTTTCCCACTGTGTGGATCTCAGTTTCGCGCTGTGTGGATCTTTTCCCACTTTGTGAATCTTTTCCCACTGTGTGGATCTTTTCCCACTGTGTGGATCTCAGTTTCGCGCTGTGTGGATCTTTTCCCACTTTGTGAATCTTTTCCCACTATGTGGATCTTTTCCCACTGTGTGGATCTCAGTTTCGCGCTGTGTGGATCTTTTCCCACTTTGTGAATCTTTTCCCACTGTGTGGATCTGTTCTCGCTGTGATGATTTGTCTCCACAAACTGACTAGTTCTCAGATTATAGATTTTATTCTTATTTCTGGATTGGGTTGCTGTTTTTCGTGTGATGATGAACTTGTTCCCATGTCATCAGTTTCGTCCTGAGTAAGACGATTTTTGACTCCCAGTTCTTGGATTCATTCCCTAATTCTCCTATGGGTTTGTTCCTAGTTTTCAAGATATGTCTCCTGTGACTAAATTTCCCCCACAGCCCCCACCCAGTTGGTGGCAAAGCTGGATGATTTCTTTTTCAGCGTCTGGATGTGTTCCTCACGCCTGGTTTCTGATTTTGTCATCCTGTCGGTAATTTTCTGCTCTTCGTTTCTCGTTGCTTTCTGATTTGTTAATCATTTCTATTGCTTTCTGATTTGTTCCTCTTTCCGGGCACTTTCTGATTTGTTCCTCTTACCTGCTTTCTGATTTGCTTCTCTTTTCTGTTGCTTTCTGACTTGTTCCTTTTTCCTGCTTTCTGATTTGTTCCTTTTTTCTGCTGCTTTCTTATTTGTTTCTTTTTTCTGTTTCTTTCTGATTTGTTCCTCATTTCAGACGGGCGCAATAGCCGAGTGGTTAAAGCGCTGGACTGTCAATCTGAGGGTCCCGGGTTCGAATCACGGTGACGGTGCCTGGTGGGTAAAGGGTGGAGATTTTTACGATCTCCCAGGTCAATGTATGTGCAGACCTGCTAGTGCCTGAACCCCCTTCGTGTGTATATGCAAGCAGAAGATCAAATACGCACGTTAAAGATCCTGTAATCCATGTCAGCGTTCGGTGGGTTATGGAAACAACAACATACCCAGCATGCACACCCCCGAAAATGGAGTATGGCTGCCTACATGGCGGGGTAAAAACGGTCATACACGTAAAAGCCCACTCGTGTGCATACGAGTGAACGCAGAAGAAGAAGTTCCTCATTTCTTTACTTTCTAATTCATATTTTCTCTTGCTTTCGCACACATACACACACTCACATTTACACAAAAAGCAATTGTCGCTTGTTCAGATTACCATCTTGGAATACAATGTTTACTTTCACACACACACACACACACACACACACACACACACACACACACATTGGAGGTGTCTTTTAAACCAATGTTGCCAGCAGATCAAAAGCATTTGGGATTATTCACAATGTAAGGGTGGTGTTGGTGGGGAGGGGGTACCTGAGCAAACTCCAGTGCTTTGAGGGTGGGGCCGGGGGGGGGGTTGTTTTGTTTTTCTAATTGGAATATTTTTGATCGGCATTTGGTGCAGTCAGATTTCTTTTTTCTTTTACATTCTGGTGAACCACTTAAGCCATGGTGGTATTACAGAACAAAGAAAACTGCCTTTAAATGGAAAATAAATTGTTGTGCTGTTGTACACCTGTATGCCTCGCAGACTGTTAATGTTATGTGCCAGTGCTTGGGAAGAGTAAAAACCATGTTACTGTATTGGTGCAAGTCTATTGTGCTATCATTCTGAAGACTTTGGCATTCATTGTTGGAAGTCTGTGTGAACCTTGGATTTGTCAGAACTTCTTGACTGTGTCTCACTACATTGCCCTCCACTCCCTCTGCCCATTTCATTGCCTTTCCTCACCCCCTGCCCCCTCTTCCATTGAATCGCCTTCCCAAATTTCATTGGTTTCCTCCCCTGTTCCTCTTCTTCCGCTTCATTACATCCCTCATAGCCCCCCTCTCCCCTTACTAAACTTACCTCACTGCATTGCTCTTCCCGCTTCTGTTGTCTTGCTTCCTCCCCTTCCATTGCATCAACCTCCCCCTTCCTCGTTTCATTGCATCCCCCTCCCCCCATTTCATTGCATCAACCTCCCGCTTCCCCCATTTCATTGCATCACCCTTCTCCTTCCTCCATTTCATTGCATCAACCTCCCCCTTCCTCGTTTCATTGCATCACCCTCCCCCTTCCCCCATTTCATTGCATCACCCTCCCCCTTCCTCCATTTCGTTGCATCACCCTTCTCCTTCCTCCATTTCATTGCATCACCCTCCCCCTTTCCCCATTTCATTGCATCACCCTCCCCCTTCCCCCATTTCATTGCATCACCCTCCCCCTTCCCCCATTTCATTGTATCACCCTCCGTCATCCCCCATTTCATGGGCAAACATCCTCAACACAGTGTAGTCTTATTTGCCTGAAGGAGCTTAATGGTAAAGATAATATATTATGTCATGAACTGTGTTGTTTTGCGGCTTTTGTTTCAGATGTAACAGACTTTTTATTTTAGGGTGCTGTGGGGGTGGGGGTGGGGGGGTGAGTTGGGCAGTCCTGGACAATGTCAGAACCAGTTTTCATTGTTTTATTGGGTTTTTTTTAATGGAATCATGCATTTTCAATGACATTTTTTCTACTGAGTAATCAGTGACATATGTAATGTGAACTAGTGCTTTTAATTTTGGATTTTTTTTTTTCAATTACTGTTTTGTGTTGTTGTAGTCTACCAGCAATTGTACATTGTTGGTCTGACTTTTTGTTTGATAATGCCAGGTACAGTTGGTCTGACTTTTTGTTTGATAATGCCAGGTACAGTTGGTCTGACTTTTTGTTTGATAATGCCAGGTACAGCTGGGGTCTGTGTGTTTGTATCAGTTGAGGTGTTGTCAGTGTGTGACCCTTGAAATGGGGCCTGAGGTCATGGAGTGATGGGAAGCCCTGTGGAGATGGAGAAGGGAGATCACCCCCAAGCTTCTGTGGTTTCACTTTTGGCTTTTTTCTTCCCCTGAATTTAGAATGTAGTGTGTGTTTTGGGGTTGTACTGGTTGTTCCTGATGTGTAAGAGATGACGACGACCTCACGGTGGCTACTCACCATGTACCTGTGTGAGATCATTGCTGCATGGGTGGCAGCCAGTGCCATGACACGCCTGATAACTTCTTCAAAGAGTGAAACATGCATTACAAGCTGGTGCCCTGACATGCTGTGTGTGCTGGTGGAGGAACTAACAAGGTTACAGAGCACTCACTGGGGATGTACATCCTTCTTCTCCTGTCTTCTTGGGCTGCAGCTACCACCTTCGCTTGTATCTACAGGTGGGATTTTATGTGCATGAGCGTTTCCACACAGTTATTTAGGCAGCCATATTCCGTTTTCAGGAATAGGCATGCTGCGTGTCCATGTTTTTAACCCCATGAAAAATGACAGTACAGGATCTTTCATGTGCATGTTTGGTGTTATGCATGTGTATACACATGCAGGAAAATACAATACAGCTACCACCTTCATTGTATCTACAAGTGAGGTTTTACGTGCATGAGCGTTTCCACACAGTTTAGTTATTTAGGCAGCCGTGTTCCGATTTTGGTTGTGTGCATGCTGATTAAGTTCTTGTTTACAACTGCACGGAAAGATGACATCAGCACAGGATCTTTCATGTGCATATTTGATGTTATGCATGTGCATACACATGAAGCGAAATGCAAGCACTTACAGCTCTGCACATAATTATGTTGACCTGTGAGATTGGTAAAAAGACATCATCTTGACCATTATCCTACCAGGCGCTGATACCAGGATTCAAACCCCGAATCTATCGATACAAGTCCAATACCCTAACATCTAACCATTTGGCTGTTGCGCATTTCAGTAATGTTACTTTCCTTCAGTGTGTACATAACTGGCTTTGAATGTATGCACTCTTCCTGACAGGTGAAAATGTCTTTCAGTGTATATAATTTTATATATATTTTCCTTTAAGGTGAAAAAATATCTTTCAGTTTATATAACTTGCTCTGAGTGTAAATAATCTTCCTTTAAAGTGAAATAATGTCTTTCAGTGTACATAATTTGACTTGGATGTATATAATCTTCCTTTAAGGTGAAAGAATGTCTTTCAGCTTATATAAATTTCCTTGAATGTATATTCTTTTGACTTGAAAAAAAAAGTCTTTCAGTGGATATAATTTGCCTTGAATGATATAATATTCCTTTGAGTTGCCTCAAGGCCCGACTTGTGCATTGGATTATGCTGCTGGTCAGGAATCTGCCCAGGAGATATGGTGTAGCACATATGGATTTGTCCTATTTTAGTGACGCCTTCTAAAAATGAAACTGAAAGCTTTTGAGATGTAAAATGTCTTTCAGTGTATATAGTCATTCTCATCACTAGACAACAGCGGCATGTGTGTACTTTTACAACAATTTTTATATCTCTAATTCTTTCCAGTAATTCGTATCATAGATAATTTTTGATAATGTTGAGGCCAATTTTCAGTCGTCATCCACTCCTCCCCTCCCCCACCCACCCAGCTCACACCTTTACAACCTGTCTCCACCCTTCACCCCCACTCTCTGCTGCTGCCTTATTCGTTTGACCCTTTTATTCCTGACTTGTGGAGTTCTGATTATTCTATTGATGTGAATAGTGTTATACTGTAAATATTTCTCTTGCATTAAAATCAAATAAAGCAGCTGTGTGTGTGTGTGTGTGTGTGTGTGTGTGTGTGTGTGTGTGTGTGTGTGTTTGCTGTATTTTTGTTCTTCATTACGTTTTCCTCCCGCATTCCCTGCAGTATCTGTTACCGCAGCATCAGGGAAGCTGTCAGATTGTGAATTTCTCCCACAGAGCTGAGAAAGCTCCTTCATTCATGGCATATATCGTCCAGCCAACCACAAGGGCCATCTCAGGGATGAAAACACGTCCTGAATAAGTCCACAAGAAAGTGAACATGACAAGAATCAAGCCACCCAGGTGGAGACAACACCTGATGGTAGGTGACGTGACTTTGTCAGGTACCCTGGGTGGACAGTCGGTTCCACTGCTGTGGCCTCTGAGGGCACTGCTCCAAGACCGGCAGTCTGGGTACGGTCTGTGGAAACAAACTGTGCTCTTTGGAAGAGGGGATTCTGTGGACCCCAATGACTGGCATTGAAGGGTTTACTATCTCCTTTGTCCCACCCCACCCTCACCTCCTGAATCCATATCCCCCGGTATTCCAGCAAGAATTATCTTTGCAAAGTCATACATAGATACCCACATATGTGGTAAATACACACTCAGTATCTGAGAGAACTGATTCAAATCTGCACACCCCCACGACAACTCTCCCGATTCACGGCGGCTACTTGCTCGACATGGTTTATCCATAATCATCGGTCATAGAAGGGAAATGTACAAGAAAATGGACACAGGAAAAGTTGCACATTCACATGGATCTTCCTTGTGTGAGAGACCGACAGACAGACAGAGAACGACAGAGTGAGAGAGACAGCGAGACGCAGAGAGAGACACAGAGAGAGAAAGATGAATGGTCAGTGGTTTTTGTCGGTCGCCAGTTAAGTCAGGATTTCGCGGAGCTGTTCGGGTTAGTCGTCATGTTCAACCACTGAGCTCAATGGGAAGGAGTGGCCGCCGCGCGCGGCAGCCGGGTCTCCATCTCACAAAAGGCTGGCAGCGTATATTTCACTGCCGGACATATTTCACTGCCGGACAGTAGTAGAATGTAGACATTTTCAGCAAAATATTTAATCGTTGTTTGGCAATAAACTGCGACAACAGGTATGGGAAAGAGTACTATTTGTTAAAAAAAAAAGAAGAAGAAGAAGAAGAAGAAAAGATCTTTTATTTTCAACATCTCTCTCTCTCTCTCTCTCTCTCTCTCTCTCTCTCTCTCTCTCTCTCTCTCTCTCTCTCTCTCTTGTCTTTACCCTAATAATGATAATGATAACAACTACCGATAATGATTATAATATTAATGCTGTTGATAATAATAATAACAATTGATGATAACAATAATAATGATAATAATAATATTATAATAATAATAACATTAATAATTATGATATTAACAACAACAATGATAATGATAATAATCAAAGCAACAAATTGTTGTCTTAGACAGTATCAGTATCAGTAGCTCAAGGAGGCGTCATTGCGTTCGGACGAATCCATATACGCTACACCCGGCTCATCTGCTAAGCAGATGCCTGACCAACAGCATAACCCAACGCGCTCAGTCAGGCCTTTAGAAGAAAAAAAAGAAATAAATGAACGTGTATAAATAAAAATAATAAGGATAACGATAAGATTATAATAATAGAAATAAAAATAGAAAATAAAGATAAAATAAATAAAATAATAGTAATAATGATAATGATAGATAAGGATGAAATAAAACGAATAAATAAATGAATAAATATTGTTTTCAATAGAAAAATAAATAGAAAAAACAACTTTTTTTCTATTAAAAAAAAAAAAAAAATCTTAGACAAAGTTCATACAGCAAATCCTACACTTAAGTCGACAAATGTTGCCCACCAACAGAAAGACAAGCAGACAAAGAACTGGGCATGAATGGGTGTAAAATTAAAGAAAATGAAAGAAGACTTTTAAAAAGAAAGTCAGAAAAGAACAGAAAACGAAACAAAAAAGAAAAACAGAAAACAATTTAAAGAAAGTAGAGGGAATAAACAAAGTGGGAAAAGTAGGAGGTTGGAGGCCCCACAATAGACACCCAAAAACATAGTCAGAGTGTGTGTGACAACAACAACAACAACAACAAAAACAAGAGGCAAAGCCTTCAAGACTCACTTGTGCTTCACGCTTTATCCTGTAAAGGAATCATTAAGAGGGGGAAAAAAAAGAGATTTTAAAAATGGTTGAAAAGTGCTCTGTATTAAATATGATGGATAAGCTTGGGAGAAGAAAGAAGAAAAGAAAAGAAAAAAAATGTAATGTTAAGAAGAGAAAGATCAGTTTAAAGCAAATTAAGTCCCCTAGCATTAATTACAGAGTAATTTCCCTTTTTTTACCATCTGAACCAAAACGTTTGCAAATTAAATAAAAGTTCCATGCTAGCAAAAGAAGTTCCTGTTTGAACAAAAAATGATAATAATGACTGCTCTTATTGTTGTGTCAGAATATCAGATCAAAGTGCCACGTTTAAAGAATACAAAAATATAAATATAACAGTAAATGCAGTTTGCATATAATTAGGCTTCATTTTTTATTTTTTGTGCCCATCCCAGAGAAGCAATATTGTTTTAAACAAGATGACTGGAAAGAACTGAATTTTTCCTATTTTTATGCCTCATTTGGTGTCAGCTGACAAAGTAATTGCAGAGAAAATGTCAATGTTAAAGTTTACCACAGACACACACACACACACACACAGACAACCGAACACCGGGTTAAAACATAGACTCACTTTGTTTACACAAGTGAGTCAAAAAAGGAAAATAAAGAAAGTGGGGAAAATTAGCTAGGAGGTTGGAGGTCCCACAAGAAACAAGACAAATCGATCATCAATTAACAAAAACAGCAACAAAACAAACAAGGAAACAACAGCCGAAAACAGTGTGTGTGTGTGTGCCATCACGGCCTTTACCTAGTTTCCTCTCTTTGCCCCCCTCCCTCCCTCCTGTAACTTTTCGTCGCATTTAACATTTTACAGCCGAGTAACCAATTTCTCTCTCCCTCTCTTTCTTGTCCAGTTGTTTGTACACATTAAAACCAAGGTAATTTTCAGCCACAACAGATTTGCCAGCTTGATTAGAGAGACTCAGAGAGAGAGGGAGAGGCGTTCGCGGCAGGCAGTAGCCTCCAGCAAGATGCATGGCAGCCTGGTGGCGCGCGGCCCCCCTCCCTTCTTCCCCTCCATACTATTGAGCTCGATGGGTTCAAGTGACCCACGGTAGGTAAATCAACCTTTTCCCCTGAGCCTCCATGCAGGAGAGTAAGTTTGAGGTAAATATTCTGTCAGCTGTGCCCATAAAAAGAAACCAGAAGTCTCGATGACAGTAGAACTGGTAATAGTTTTTTTTTGTTGTTGTTGTTTGTTTGTTTTTTGTTTTATTTGTGTTTTTGTCATTCATGTTAATGTGATATCGACAAAGTATCAATATAAAATGAAACAGATTTAGCTGTTGGTCACTTCGCATAATGTGATCGGTGGCCTACTATGGGAGCCTAATTAACTTCAGGGTTCAGGAAAGATTTTATTTTCGGTTCGGAATTTCTGACAATTTTTATTTTTAACCCCCAAAAGAATGCATAAGTCCAAGAAAAGCCTGATTTTACGGTCGCCAATTCGGGAGTTCCCGGAGATGTTCGGGTTAGTAATCATGTTTAGCCCACGGTAGGTAACTCTTCATTTATTCTGAGCCTTCAAACAGGTGAGTAAGTTTAAGGTGAGTATTCTGTGAACTGTGTATGGTGGTATTGCTAACATAAGAGCTAGTTGAACAAATCCTATGATTGGACAAGTTCTAAATCGATAGATTATCCCAGTATAAATTGAAACCTATTGAGCTGTTTGTTAAGTATGTATTCGGCAACTCGACCGTGTGGAAAAGTTCTACTTTCGGTTCTTAATGTCTGAAAATATATGTTTTTCAACCGGGGGCGGGGAGGAGGGGATGTGGGCGGGCGGGGGGGGGGGGGGGGGGGGGGGGGGGGATGTAGACCTATATCACATGGGAGTGTTAGAAACAAGACCAATAACAGTTTCTTCTACCATCGTCATCATCATTTAGATGCAAAATCGACATCAGAATTCACAACTATCAACGCAGCCCACAATTTTTATTTTTATTTTATTTCAGTTGTCATTGTTGCAGTTGTATCAGTCCCACTCTCTCACCCTCCTCTCCACACAACACCTCAGCAACACACATGGAAAACAGAAACAATCACACACCCACACTGTTGCAGGAGATCTACCAAAGTCAGTTTTAAACAGGTGAGTCCAGGTTGGTTTTGAAGCTGGAAATGGACTGGGAGTGCCTTGATGCCTGTGGCACAGGTTTCCACTGGAAGGGGACAGTAAATGCAAAGTATATTTGACTGAAGGATTTAGTCATAACACAGGGAATCTCATGCATGTGACTGTCTGATGATGAATGTAGTTGTCTTGCTGGAAAGTTAACAGTGAGGAGGTCAGGAAGATAGGTGAAGAAGCAGAGAAAGCATGAAAGCAGTGTGAGGTGAGTTTGTATTCAATCTGGACTGTACTGACAACCAGTGGAGTTGTTTCAGAATAGGATGATTTGGTCACTCTCAGGCCATTTGAATACAAGACGGGCAGCCAAGTTTTGGACTATCTGGAGTTTATTAATAATGTACTGTGAAGAGCCAGCAAGCAAAGAATTACTATGATTCAGATTTGAGAAGTTTCACTTTCTCAAGGAGTTGTCACTTCGTTCAGACAAATCCATATACCCTGCACAACTTCAGCTAGGCAGATGCCTGACAGCAGCATAACCCAACACACTTGTCAGGCCTTGAGTGCATGCTTATATATTTGTGTACCTATCACAGTGGATTTCTTTTGACATAATTTTGCCATAGGACAACGCTTGGTGTTATACAAATGTGAATGTTGTAATTATATTATCATTGAAACGGTTTGGGCTGGGATGGGTGGGGTGGGAGTGATGTGGGTGAGACTTTGAAATCTTAAGTTGATCATAAGCAGTTAGCTAACAGTATTCAAGATTTCTGACTTTTAGGTCAGTGACTGTGGCTACAGGTAGCTGTTTTGATGTTTGTGAGTTGTTGTTTTTTTGTTTGTTTGTTTGTTTTGCCTCAGATTTTACACAATTCAGTTCTGCTGCCATTATAGACTGTTTATGGCAAGGTTTGTGTTTTCATGATCATTATTTTGCAAATTATTTTCTTTGTGACCTTATTCACCACACATTCACACATACACAGACATGTTGCCACACAATTACTTGAGCCGTGTGTGTGTGTGTGTGTGTGTGTGTGTGTGTGTGTCTGACTGTCTCTGTCTGTTTGTCTATGTGTGTCTGTGTGTAGAACCAGGTGATCGCAAACAAACCATATTCATCAACTGAATGTGTGCCCCATTCTTCTTGGGTAATTTCAAGAATTAAGTGTGTGCTCTAGATCAGGTCTCTTGGTGATGATGATATGGATAATTCCCCTCTCTCTTTCTCCATCTTTCTGTCTGTCTGTCCATCTCCCAGCGTCTTTCTGTCTTTTTTCTCTGCACTCTTTTTGTCTTTCTGTCTGTGTCTCTTGCTCCCTCTCCCCTCCATCTCCCTCCTCCCTCCTGTACCCTCTTCACAATCTCCCTCTCTCTCCTCCCTCCCATGATTGTGTTCATGAAAATGTATATTAATCTGCAAGTTCTGCTAATGTTACCATGAGTCAGTGAAAAGTAATTGCTTTGGTATTCCCCTGTATGTTTGTCAACAACCATGCAGTGTGTATCAATTTGTCATGTTTATCTCAGTCTCTGTATGTGGGCACATGCACATTAGACAAAATAACTGCATTTAAATGTTTGCTAAGTCTATTTACAATAGTTTTTGGCTCATATGCATATATGTATGTGCATCTGTGTATCTGTGGTTAACACTTAAATGTAATTTTCTCTAGAAATATTTTGTGAACACCAAATTTGGCTTAAAAATACACAAAGCAATCAGTTCTGTTCACACACTAATTATAATGACAATTGAAAAATAAAAATACTTCTGGTTTCCAGTCATTTTACTGAAAAATTTCGTCTTTATTTCTTATTCACAAACCTTTGACACTTTTATCTTGCATATTGACACACTGATTACCAGCAGTCATCAATTTTAGTTGATATTGTATTTTCTCTTGTCAAAGTGCGGAAGTTACAGGAATGGATACACCTGCAAGAATGAGCAAAATTCTGCAGCGTAATCAGTCTGAATGTATTATGGGAAATCATCTTTTTTAAACAGATCTCAGTCATGCTAAACATAAAAAATCAAGAAGACTTTATTTTCTGATAGACCTGTAAGGTGTAAAACATGAAAGCAAACAACAATTGTGAACAGAGCAGCTGAATGTGCTGAGTCAAGATCTTAGCTTTAGAACATTTCTTTCACATTCACAGTTCCTGAATACCCATATCTTCAGAACAGTATGCACACACTGTTTTACCAACTGTATGTTTCAGACATGGCAGCTGCAGCAACAAGTGACGTGGAGTGCCCTGTTTGCCATGACAGTTTACAGCAACCCAAAATCCTTCCCTGCACACACCTCATCTGCCACAAGTGTGTGGTGTCTTGGCTGGAAGAGGCTGGAAACCAAGGTGGCTGCCCTTTGTGCAGAGAGCAGATTCTTCCAGCCTCCGACAAAGGCCAGGGTGACCTTGCCTCCCAAGTGGACGCACTGCCCACAGACTTTGCCACAGCAGCAGTTGTTGAGAGTGAGAAAGCACTGAGTGGCAGTTGTGTCTGCAGCTGTTGTGATGATGCAGAGGCCACCTTGTACTGCCTTCAGTGCTGCATTAAACTTTGTGCTTCTTGTGCAAAGATCCATGGCAAAATTCCTTTAACTCAGGATCATGTGACAGAGAAGCTGAGCGATCTGACCACTGAGCAGCTGGCCTCACACCCCCCAACACCCTGTGTGAACCACAGCAGTAAACAGGCAGAGCTGTACTGTACAAGTCACGAGGAACTCATCTGTGTGGTGTGTACTTTCTCGGCTCACCGCCAATGTCCTGACGTGAGAGGGATTGGAGACGTGGCCACAGTGAAGAGGGAGGAGCTGAAGAAACACGTGCAGAAACTGGAGGAGAAGGAGGTTGCTGTTGAGGCAAAGGTTCAGGACATACCCCACACCACTCCCCCACACCCACACCCCCAAAAAGAAAATGAAAGTTTGTCAGATCAATATTGAAAGAGAGAGAGTTTGTATTGGGCTGGATATATTTTTATACTAAAATGAATATGTATTATTCATCACAGACTGAAAATGAAATGTTTAACCCCACATATGGAATACAAGTTCAAATAATAGAAGAACACAGGATGAGAAAACACTTTAAAATGGTGTTTCTGACTGATCAGAACAGTGTGTAATTTATTAAGGTTTCAAAAGAAGGTTGTTTTAAGTCAGTAACTAAATGCAACACTGAGTAAAAATTATTTACTTTTTTGAAGTGTACTTTTACCACAAACATCAGACATGAAGGCAAGTCATCTGTAGTCATCCTTGTGTGTTAGTCAGTCTGCACTGACAGCATACATGTGCTAATGTGCACGCAAGCACACACATGTACACACACACACACACACACACACACACACACACATGCCCACATGTGTGCACAAACACACACACACACACACACACACACATGCCCACATGTGTGCACAAACACACACACACACACACACACACACACACACACACACACACATACAATACACACACAGTTACAGTTACAGTCACAGTGGCAGAGGGATCAGATGGAGAGAGAGAATCAATCATTAAATCAGTAAAATTGTTCTCTACTGATGAAATAAATCCTGATCTGTTTTGTCTTGTGTGCAAGCTGCATTGTAAGTAACAAAAAATGTGTACTCTTTTTCTTGTCTCATCAGATCAACAGAATTGACGCCCAAGTGTTTGTTGGCAAGGGCAAGTTCGAGGCCATGAGAAATGAGGTCAAGGTCACATTTGATGACCTGCAGATGTCACTGGAGACCCGACGTCAAAAGCTGAACGCTGATATTCAAGAGAGAGAAGACGCTTTCCTGGCCGAAAGAAAATCCTGCAAACTGGAACTGGAGAAGCAGAAAACTGCCTTGTCTGCTCATAAAACTACTGCTGAACGGCTGGTCTCTTCTGCAGCAGACAGTTCTCTACTGGGCATGATGGGAAAGCTGAAGTCACGCCTGACTAGTCTGGAGTCACAGAAACTCCCTGACGATGCCAAGACAACAACAGGGAATCTGCTCCTGAAGCCAGGCAAGTTCAAAGTCAGGAAAGCTTTGACTGACACTGGGATGCTGACACATTCTGCCCAGGACAAGGTATTATTATATGTGTATTTAAAAATGAATTGTAATCTGATTGAAGTGACGTGAAAACTATGTGGTAGATTCATGTCACAGCACAGCTATTAAAGAGATTAGTTAAAGCAGCATCTTGATGGGTAAGGTGATGATTATGACATTTATCTGAAGACGAGATTTTTATAGGGTGTGGGGTACAGATGCCTGACCAATGCAAAGACACAATGTACACAGCATACATGAACATATTTACATAGATGCAGATATTCTAGCTTCTTTAAGTTTAAAGAAAGAGCAAGGTCAGATAGGTACAGAGACACTATCTGCATTTATGTTTGTTTCCTAAAATAGATCCAGTCAGCAATGACTGCTGGGATTGTTGCTGTTGATTCTTTGAAGAACATCAGCTAACTTAATGTGGTTGTTGCTAAAAATACATTGTTTGTTATTGTAATCTGAAGTAAACATGATTAAGCATGTACTCTTTAAAAAAAAAAAAAGTGTTGGTACATGTATAAATGCCTGTTTGTCTTTCAGCAAACAGGAGATTTTTTTTTTATTATCAGATTTATAGCTGATATTCTATTTCCACAACATGTAGTCAGTACAATGAAATAACAACACTGATGAACAAAACTACCCTTTTTATTGACATACCATTTGTCAGTCCCAATTGTTTGAGTATGAGCACTCTATTTTTTATTGCCTGAAATATGAGCACTCTATTTTTTATTGTCAGAAATGGGTAGTGTCCAGATATGTAAGCAGGTAATATTGATAAATATCTGATGTCAGTATCTTTTTCTTATTGGCAGAACATAAAAAGATCTGTGTATTTTGAAGAATTGTCTTCCCATTCAGCATCATTTATGTTCTGTATTGTATTGTCAGAGAACTTTTTTTTTATACTCAGAATGCAATTTCTAATAAGGAAAAAGAACTAAGACAGGTGATGACTTGTATTTTTAGACCTGTTTAGCATAAATCTAAATAGATATGTGCTCTTTTTTCAGAGCTAGGTTTATTTTCAATTAGTTTTGTATGCACAAGTTTATTTTTTCTTTCTGATCAGATGACATCATGGACTGGGTGTCTGGAGCAGAGGGGAAACTGAAGTGCTATGAACTGTGTATTTGTGATAGCTGAGGGGATACCCCAGGGCTGTACAGATTGTTTTCTTTCGATGCCTTGTGTAGTTTTTATGATGATGACTGAAAAGAGGACAGGACAGGAGAGGCAGCAGAAGGGAAGTAAGAAATGTCAGCTTGTGAGAGCAGTGAGCTGGGTTAATGTCCCTGTGGGTTGTGTGCAGGGTAATAAAGGGGACAGGTCCCATCGGTGTGGTGAGTATTGTTACATAGCTCTCTGTAATGCTTCTTCCTTCCTTCCTTCCGCTGACCTGGCTACCCTCACTTCACATCCCTTTCCCTCCCTCTTCCTTTTTGTCTTTCTCTTTGGGCGGACATCTGTGTCTTTTTCTCCCTCTTACCTTTTGTTCTCTGTCTGTCTTTGACACTCTATCATATATATATATATTTTTGTTGTTGTTGATATATGATGTGTGTGTACGTGTGTGCATGCGTGCGTGCGTGCGTGCGTGTGTGTGTGTGTGTGTGTGTGTGTGTGTGTTATGGTTATGTGTTACAGTCGTTTGTTTCAGGTATCTAACCGTTTACTTAGAATGAAAAGATCATCACTGCTTTCCACCATTTTTCCACTGATGGAACTTCCAAACCGTTTTCTTCAATACTCTCAGGACAAAATCAGTATGATAAGAAACAACCTTAACTCATCCTCACCTCCGTTTGCTCCATTCAGTGAACCCTGTTTCCATGGTTGACCTCTCACTCAGTCTCTTCTCCTCACAAAACATGTGAACTTGATCCCTTCCCTTCAAATCTATTTCTCAACTACCTTGACATCCTCTTGTCTTTCCTTACTGACATAATGAATGACTCTCTAACATCTGGAAACTTTCCTAATTCATACAAGTGTTCTCTGGTAAAACCTTTGCTAAGGAAGCCTTCACTTAATCCTGGCAATATGAAGAATTACTGTCCTGTTTCAAATTTTCCCTTTCTGTCAAAGTTGTTAGAGCGTCTTGTTCTTTTGCAGTTTAGTGATCATTTGACTCACAACAACTTACTCAGCCCTTTCCAGTCAGCATACAGAGCTTATCATAGCACTGAAACTGTACTTGTAAAGATTATGAATGATATTTTAACATCCCTTGACAATGGTACAATCTGTGTTCTTACATTGCTTGATCTTTCTGCCACTTTTGATACCATTGACCATGCCATCTTGCTAAATAGACTTAGATACTCCATTGACATCTCTGGCTCCACACTGTCATGGTTCCAATCCTACCATAGAAACAGAACAGAAACAGTTATGGTAAATGGCCACCAATCTTTCCCATGTACTTCAATAGTGTATTGCTGATGTTAAGGCATGGATGAATCAAAACAAATTACAATTAAATGATAGTAAAACTAAAGCTATTATTATTTATTAAAGCAGACTGTCTATAAGCAACTCTTTACCTTCCTGTCTTAAAATTGGAGATTTAGATGTAGGCTTTGTATCTTCAGTGAAAAATATGCGTGTGATGTTTGATTCAAACCTTTCAATGAAGAAGCACGTTAACAATCTCTGCAAGGCTGCATACTTTCAAATTTGTAAGATCAGTTCCATCCGACATCTCCTTACTACTCAAGCAACACAAACTCTGGTGTGCTGTCTTGTCTTGTCGAGACTTGATTATTGTAGCTCACACTTCATCGGTTATCCTCAATACTTTATAACCAAACTCCAGAAAGTTCAAAATGCAGAAGCAAGGTTAATCTTTAGAACCAAAAAGACTGACAATATCACTCATGGTCTAAATTCTCTTCACTGGTCACCAGTTTCTGCCTGCATAAAGTACAGAGTTGCAACTCTCACCTTCAGTTCCATTTTGGGTGCTGGCCCTCAGTATCTGAGAGAAGTCATCCAAACCTACACGCCCCCTCGATAACTCAGATCATCTTCTGATTCACAGCGGCTACTTGCTCCCCACGTTAAAACCTGATCCTTCAGTGATTCTGCTTTTTCTCATTCAGCTCCATCTGCCTGGAACAGTTTACCTCATGGTCTTCGCCATTCTCCCTCATTTCTCTTTTAAAACTGCTCTGAAAACACATCTTTTTGAAAACGCCTATGCACAGACCTTGCATGTCTTTCTAATGACATTCAGCTATAACCCATGCAAAATCTGTATGTGTGTGTGTGTCTGCGTGTGTGGAATTAAGTAATGTAATACGCTTATTCTTTGAATCTGTTTTATGCTTTTGTGCGTTAAATCTTTTGTTGTGTATGTGTGTTCAGTGTTTTTTGTAAAGTGCTTTGAGCTCCCTTTAAGGGAGAAAAGCGCTCAACAAGTATTCATTGTTATTATTGATCATTTGATGCTTCTGCTTTGGAGATCCGGTTATGTTTGGAGCTTTGTGACATGAGAATACTGTACACTTCTATCGTAGTGTGTCCTGGCGTCAACCAGGCCAGAAAGATACAGACACCTGCAGTGCTGGTCAGAAAATTTGAGCAACATTCCCAAGCATGTATCTGTGAAGTGGATGACACAGGGCTGTGTGGTCCTGGTCTTTCCCTTTGACCCCATGGCAGAGTCATCTGTGGGTAGGGCTGGCCACAGGCTGTTTAGAAATGTCAGTCTCTGCAGCCATGGACCTTGTGGTTTTTTGAAGAGATGTTGTACTTGTGTGGTGACATCACAAAGTTCCCCTAAGGCTGTCCAGGAGGCCCTCATGGGGGTCAGATGTTCTGTAACTCTGATGAACATTGATTGTACAGTGTGCATTTCATAGTTTTCCTCTGATGAGGATGTGGACATCATAAAGTGAGTGAGTGATGAAGAAAACCACTATGTATTCTGTGGGATGGTTTTTCTACTAAATCATTATCTGCAAGAAGTAAAACTGAGAAAATTTCTATTTTATGAACAGATAGATTTGAGTCACGTGAAGACTGATTTTGATTTACAAGAAAATGACTTTTTTTTTTGGCTCACAAGAAGATTCAGGAAAAAAAAAATAGTTTGAGTCACATGAAGATCTTTTTTAGTCACAGCTAATTCAGGAAAGTTGATTTTGAGTCTCTGGAAGGTCACTGTCCTAGAGAAGACCAGAGTGATGATTCTGTGTTGCAGGAAGACCACCTCCCTGTGAAGGACCAGAGTATGCAGCTGTCATCAAAGTTGGAGATCGTGTCAGGCGGGGGAAGGACTGGTCTCCTGGCTATAGATCACAGGTAAGTGTACAGCTTTACTGATTGCTGTTTGTTGTGTCAAACATAAATTTCTACAAAGTAATGTTTTGCCATCAGTACAATTTACAGACAGGCAGTTGAAAACAACAACAAATACTTAGCCTTTTCAGCTAGTGTTGATCAAAGAGTGCCAGTGATGATCCTGGGAGAAAGGGATGTAACTCCTCTGTGTGGATCTGGATCTGGATGCAGGGTGGAAAGAGGCCAGTGTTGGTCATAGCACTGGTGGACCTGTACTTTGAGCCAGAGTCTGTGTGGGATCTGATGAAGAGAGAGAGAGAACAGAAAAACAGTGAAATGCAGACACAGAGTGACCCAGGTGTTTCTTTCAGGAAGGAACAGTATTCACTGAGGAGGATACTGGAGTCACTGACACCTGTGTCAGCAATAGCTGTTTGTTATTGGGATGGATTCACCATCCTGTTGTTGTTTACCTGCCTCCTCCTCACTGGACCTTGTGTCTGATCATGCTGTGAGTGTGCTGTGGACAGGAAGGAGCAGAGGCTACATTTTATTTCCAGTGTTTGTAGAATATCATAACTGCTATGATTATGATGATGATGATCATTTTATAGTCGAACGTTCATACAGGTCTAATTGACCATTGTCTCATCCCCAACTTCCAGCTATCACCATACTAACACCAAGGATCTAGAACTGTGGCAGAGTGGGATGATAGAAGTTTCCAGGTGTGGACCTGTTTGGCACACTTTTCCTGTGGAGTCCAGCTGTCAAAGGGAAACAACTGCTACACAGAAAGCTGAAACATTGCCCCTTGATTTTATAGTACCTCCTGTTCAGTGTTAGAGATTGGTTATGGGTGTCTGTGAATGCTGTGGGTTGGGTGGGGTTTTTGATTCATTGACATGCACACATGTTGCTTTTCAAACGTCTGCTGGTGAGTACTTTGTGTGTGTGTGTGTGTGTGTGTGTGTGAGCAGTGAGTCAATAGAAACAAAAAAGCTTTCTTTCACTAGTGGATATTTGGGCTTTGATTTGCAACGAAACATCACAGAACATGTTACAGTGGGTAGTAAACTGTCTCTGGTGGTGCTCAACAATTTGATGTGTGCTTCCTGTAAAAATGGAACTGCTGGAATTTGATACACACATCTATGACTTCTGTGTGTGGAGTACATCTAGATTTTAACTGCAAACACACCTGTCTGTCTTGTAGCGTCCTTTGAAAAGCACAACCTCTGACACTGTGTTGTGCTGGTGTGTTTGTTTCTGAAGTGATCAGAGTTGGAGGGTTTCTTTGCCCCAGGTTCTCTTTGTGTCTGTGGTGTCTTGTTGTCGGGATTTGAACTGACGACCCAGTGGGCAAGGTGAGCTCTGACAGCATGTGCAGAACATTGTTGGGGTGTTAGCAAGTGAAGGCACCCTCAGCATCAAAGGCAATGTCACTGATGTGTTGTTATGGGGTGTGAGAGGATGATCAGTATTACCTCACCCTGTAGGCAGCCTGAATACATCTTCAGAGAGTGTCCTGTCCTTTAGAGGAGAGTGAGGATGGTTGTGGTAGGAGGCTGACATGGCTGAAGGTAGTGCCCACACAGCAGTGCATCACATCACATCAGGACAGTTCAGTGCAGGACTCAGGGTTCACCTTGTGTCAAACACTGACAAAGCTGCAGTCCAAGACCACCACCCAGTGCTGACTCACTGGCTGTGTGGTGGTGTGCCTAGAGTGCAGAGTGTGTACAAGAACATTTTCAATACATTTTGTTCTGTGGTGAAATGACTTTACTGTTGGATAAACTGGGTTTGTATGAAGCGTGCTGGAAAACTGACATTGGACACACACACACACACACACACACACACACACACACACAAAAACAAAAAAAAACACACACCAACAAACCATACTGATGTTTCCTTCTTCAGAATGGTACATGACCAGCAAATGATGTTACAGATTTTTCCGGGTGTTATATAAGTGCGTGTTTGCATATATATGTTTTTTGTGTGTGTTCATACATTCACATACACATTTGTGGTCTGAGTGCACACTTTAGTGTTTGTTTGAGTGCATGTGTGACCTTTGTGCTTGTGTATGCGTAAGGGTCTTTAATTTCCAGAAGTGTCATTTTTGTGTACATAACATGTAAATCATTGATGCACTTTCAGCTTTAAAAAAAAAAGTGCACTTTAGCGTGTGTGTGTGTATGAGAAAGAGACCCTTTGTGCTTGTGTATGTGTTACTGTGTGCTTGTGTATGAACCATTCTGAACATTAGGGTCTTTAATTACCAGAAATGCGATTTTTGCGTACATAACATGCAAATCAGTGATGCACTTTCAGCTTTTAAAAAACATTGTGCATCAAGGTTCAAATGCTGTTTGCAGTGAACATTGGGTTTGTGTCATTCTCCTCTTGCCAGTATCCACATCATTGTGTGAAGTTGTCTTTCCCTTTTTATTCCCTGGAAACTCGTGCAGTCAGCAAATTTCTATGACTTTCTGCAGATTTTTTATGCAATTTGTTTTTATCATTTTATCCATTGGATCCTGGGTCTTTTTTAATGTGGTGTTTTCAGGATGATGTTGTTGTTTACTTTTGAATTTCATTCCATTGAGAAAGGGATGAATATGTGGGTAAGAGATGTTTGTCAAATTGATTTTCACACTGTGGAATCATCAAACTTATTTTCACACTATGGAATCATCAAATTCCAATAAATTGATTTTCACACTATGGAATCATCTTCAGCTTGTGCCTACCTCTTTTTTTTTTTCTTTTTTCTTTTTTAATATATAGTTAAATCCAGAATTTTTTTCTTGACAACTTGAAGTGATGCTTTTTGGGGGAAGGGGAGTAGGGTGGTGGTGATTTTTTATTTTTATTTTTAAGATTGTCTCTAAGAAATCATACATTTGCTTTCTGTGCATGGTGGTGGGTTTTTATTATGTTTTTAAAAATAATTTTTATAGCTTGTCTTTAATAAATCATACATTTGCTTTCTATGATGTTGTTGCCTTCGGCTGTGAAGAGAGACTGAGTGACACTTGTGGTGTGTTTCAGGATGGCTTACCGCCAGGTGTTGGTACTGTCACTGCTGTTCCAGCCGACCTGAAAAATGAATGGGTAATGGTTAATTGGGATTGTGGGAACCATTATGGATACCGTATGGGAATGGATAACCGCTATGATTTAAGATTGGTTAGATAGACTTAGAAAGCATAGGGCAGCTTGGTGGAAGTCACCTCCTTGTCTAATAACCAAGACACAAGAATACTTGGCACAGGCACACACAGACAAACACAACACACACATGCACACAAACATGCGCATATTCGCACACACACATACACACACACACACACACACACACACACACACACACACACATTTAACAACAAGAGTGAGAGTGGGAGGAGGGGGACCACTGAGCACTTCAGACGCATCTTTCAGTGAACAGTCCTTGAGTTTTGAAAGCTGTCCTTGCCATGGCAGTGCTAGTGCTTTCAGGTGGTTTAATTGTGTTTTTGTTGACTGGAACATTTTGATGGGCTTTTGAAATTTGCAGATTTCTTTTTCTCTTTTTTTTCATCTTTTTTTTCCATTTTGTTGAATACATCAGTGATGAACCACTTAACCCATGATGGTATAGCAGAACAAAGAAAACTGCCGTACAGTGAACATGACTAGTTGTTGTGGTGTGGTACACCTGTATGTCTTGCAGACAGGTAATGGTACATGCCAGTGCTTGGGAAAAGCAGAAACCATTTTACTGTATTGGTGCGATTCCATTGTGAAATCCTTCTGAAGCCTTTGGTATTCATTGTTAAAAGTCTGTGGGAACCTTTGACTTGTCAGAAGGACATCTTGATTGTATTTCATTACATTGCCCTCCACTCCCTCTCCCCATTCCATTGCCTTTTCACCTCCCCCCTCTTTCATTGCATTGCGCTCCCTAATTTCATTGACGACTTCTCCTCTTTCCCCATTTCATTGCATCCCCCACAGCCCTTTGTAAACTAAGTGAGTCTATGTTATAACTTGGTGTTTGGTTGTGTGTGTGTGTGTGTGTGTGTGTGTGTGTGTGGTAAACATTAATACAGCCATTTTCTCTGGAAATACTTCGTCTGCCAGTACCTAATTTGGCTTTAACATAGTAGGAAAAAAATCTTCACAGTCTTACCAATAATAGGTTGTAAGTCTCCCTAGTTTAGCTGTATTTCCAAATCATTAACAGTTATATTTCGTTGATGTTTGGTTTGGATTCCGAAAACCGCTGTTACCCATTGAGCTTCCCGATTGTCTGGTGACAATTAATATGCCATGACCTCGTTTTTCTTGTTTGCAGTTAAAAGCAAAGAAATACACATTCTGGACAGAACACATAATACTAACTACATTATCGACATGTTTACTGCATATGAATATTCTAAAGTGGACACCAAATTAAGTAGAATGAGCAGAAAAGAAAATTTGAATCAACTGTTTCACTGTCTCGTCTACACGGCATTGGTCAGTGCAGATCTTGACAAAACATGTTGCAAAGCCTGACGCGATGGCAACGTCTCCTTTACCACCGATTTAAAAGAATTTTTAAAATAATCATTGACGTGTTTACTGCATATGAATGTTTTAAAGTGGATACTGAATTAACTAGAATGAACAAAAAAAAAAAAAAAAAAAGAAATGGAATGGATGGCGTTGGTAGTTTCTCAGTGAGTGGAAAGACAAAGCTTGTCAATCACAGATCTCTGCAGATCTATAAAAACGGACGAAATTGCAGTGTTTTTGAGGCGAAGGGAACGTCTCCTTTACCTCGGACTTGAAAGAAAAATTTTAAATGCTCAAGATCGGTATACCATAATAACATAATTTCAACCGCGTTATGACTCTGATTGCTGCTGTCGATTTATTCCGCTGAATTAATGGAGTCTCCCGTCAAACCGACGGACGAGTAGGCAGGCAGGCTTATCTGTCAGTGTGTGTCCTCATAATTATGGGAGAAGAGGCCGATTCTGGATGCGCAGCACCTCCCACAGGTGTTGCAAGGGAAAACGTCTCCAGAAGTGGAGCCCTGCTTCCTTCGCTCACACTTCTCCTTAATGGCCAGTGTTCTCTTGTTTTTAAACGTCTTTATGCCACTAGAGCTCAGCATCCTCCAGCGAGAGCGGTCAAGGGCATCAGTTTCCCAGGAAGCGATTTCTGTCACGGTGTCACAGGCTTTGAGGTTTGTCTTCAAGGTGTCCTTGAAGCGCTTGCAGGGTCTTCCAAGTTCGCGGTGGCCTTCCTTCAGCAGGCCATACAAGAACATTGCAGTGTTTTTGAGGCGAAGGGACCGTCTCCTTTACCTCGGGCTTGAAAAAAAAAATTTTAAATGCTCGAGATCATGATAACATGATTTAACCGCGTTATGACTCTGATTGCTGCTGTCGATTTATTAAGCTGAAAGAATATGCGTAAATAATAATTTTTGAACGGCAACATTGAATCCGCGTTAGTGCAGTCGGTAAAACCATTCATTCTCGACTTAAACATCCGCAGTTCGAATCTGCACTGAAGCCATTTTTCCTTCTTTTTGTTCGTGAAGCTGTATACAATTATAAATAACGAATGGAGAACACATTTTAACAAACTAATTTTAGATTTTTATTAGTTGTTTTTTTTCTTTAAGTGTGTATCACAAGTGAGTCTTGAAGGCCTTGCTTTTCTTGTGTTGTTTATTTTTTGTTTTTAAATTTCCTCTTGCCCTGTTTTTTTCCCCTTATGGTATTTCTTTCCAGCATGCGGCTATATAGACTACAGTGTCACACTGAAGCCCCATTTATTTTGAGTTGAATCGAGTTAGAAAGTATGAGACTGACTAAGTGTGGCGAAGTATTTGACTTTCATTTGATCACTATTCTGCAATGTTATGTGCCAGTACCATCGTTTTTGAGTATTTAATGTGGCTTTGAAGTATTTTCATATCCTGTTTTTACAATTTTTCTTGTCAAATTTGAATGATGAATCAAAGAGGAATGGCTACCATCCACAACACAACGTCGTCTTATTTGTCTTAAGGAGCTTAGTGGTGAAGATAATATGTCATGAACTGTTATGTTTTGCGGCTTTTGTTCGAGATGTAACAGACTTTTGATTTAAAAAAAAAAATTTTAAGTTGCGCAATCCTGAATGGCTCTGTGCAGTCGGATGGACAATGTCAGAACCAGTTTTCAGTATATATATATATATATATATATTTTTTTTTTTAATGGAATTTTTTATCAGTGGCATCTTATTCTATTGGATCATCAGTGACATATGTATGTGAACTATGTGCTTTTGATTTAGTAATCTTTTTATTTATCTAAGTTATTGCTTTGTGTTGTTGTAGTCTGCCAGCACATGTACATTGTTGGTTTGACTTTTTGTTTGATAATCCCAGGTACAACTGGTGTGTGTGGGTTTGTATCAGTTGAGGTGTTGTCAGTGTGTGACCCTTGACATGGGGCCTGAGGTCATGGAGTGATGGGGAGCCCTGTGGAGATGGAGAAGGGAGGTCACCCCCAAGCTTCTGTGGTTTTACTTTTGGTGTTTGTTTTTCTTCCCCTAATTTCAGAATGTAGTGTGTGTTTTTGACTCACTTGTGCAAACAAAGTGAGTCTGTGTTTAACCCGGTGTTCGGTTGTCTTTGTGTGTGTGTGTGTGTGTGTGTGTGTCCGTGGTAAACTTTAACATTGACATTTTCTCTGCAAATACTTTGTCAGTTGACACCAAATTAGGCATAAAAATAGGAAAAATTCAGTTCTTTCCAGTCATCTTGTTTAAAACAATATTGCACCTCTGGGATGGGCACAAAAAAATAATAAAAAAATGAAGCCTAATTATATGCAAACTGCATTTACTGTTATATTTATATTTTTTGTATTCTATAAACTTGGCACTTTGGTCTGATTTTCTGACACAACAACAAGAGCAGTCATTATTATCATTTTTTGTTAGAACAGGAACTTCTTTTGCTAAGCATGGAAGTTTTATTTATTTTGCAAACGTTTTGGTTCAGATGGTAAAAGAAAGGAAATTACTCTGTAATTAATGTTAGGGGACTTGATTTGCTTTAAACTGATCTTTCTCATCTTAAACATCATACTTTGAAATTATACTCAATACATAAAAAGGTTGTGTGTTTTGCTTTCAGTGTACAGGGTTTTCACTATATTCATTCTCCCAATTGGTCTTTTTCGGAAAATACTAAAATCAATACGACGAGTGGACTTTACAGATCTGTTGGCTGAGCCCTGAAGGTCATGGGCACTGAAAATCAATTGCGTACACATATTTATACACATTCAAAGCGCGTGCTCATATTCTTCGCGAACGCGAACGACGCCATTTTATTTCAAGTTGTTGACCTGCCCGTTCAATCCTATATTCAATGGACAATACACGATAACATGTGATGGAAAGTTGGAGAAGGAGACCGTTAAATATTTATTCAGAGAAAAATTTGTGAACGCCTCATCACTTACTGGATTATGCCCCAAACGGCCATAAAAAATATCCACAGAATCAGTCGGAATTCGCAGTTAAAAATTGTAAACCATGCGAGTCAATACCCTTGAACTGATCAAGATGAAACGAAAACATTTCCAGTCTTGACTTTTCTCAAAATGAAGTCCTTTTCACTTCTTACGACGTTTAGAAGTACTTGTACTTGGCTCTACATGTTATTAGTTTAACAAAATACTAAATTTTCATATCAGCTTTAAAACTATAAAACTAGAATGAACATAAAAGAGAAATTGAATCGACCGTGTCGTACTACTTTCCCGGCGGGTGTAACTAAACTTGTACATCTATCTAGATCTAGTGAAAACGGCTAAATGTTGCGGTGTGATTGCAGCGATAGCCATTAAAAAGAATTTTTTTTTTATTGCCCTTAAAGATTTTTTGAATGCCCAAGATACACCAGAACAATATGATTTAAACAGCGTTCTCACTGCGAATACCGCAATTGATTTATCGCCCTTTAAAATATGTTCAAATGTTAAATTTTAGAACGTCAATTAAGGAGCCACGATAGTGTAATGGATAAGACAGTTTCTTCTCACCTGAACAGGCAGGATTTGAATCTGGTTAGGACTTTCTTTTTTTAACCCGAAGCTTTATAATAACAAATACAGAACACATTTTAACGATTAGATTTTTTTTAAGTGTATCACAAGTGAGTCTTGAAGGCCTTGTCTCTCTTTTTTTTTTTTTTTTTTTTGGCTCACTCATGCTCTCTCTCTCTCTCTCTCTCTTTTGCTTCTATCTGTCTCTCCATTGTTGTCACACAGGAACGTGCTTGCACGCACGAATGCACGCGCCTCCTGCCCCCCTACCCCACACCACCTCCACATAGTGTAATGAAAAAATAAGCACCCCAAAATAGTAGGTTAAAGTACTTCTATTAAGAACAACTACGCACGCACAGGCAAAAAAAAAATGCTCATTAAGTTTTTAAATAAATATGGGCTGATAGTGGTGGGTTTTTTTCAGATTTCTGTAAAACACTGTCGAAGATTAGTATTACATCCACATCTCCCCCCCCCAATCCCCCCTCCCCCCCATTCTACTCGATCTCTCTTTCACACACACACATGCACGCACACGCGCACACACACACACACACACACATAGACGCGCACACCTGTGTCATATAAACATTTTTTCGGCACAGAATTGGAAAACTATTAAAATATATATAGAGAGAGAGGGATAGAGTACACACATACACACACACACACACACACACACACACACACACACACATATAAACACACACACACACACACACACACACACACACACATATATATATATATATATATATATATATATATATCTTGAAGTCAATATACGACTCTGGCGTGTGCAAATTCAGCAACAAATCTGTTTTAATTTAAATCGAACTCCCCATACTGCTACGGCTCCGAAAAGTTGTGAGTAAATAAAATCAGCTGAGTTCCCCCGCGCGCTAAATTATTATCTTTCGATGAAAGTGGAGCTGTGGGGATGGGGATGGAAGGGGTTGGATGGAGACAAGGGTAGGGTGTGTGTGTGTGTGTTCGGGGGGTTGGAGGGGATGAAGCGTTTCCTCAACGTCTAGTCCTATGGGAAAATGACGAGGCCAAAAGCGCGTTCCTGTCGACGTGCATCTGCCCTACGGTAAAATGATGAGGTCAGAAATGTATATTCACGTTGTATTGGGGTTGAGGGCGGTGGCGGAAATATAATTATGAAAAAATAAAACGTTCAACAGCGGGGGAATGGTTTCGGGTTTTTTTTTCGACGCGAACGTCTTTCCATACATGTTGGTGGAGCTCTCAGTGTGCTTTTTCAGTCTGTCACAACTGAACGAAAACTGACAAGCACGCCTTGCCCGCCGAGAGAGAGAGAGAGGGGGTGGGGG
>NC_134897.1:28679674-28684674 GCF_041734735.1 Babylonia areolata | reverse complement strand
AGAGAGAGAGGGGGGGGGAGAGAGAGAGATAGACAGAGAGAGAAGGGTTTCGCTTTGTACTCCGAACGAACAAGCCAGTCTCGACGCTGTCGTCACTGAGTGGGTCGTGTATTGATCGATCAATAACCAACGGTGTGGGAGGGTGAGGAGGAGGTTGAGGGGTGGTGGTGTGTGTGTAGGGCGGGGGGTGGAAGTGGAGCAGGCACCCACCACCTCTACCAACCACCCCCACTCACCCTTCCCATGATAATCATTTCCACCCTAACCTCCATCCCACAGCCGACCAACTCACCGTTTCGCTGTATGGTATCCCATCCGTTTTCCAGTTCTCATGATCTGTGTTGCTTCATCTTCAGTGTGTTGTTGGTGTACATGTCGACTGCGCTCTTGCCGGGTATGTGTATGTGTACGTGGAGGGGGGGGGGTGTGGGGGGGGGGCGGATGTGTGTTGTATATCGTGTGTGTATGTGGGAGTGGGGGGTTAGTGTGTGTGTGTGTGTGTGTGTGTGTGTGTGTGTGTGTGTGCATATAGTGTAGTGCGGAAAGTGAGTGTGTGTGTGTGTGTAGGCGCGCGCGTGTAGCGTAGTGCAGTGTAGTGTGTGTGTAAGTGCGTGAATAGTGTGTGTGTGTGTGTGTGTGTGTGTGTGTGTGTGTGCCTGTCTGTCTGTATCAGTGTGTTTTGCCTGATGGTGCTGTTGGTGTTGTTGGTGTTGGTGGTGGTGTATGTGTGTGTGTGTGTGTGTGCGCGCGCGCGCGTGCGAGCGCCAGTTCAGTTCTATCGCTTTCAGGCTGTTACGGCAACAGAAACTGCGCCGGTTATATTAATGTTTTATACAGTTCTGTTGTTTTGTTTGATAAAAACTTGGGGATTGAAGATATTGTATCCAGAGTAGAGAAAAAAAACCCATTAAAGAGACAACTTTCTAAAAATGTAGTATCATGTCGTCCGTTGCAACAACTGCTCGTAACTAACTAACCAGTGTTTTGAAGATAGCAAAAAGACAACGACAACAATCAACAACAACCAAAGCCGAGAACACGTGTTCATTTCTTCTTCTCCTTCTCCTTCTTAATCCACCAGAAGCGCCAAAATCGGGGATGGAACTCGGGCGAGAATCCAGCTCACGAACCATTTTGGCCACTGTACCCCTTGTGCTCTGTTCGGCCATAGAACAACACCATACCCCTGCTAAAAAATATATAAAAAAAGGAGAAAGAAAGAAATTGATACTACTACTACTACTACTACTACTACTACTAATGATAATAATGATACTAATAATGATTATAGTAATTATATACTAGAGCGCTGCATCTTGTGCAGAGACAAATCAAAGCGCTTTCGCACCAGTCTTTCACACGCGTTGCAGAACCGGCTCTAAAACTTGGGAAATTGAAGACAAGGAAGAGGCAGCGAAGGGAGGCTATCTCAGTTGGGAAGAGATAGTTAGATAGATGGACAGGTATGGAAATAAGTAAATGAAATGTGGAGGATAGGGGATGGGGGACGGCGGAGGTGGGGGGGTGGGGTTGCGTGGAGGGTCACTACTCTACGCACTGTTCCTAGCATCGGGAAGTCGTTATGAAGTATCATCAGCCTATAGCCTTACGCACACGACCGCACAGGTGTAGGTGTTGTGTTCGATCGCAGAGGAGAAGAAAAGAAAGAAAGAAACAAAACCAAAAAAGTGGGGGTGAGGGGGTTGGGGGGTGGGGGAGGGATGGGGAAAGAGGGAGAGGGGGAGTGTAAGTGTGTGTGTGGAGGAGGAGGGAACGAGTCTGTGTGCGTGTGTGTTGGGGGGAGGGATGGGTGGGGCGTCGGGGTGGGAGGGAGGATGGGAGGTGCCTGAGGGAAGGGGGTGAAGGATGTCAACTGTCACTGTCAGACAAGTTCACCATTCTGCACTGTCCACAGAGCCAGGAACTGAACGCACACGGCACTGGGGGAGAACCTCGGACAATGACGTGAACGCCAGGGCCGGAAAGGACTGAGCTGATACGGGGGTGCTTCAAACAACAACAACGACAACAACAGCAGCAGCAGCATCAACACCAACAGCAGCAGCAGCAACAACAACAACAACAGCAGCAGCAGCAACAACAACAACGACGACGACAGCAAAAGCTGCAACCACGACGATGCAGAACTGTATGTGAACTCCGCGCCCCCAATGCTAAGTGTGTGGGTGGGAGTGTGGTTGTGGGGTGAGGCGTTGTGTGATTGTGGGACGGTGACTTCCTGCGCTTGTCATTCGTTCTGCCAGGATGCCGGAAGGACGAACCGTTATTCAGTCAAGGCTTGAGAGGATACGAGGATACAACAACCCCCACAACACCCCTCCACACCCACACACACCCCCCACCCCGTCACCAACCCACCCCTACCCACCCGCTTTAAACAGCGTTCGTGAAGAGCACAGGGTGAAATGAATGAGTAATGAGTCGCCCACCACCAGCACCCAGTGATGTCACGCCCTGGATGGAACGTGGGTACAGCAGCTGGCCAACCAAAGGAACTGTGCGCCGCAGGTAGTAGGGTGGTTTTTATTTTATTATTTTATTGTTTTATTTTTTAGTCATCAAGTTACCGGAAGGTTCACTCACTGTGATTTTTTCTCTCTCTCTCTCACCTAGCTGGAAAGAAGCGCTGCTTTTTTTGTGTGTGTGTGTGATTTTTTCCCCCCACACTACCAAGATGGAAAGAAACGCTGGTTTGGGGGTTGTTGTTTTTATTTGCCTTCATCAGTGTGTCAAAATGTTAAAAGCACTTCCATGAGCACCCGGAAGGCCTTGTGTTTTGGGTCTTCTGACGCAACTTCACTGACGGCGACAACACAAACAAGCTCACGTGTTGGTTAATTTGTTTGTTTTTTTTTTGTTTGTTTTTTTTGTTTTGTTTCTTAATTAATCCCTTCACTGCTGCTGTTGAGAATGCTCGCGTCAGTGAAAGGTTGTCACGTCACTGTGATTAGATAAAAAATGAGCCTATACTTATCAGGATGTCACGTCACTGTGATTAGATAAAAACTGAGCCTATACTTATCAGGATGTCACGTCACTATGATAAGATAAAAACTGAGCCTATACTTATCAGGATGTCACGTCACTGTGATTAGATAAAAACTGAGCCTATACTTATCAGGATTTCACGTTACAATGATTAGATAAAAAAACAAACAAACAAACAAAAAAAAACTGTGATTAGATAAAAACTGAGCCTATACTTATCAGGATGTCACGTCACTATGATAAGATAAAAACTGAGCCTATACTTATCAGGATGTCACGTCACTGTGATTAGATAAAAACTGAGCCTATACTTATCAGGATGTCACGTCACTATGATAAGATAAAACCTGAGCCTATACTTATCAGGATGTCACGTTACAATGATTAGATAAAAAAACAAACAAACAAAAAAAAAAAACCAACAATAACAGCCGAGCCTGTACTTATCAGGATGTCACGTTATAGTAATTAGATTAAAACTGAGCCTATGCTTATCAGGTTGTCACGTTATGGTGATCAGATAAAAAACTGAGCCTATGCTTATCAGGATGTCACGTCACGGTGATTAGATAAAAACTGAGCCTATACTTATCAGGAGGTCACGTCACTGTGATAAGATAAAAACTGAGCCTATACTTATCAGGATGTCACGTCACTATGATAAGATAAAAACTGAGCCTATACTTATCAGGATGTCACGTCCCTTTTCTTTTGGATATTTTGCGCAACTTTTGTTTAGCAAAATCAAACTACGCCACTTATAAGTACTTTTCTTTTTTTAAGTAGAGCACATTACATTCACACCACATGGATCCCATTTCACATAAATTTCAACAGTTAAGGGGTTAATCAATGGACGGGTTCAACAGTTTAGGGGTTAATCAATGGAGGGGTTTAACAATTGAGTGGTTAATTAATGGAGGGGTTCAACAGTTGAGGGGTTAATTAATGAAGGGGGTTCAATAGCGAAGGGGTTAACTAATGGAGGGGTTCAACAGTTGAGTGGTTAATCAATGGAAGGGTTCAACAGTTGAGGGGTTAATTAATGGATGGGTTTCAACAGTCAAGGGGTTAATTAATGGAGGGGTTTCAACAGTCAAGGGGTTAATTAACTGATGGGGTTCAACAGTCAAGGGGTTAATCAATGGAGGCGGACTGACGACGGTTTGGGGACGAAGGGAAGAGAAGAGAGGACAACTCTGCTGGACCCGAAAGGGCAGATAAGATAAATAAGAACAGAGGGGGTCGGGGAGTGGCCGGTGGGGGAGCCGGGGGTGGAGGGGGGGGGAGTGACCAGTTCGCTCATTTTCGTGCTCTGGTGGAGGTAGGGGTGGGTGGGAAGAGGAAGAAAAGCAAAACAACAACAACAACAACAACAACAAAACGAACAAAAATAGCACCCACGCCACTCCCAATAAAAGAAGGGGAGGAAAAAAGCAAAAGAAAAAAAAGCAAGTAAAACAAAAACTACAACAGCAAACACCAAAAGGGAACCGAAACATTCCCCACCCCCCCAAAAGACACACACAGACAACCTCCAACACAAACACACGCGCGTGCGCGCGTTACGCACACACGCACACACACACACACACACACACACACACACAATTACGCACGCACACACACATACACATTTCGTGAATAGGTGATAAAACTAAACTGAACACACACCCAGACCCAGACCTCCATCCCCACACAGAGCCCCCCTAACCCCACCGCCTAACCCTCCCCCCACGCCTTCCCCCCCCCCCCCCCACCCACCCCACACACACACACACAAACACACAACCACACTATGTAACAGGACGGGGATGCTTTTCAAAATGGACGGCAACGCTCAACAACAACAACAAGACGAAGACGAAGAGGAAGAAGAAGAAGAAGAAGAGGAGGAGGAAGACTTTGAAGAGAGCAGCGACAACATAGCCGAAGCGGAGAAGAACATGCATGATACAGGCATGACGATAATGACGACGACAACGACGACG
>NC_134897.1:28672174-28674674 GCF_041734735.1 Babylonia areolata | reverse complement strand
GAGACAGACAGACACAGAGATAGAGACAGAGACAGACAGACAGAGAAGAACTGACTTGACGTGAAGGGGTCTTAGAGGAACAAAGACTCATATCAGTATAATTATATACATGATATGAAAGAAGTCGGGATCTGTGGTTAAAAGCCAGTTTAACTCACTCAGTACGGCCAGTCCTCTCTTCTCCTCTACACAGACCCCTCGGATGTCCAGTGGGTGTCTGAATGACCCAACCTTTAGCTTCCGTCGTCAGAATTGTGGTATCTGTGTCAACATTCACCTCTTCAGTATAAGAGCCTTCCGCTTGCAATATTTTGATGGTGGTAATTGGGGTGAAACACTGTTAACGTCGTCTCTTTCGCCGTTCGTATGGAGAGAGTTAACGAAGTACAACGCCTTCCCGCCTTCACATGTGCTGAGATGTGAGAGTTGAAGTTTTCAGACCGAAGCGGCTTTCAATTTAATGTGTGTGTGTGTGTGTGTGTGTGTGTGTGTGTGTGTGTGTGTGTGTGTGTGTGTGTGTCTGTGTGTGTGTGTGTTTGTGCGCGCGCGTGTGTATGCCATGAGTGAGGGGAGGGGGGCGGGGAGGCGGGGGTAATGAGATTCTACGGTCATAAAGAAAAAAAATAGAGGACTGTTTGTTTCTTAGAAAAAAAAAGAAAAGAAAAAGAAAAAAGGGGAGTGGAGTGATAGGGGTTGAGGGGGAGGTGCAGGGAGGGTGGGGGGGGGCGGTTGGAGTAAAACAGAAAAAAAACATCTCGAAGGATGAAAAGAACTGGAAAAAAAAGCATAAATGCTTCGGAGGAAGAAGGAGGAAATTAGGAGGAAGAAGGAGAAGGAGGAGATTAGGAGGAAGAAGGAGGAGGAGGAGATTAGGAGGAAGAAGGAGGAGATTAGGAGGAAGAAGGAGGAGATTAGGAGGAAGGAGGCGGAGGAGGAGATTAGGAAGGAGAAGGAGGAGGAAGAGAAGAAGAGGGAAGAAGAAGAAGGAGAAGGAAGATGAGGAGGAGAAGATTAGGAGGAAGGAGAAGGAGGAGGAGTACCTGTTCACATAAAGACTATGTGAGACGCAGGCGCCTGTGCAACCCGTGTACCGTAGTATGGTCGAACGCGTGCGTCGAAAGACGACAAGTTGTGTACACCGTGAATGACGCTGTCGAAACGGGTGAGTGGCGGCGACGTGGGGGGTGGGGGTGGGGGGCTCGTTGAGTGTGTGTGTGTGGGGTGGTGGTGGATGAGGGGGGCATTTGATATTAATGAAAACACGCTGGAAAATCTGCTAGCTGGCTGGCTGACTGCTTCACACGAGGATTAATTAGAGCATGGAGCAGTTCGGTGGGAAACCAGCGGGTTGGGCAGAAGGGTGGTTCGGTTGGGGTGAGGGTGTGTTTGTGGGGGGTCTGGGGGGAGATGGGGGGGGGGGCGGCCCTCGAAGGGGGATTTGGGGGGAGGGGAAGGGCACGGGGAGGGGAGGGGGCATGGGGGGGGGGCAAGAGAGAAGGCGGAGGTGGGAACAAAATGTGGGGGAGCAAGGCGGTGAGTAGTTATTAATAGTATGGGGTATACAGGGAAGGTAGTGGGAAGAGAACACGAACTTGTTTATTGTATTTTGATGAGAGAGGAAAGCACGGCAGGGTAGAGTAGAAGAGACGGAACGGAGAAAGAGACAAGGGAGAGACGGAGAATGAAGGAAGGAAGGAAGGAGGGGAGGAGGGGGTGAGTAGGGGACGAAAGGAGAGTGGGGTGAAGAGAGAGAAAGAGGGTGGGAGGGGAAGGAGGGAGACAGAGAGAGAGAGAGAGAGAGAGAGAGAGAGAGAGAGAGCGGGAAGGACCCAGTTACAAGAAGGAGTGGTGAGAGTGGTGAACAAGCGAGCGACTGTGTGTGTGTGTGTGTGTGTGTGTGTGTGTGTGTGTGTGTGTGTGTGTGTGTTTGAGGGAGGGAGAGAGAGAGAGATCGAGAGAGAGAGAGAGAGGTGGGGGGCAAAAGACTGGGCAAAAGAGACAGACACGCACAGACAGGCATAACGAGGAAACGGGGAATAACGTATTCGTCTTTACGTTGACATCGACGGGTATCGGGATTTAAACGGGATTTTTAAAAAAAATCATTATGGAAGCATAATACTTGTTGACATTATATCTGCCTGTCGTCCAATCAATGGACATCTTCTTGCTGGACTTCAGTGATCGAAGCGTGTGATGCTATGTCAGGGTTTTGAATTGACCTAGTGTGTTACTGTACATGTGTGTAGTATTATCATTTTTCGGTTGCAACACATAGCATTTAGGTGATGAATACAACTCATCTTGTTTGCATTTTAAATGCACATGGGACGGGCGCAATAGCCGGGTGGTTAAAGAGTTTGACTTTCAATCTGAGAGTACCAGGTTCGAATCTCGGTAACCGTGTACCTGGTGTGTAAAGGGTGGAGATTTTTCCGATCTCCCAGGTCAACATATGTGCAGACCTGCTTGTGCCTGAACCCCCTTCGTGTGGTGTACA
>NC_134897.1:28654674-28659674 GCF_041734735.1 Babylonia areolata | reverse complement strand
TTATTCTGACACAACAGCTAGAGGAGTCATTATTATCATTTTTTGTTCAAACAGGAACTTCTTTTGCTAAGCATGAAATTTTTATTTATTTTGCAAACGTTTTGGTGCAGATAGTCAAAAAGGGAAATTACTCTGTAATTAATGCTAGGGGACGTAATTTATCACAAGTGAGTCTTGAAGACCTTGCCTCTCTAGTTAGTGTACTGTTGGGACAAGCAGACAGTGCTGTGCTGTACTGTACTTGTGGGGATATAAGAAACCACCCTTGTCACCACCCACCCCACCCCTCTAATCAACAGACCCCTACAGGTCGGGACAATAAAATGTCAGTGCCAAGTCTCTCTCTCTGCGTCTCTCCGCCTCTGTCTCTCTCTGTCTCTGTCTGTCTGTCTGTCTGTCTGTCTCTTTCTCTCCTGTCTCTCTCTGTGTGTTCCTGTCTTACTTTCTTTTTCTCCTTCTCTCTCTGTTTCTTACTGTCAGACTGACTGTATGTCTGTCTCTCTCTTTCTGTCTCTGTCACTTTCTCTCTGTCTCTGTCTCTCTGCCTCTTTCTCTGTATCTCTCTCTATGTCCCTCTCTTTCTGTCTGTCTCTCTGTCTCTCTCATTTTCAGTCTCTCTCTCAACCCTTCTCTCTCTCTCTCTCTCTTTCTCTCTGTGTGTGTGTGTGTGTGTGTGTGTGTGTGTGTGTGTGTGTGTGTGTGTCTTTATCTCTGTGTCCTCACGCCTTTCTCCCCCCCTTCCCACAAACATACGCTTCGTCTCTCTCTCTCTCTCTCTCTGTCTCTCTGTCTTTCACTCACTCTCTCTCTCTCTCTCTCTCTCTCTCTCTCTCTCTCTCACTCATTTTCAACCTGTGTGCTTCGGATTCTATTTGACGGGTTTTCATTATTAGATATATGTGTACCTGAAATGTTTGAAATGTTTGTTTACACTACCACCACTCCAACAGGGGCCATGGTCTGTATTGGATCAAACACCCGTGTCCTATCTCTCTCTGTCTCTGGCTCTGTCTGTCTGTCTGTTTCTCTCTCTCTCTCTCTCTCTCTGTATCTGTCTGTTTGACTCTTTCTTTCTGTCACTCTCGGTCTGTCTCTCTGTTCTGTCTCTGTCTCTCTGTCACTCAGTCTGTCTGTCTGTCTGCTTGAAGCTTACTCTCTACTAGCGTGTGCCCGTAGAACGCAAACTTGAACGAGAGGGAGACTGTGGCCCAGTGGGTACACCCTCTGCAAGGGAAACGAGGCTCCGCGGTGACTGCGTTGTGTTTCTATGGAGAACTGTTTTCACCAAGCGTTGCCTAAAATTAGATTCAAGGGAAGTAACTTTCAGTCACTACACCCGAAAACCCGACCCTCTCTCTCTCTCTCTCTCTCTGTGTGTGTGTGTGTGTGTTCACTGCCAACCGTCTCTCCCCTCTCCCCCATTCACATCATTCTCCCTTCCCGCTATGCCCATCCCTCCTTCCTAACAGACCTTGAGCAGTGACCTGCTGTCCCGTTTGAGTCGAAGCAGACGATCGGTGAAACGAGTTTCCGAAGCTTGTCAATAAAATCATTATACGCAGCATGCAGTCAGCTCACGCGAAAGCTAAAGAACCCGACGGCGACTAGGGATTGTCCATGGAAAAAAAAAGATAATGAAAATAAAAAAAGGAAAGTCGAGAAAAGCAACACTTGGTTAGGAAACAACGATGTATATGCAGATTATGCAGAGAGTAAAGAGGGGTTACAGGGCCTATAGCGGAACTGGGAGGCGATCGGCCAATTGGACTGGGGGTTTGGGATGGGTGCTGCACTATGACTACAATAATCATTATCATCATCATCATCATCATCATCATCATGATAATAATAGTATTTATATAGCGCTGAATCTTGTCACAGTGCAGAGACAAATCTAAGCGCTTTCACACCAGTCATTCACACGCATGCATAACTCTAAAACTGAAGAAACTGAAGACAAGGAAGAGAGGCAGGGAAGGGAGGCTATTTTGGGAACAGATGGGTTTTAAGGCCAAACTTGAAAGAGCTGAGTGCGGAGACCTGACGAAGCGAAAGAGGAAGTTCATTCCAATTACTTTGAGTCCCACGTGAGAGTTGTCGGCTTCTGTTTCTTATTTCATCTGTTTAGTGTTGTAGTAGTAGTAGTTGTTGTTGTTGGTGGTGGTGGTGGTGGTGGTGGTGTGTGTGTGTGTGTGTGTGTGTGTGTGTGTGTGTGTGTGTGAAGGGAAACGCAGTACAATGCAATACAAAACTGTACATCACAGTGCAATACAATATAATGCAGTGCAACACGATACAATACAATACGGTACTGTATTTTTTCAGTACGATCCGACACAGTGTAATGCAGTGCTATACAAAACAATACATTTGTATTTGTATTTCTTTTTGTCACAACAGATTTCTCTATGTGAAATTCGGGCTGCTCTCCCCAGGGAGAGCGCGTCGCTACACCACAGCACCACCCTTTAAAAAAAAAAAAATTTCCTGCGTGCAGTTTTTTTTTGTTTGTTTTCCTATCGAAGTGGATTTTTCCACAGAATTTTGCCAGGAACAACCCTTGTGTTGCCGTGGGTTCTTTCACGTGCACAATGCAACACAGTACATAATCATAATAATAGAATGCAATGTATAATATAGTATATATAGTGTAATACAATACAATTCAATACAATGCATTAAGTTCTTATTACTATACAATACAGAACAGCACAGTGCAGAGTAGTACAATACAGTACAATATAATACATTACAATACACAATGTAATGCAGCACAATGCAATGCAATATAGTGCAATACAGCAAGGTATAGTACAATACAATACAATACAATGTACCTTAACGTTACACAATGAAACACAGCACAGCACAGCACAGTACAGCACAGCACAGTACAGTACAGTATAGCGCAGTACATTCCAGCACAGCACAGCACAGTGCAGTACAATACAGGACAATACAGGACAGTGCAGTGCAGCGCAGTGCAGAGAAGTACAGTAGAATACAATGCAGTACAACACACCACACTACACCACGCATCGCATTGCATCGCAACGCAAAGCAGCACACCAAAACACAACACAATACAACACAACACAACACAATAGCTCAACTTAACTCAGCACCACAGGCAATAAGTTTAGAAGCGGAGCACAAAAAAGAAAGAAAGAAAAGAAATTCGGCTTTTTTTTTCCTGACTTCGTACAAGTGGTTGAGACACTACTCACCATTTATCAATCTTATTGTCGGCAACTGAACTGGCGAAGTTTTCCGACCAACAACAACTCAACGCTGAAGTAAGGAACTAGCTGTTTGACCAGCTATCTTTATTCCTTGTTTTATATTTTCTTTTTGTTTTGGAAATGTGCTACAAAATTCCGCGTGGTTAGTTTTAAAGATGCAGAAAGAAAGTTCTGCAGTGCGTTTGCAGATGTGGGTGCTTTATTTATTTATCTATTTCTTTTAATGCACATGTGGGTCGTTGCAATTAAGTGTTGGTCGTTCTTGAAGTGGAGATTGATATCACTGATGAGGTGACGAAGTTCATGGAGCTTTGTCGTAGAGAGGTAAAGAGTGTTTTTTATTTGTATGTTTGTTTATGTATTTATTTATTTATTTATTTATTTTTAGCTTTTGTTCAATGATTTTGTGGGTGTGGGTGGGGTGAGGATTGGGAAGAGGAGGTGTTCTGGGGTGGGGGAGGAATATGGGGGAAGGGTGAAGGTTGGATGCATGGGCGGTTGGGTGGAAATGGGGGACTATGTGCGTGTGCGTGTGTGTACGTGTGTGTGTGTGTGTGTGCGTGCGTGAGTGCGTGCGTGTGTGCGTGCGTGTGTGTGTGTGTGCGTCTGTGTGTGTGTGTTTCCTGAGTTGTCTCTGTCCGCACGTCTGTCTGTCTCCGTCTATCAGTCTCTCTCTCTCTCTCTCTCTCTCTCTCTCTATATATATATATATATATATATGTCTGTCTGTCTACCTAACTATTTCTGTTTATCTGTCTCTCAATCTCTTCCTCTCAATTTCTCTGTGCTCCTGTGTCACTGTGTGTGTGTGTGTGTGTGTGTGTGTGTGTGTGTGTGTGTGTGTGTGTGTGCGTGCGTGTATGTGTGTGTGCGTGTGTGTGTGTGCGCGTGTTACTTTTCTCTTCTTTTCTGAAGGCAGGATGTAAAACAGCTGAACAAGCATATTCTTTCACCCTCGTGTGCGTTTGTGTACGCGCGCGCGCTCGTGTGTGTGCATGCATCAGAACGGTTCTTCTATCTGTCTATAAACTATTCAACATTATTTAGTTATGAAGGGAATGTTTTGTGCATCTTCAGGGACACATACTAATTTTCCGTACGATTTTGTCCTCGGTAAAAAAAATTATCAGTTCACTTTGACAGGTACGCCGGCGCGTGTACGAGCTTTTGTGGCTGTGTGTGTGTGTGTGTGTGTGTGTGTGTGTGTGTGTCTGCGTGTGTGTTTGAGTATGAGTGTGAGTGGGGGAGATGGGGGTCGCGTGAGCGCGCGTGCATGCGTTTTTGCGTACTCCCTGTTCAGCATTCTCTAAGCCAACTGGAAAGCTGCTTCCCTTGTGCCGCCCACAAGCCAGTTGAACAGCCCAGAAATATAATTCAGCTGTGAACCGAACCGGCAAAGGTCTGCTCTCTATCAGATGCAAGCGCACACTTTATTTATTTTGTTAGCAAAGGAGACGTGGCCGGGTTCTTGGGACGACATGAACGCTTTACACCCAGCTTTATGGCGTTGCCTTTGAACCCAGTCTGCCGGCTGAGACGACACAAAATCCAGCCAGGTCCCCGCGTGAAGTCAACTTGCGGACAGTTTGTCTGTTTTTAGCACACGTTAAAGAATCCTCGGCAGCAGGGAGCGTTTGGAGGGGTTGGGGGGGGGGGGGGGACTGAGAATAACGTGGAGAGAAAAAAAATCCGTTTTGACATGTTAGAGAACGTGCTGTTTAGGAAGACATGTAATAAATACTGTGGGAATTGCGAGAA
>NC_134897.1:28644674-28649674 GCF_041734735.1 Babylonia areolata | reverse complement strand
TATGATAGTCGTGTTCGGTTATGACTATCGGAACAGCAGGGTGTTGGGGGAGGGGGGGGTATCTGGGGGGTGGGATGGGGGCAACTTCTGTCCCGACTATCTGGCGAAGAATCTGATCACAGTGGGGAATGTCTTGCCCTGGTTACACCCTCCCCCCCTCAACCCCCCACTCTCTCGGCCAAGAGGGATTTAGATCTCTCGGTGATGGGGTGGTCTCCAAACACCAGCCAGCTCCGAAGCCTGCAGCAGTAAAAGCCAGTGTATAATCTTGCCTCCTAGTTTTAGAGTCATGGTCTTCCACTTTAGCTGTAAATGATTTCTCACTGCAGTGGAAGACGTATGGTACACAACTGATGGTCATACCTGCAGGACATTCCATTCCCATAAGTCTCTGAGGTGACACAGCCTTGGTAGTTCAAGGTGAAAAATCCCACGGCGTTTTATGGCCATCGGGGCGGTGACTTGATATCCTCTGTGTCTGGTAGCGCTTGGCATAGGTAGACGGGGCCCAGTCCTCTCCTTCCGCCTTCCAGATTGGTCGGTCAGTGAGAGTGATGGGGAGAGAATCCAACAGGCGTGAAGAGAAAGTGGTAGACAGAGGTTTATATCATGATGTGTGTGTGTGTGTGTGTGTGTGTGTGTGTGTGTGTTTGTTAGAAATGGTGTAATGTTCATAAGTCATCAGAGTCCAACATATTCATCAATGACAATTTTCAGATGCGTTAAAGTGTGTGTGTGTGTGTGTGTGTGTGTGTGTGAGAGAGAGAGAGAGAGAGAGAAAGAATGCACATTTTTTTTATTGAAGGGAAAGCGGAATAAGCACATAAGGCTAGTTTCATCCTACCCCCATGAAAAGGGAAAATATAACAAACATAAAATACAAATAGCATGAGACCACAAAGAGAATTTTCAAATTATGTAAAGTAAATAGATGAAATACATGCACAGATATTACACACGGAGACACACACACACACACACACACACACACACAGAGAAGGGGAAGAATGTCCATCCAGAACACTGTATTCTTTTTTGCACGTGCAGCACGGAGAGACGGCAGTGCACATGGCGGCCAGTGGAGGTCACGTGGACGTCCTCAAGTTCCTGCAGGACAAAGGGGTCAACATCAGCATGAAGGACAACGTCAGTGCCAGTCCAAGCAACCTCCTCTTGTTCTATATTTATCTGTTATCATTTTGCTTGGCTTTTTTGTGTGTGGTGCATGTACCTTTTGCATGCGTGTCTTATATAAACCTTGTTTTGGGTTTAAATGACATTAGAATTAATTCTGATTCTGAGTCTGAGTCTGAGTCTGAGTCTGGTTCTTTGAGTCTGCAAACTGGCCCTCAGCATTTTGTCTTTTTCACGAAATGTGTAATTTCTCGTTTCAGTTTTTGAGTTTGACCACAATGTAATTATGTTGCCCCCTGACCGTTTTTTTGTTTGTTTGTTTGTTTGTTGTTGTTGTTTTGGTGGGGTGGGGGGTGGGGGTGGGGGTCCCGCGTTAGTCTTCAGTCAGATCCCATTATGTATGTTGTTTGTTTGTTGTTGTTTTCATTCCCCCGTGGGGATGCTGGGGTCCGTTCCAGTGTAAAAAGTACCCTCTACCCTCTGGAGATTCTGTGCTAGAAATTTCCTCTTTTCTGTCGCTCTCTTTGTTTCTGGTTTTGGTTTGTTTTGTTTTTTCCTTTTCCTTTTGAAGTTTTACTCGAGCATCTGTGTGTGTGTGTGTGTGTGTGTGTGTGTGTGTGTGTGTGTGTGTGTGTGTGTGTGTGTGAAAGACACACACACACACACACACACACACACACACACACACACACACACACACACACACACACACACACACACAGATGAACACTTACTTGTTCAAGCACACACACACACGCCCATATCTCCCACCCCCAACCCCACACACATATATACAAAGATATATATATATATATATATATATATATATATATATATATATATATATATATATATATATATATATATATATACGTTCCAATATCCTGTACGATGACGATGATAACAAAGACGATGACGATGACGACAATGTTTGCACAGCAGGACACAGCGCGGCACTGGGCAGCCCGGCATGGTCATCAGGAGGTGACGGTGATGATGATGACGATGATAATGACGATGACGAAGATAATGACGATGACGATGATAATGACGATGACAACAGTGACATTGACGATGATGTTGATGTGTACACAGCAGGGGGGACACGGCGCTGCACTGGGCAGCCTGGCAGGGACACCTGGAAGCGATAGTGAGGATGGTGATGATGATGATGATAACGATAATGATGATGACAACAACGATGATGATGACGATGACAACAATGCTGATGATGATAATGACGATGACAACAATGGTGAAGGTGACGATGATAATGACGATGACAACAACGATGATGATGATAATGACGATGACAACAATGGTGATGATGATAATGACGATGGTGATGATGATAATGACGATGACAACAATGCTGATGATGATAATGACGATGACAACAGTGGTGAAGGTGACGATGATAATGACGATGACAACAATGCTGATGATGATAATGACGATGATGATGATGATAATGACGATGACAACAATGCTGATGATGATAATGACGATGACGATGATGATGATGACGACGATGTGTGCACAGCAGGGGGACACGGCGCTGTACTGGGCAGCCCGGCAGGGACACCTTGAGGCCATCCGCTGTCTGCAGGAGGCAGGCCTGCCCCTGGACTCCCAGAACAAGGTGATATCTCTCTCTCTCTCTCTCTCTCTCTCTCTCTCTCTCTCTCTCTCTCTCAGAGACAACCACCACCACCACCTCCACACACACACACACACACACACACACACAACCACCACCACCACCACACACACACACACACACACACACACACACACACACACACGCGCGCGCACACAACCACCACCACCACCTCCGCACACACCACCACCATAACATCATCCCCCCCCCCCCACACACACACACACTGCCCAGTCCTGAGGCCACCCTGTGGAGCCGGGGATTCTTCTGTGTGGGTGGGGGTGGGTGGTTTGGTGTCGAGGTGGTGGTTCGGGGGATGTGTGAGGGAAGGGGGTCGTAGGGGTGGATGTGTGTGTGTGTGTGTGTGTGTGTGTGTGTGTGTTTATTATGTCAGTCTGTCTGTCCATAGGTCTGCCTGCCCAAATATAATCGTAGATGTTTGTGTGCGCATGTGGGTGTATATATGTGTGTGTGCGTGCGTGTGAGCGTGTGTGTGCGTGTGTACATGTATGTGTGCATGCGTGCATTTGCGTGCGCGCACGCGTGTGTGTGTGTGAATGTGTGTGTGTGTGCGTTTGCGCGCGCGCGTGTATGTGTGTGTGGACAGTCCGGAGAAACTGCCCTTCATGTTGCCGCTCGCTATGGGCATGCGCACGTCGTGGACTTCCTGTGTGAAGCCGAAGCCAACATCAACGTCATCGACAGTGTGAGTAGTGTCCCTTCTTTTACTTCTTCTTCCGTTGAGCGACCACAATCAACACTCTGATTCTTATGTCGCTGTTATGAAAGGGGGGCCTACCAGTCAGCGCTTAAAAAAAAAAAAATTGCATTGCCAGTCTTGCTGCCACCAAGACACCCCACACAGTCTTTTTGGGCCTCCTCTCACAAGATCCCTCCACATACATTGCCAGTCTTGCTGCCACCAAGACACACCCTTCAGTCATAACTCAGTGAAGTCCCCTCACACAGGAGCCACTCATTTTTCTTTTTTATCTTTCTTCCTTTCTTTTTTTTTATCTAATGAATCATGTGTGTGTCCCTTCCCTCTTGTTGCTATAAGGGAAAATATGATACGGTTCAGGAGCTAGTTGCATTGCTTGGTTCTCTAACTTTTTGACAGTTACACGTGACTCAATGCCTACGTTGACCGAACTACGCCATTGGTCAGTTCCATACCACACACAGTTTATAGCGAGTTACGACCATACTAGGCTCTTCCGTCCGAGCAATGCAACTGGCTCCCTGGTTCTTAGCTCTAACTACGAAGCCTTCGCCGAGCCAGTGACCTCCATCATATGAGTATGTAGACAATGTTTGTGCTGAAACAAGTCAAAGAGTACGTGTCCATTGATCAGACAATAGACCAAAGAGAAGATGAAAAGAACAGAACTAAAACGTTTGTTTGTTTGTTTTTTTCTTATTAATGTGTTTTAACATTCGTTGGTTTTTCTTTACTTGGTTGACTCGAGTCTTCTGTTCTTCCAATGGGTCCGTAGTAACCAGCTGGACAATTTGCAATCAATTTATACGTTAATAACAACAAGTGAGGTAAGGCCTTCAAGACTCACTTGTGACACGCACTTACTACAACAATTGAATCAAAACACACAAGAAATCAATTGCAAAACAAAAATCACGTGCACCTCCCAACATAAAAATATAGACCACACAAAGTTGTGTTGGATTTCACATTGTTTTTTGTTTGTTTGTTTTTCTTCAAAATTATAGTCACAAAGGAAAAAAAAATCTTTTCTAACTCACGCCTGTTTTTGTTTAAAGGAAAGATGAAATGCACCTAAGTGTGACCAACATACACAGACACATACAGACACACACAAGATAGGAAATAAAGTTAAGTTACATTTTATGCATGTATGAATATATAAGATGTAACTGAACTTTTTTTTTTATTATTAAGTAATGCATTATAAGCTTAATTATAGAGAAAACAATTAATACAATCTGAAAAACTCAATATGGGTATTAACAATGTGCCTGTCTGCTTTATGATTGCAATTAGTTTTAGAAAAAATGACATTCACAATACATTTTCCGCATATTACAGATTTTTGTGATAACCCTGATTCAGTTAGCAATAATCAATTTATACGTTAATAACAAACATTGTATTTCTGCTCCTGCAAAGGTCCTCTCTAATCACCTGATCAGTTAATCAATTCGTTGATAACAATAAGTAATTAATCAA
>NC_134897.1:28634674-28639674 GCF_041734735.1 Babylonia areolata | reverse complement strand
TTTATCGTCATCGTCGTCACCATGATCATCATTGTGATGTTATTTTCATGGTCCATTAAATACTGCTTTCCTTCTTGCAGGAGGGTTTCACCCCCTTACACCTGGCTGTGAAGGGGGGTCATATTGAGGTCGTGCGGTGTTTGCTCATGTCAGGTGCGCCCCCTGAAACTCCCAACAAGGTAAAATTTTTTTTTTTTTTTTAAGATCAATGGACCTGCTTCCTCAAACACACACACACACACACACTACCTTCCCTCCCTCTTACCGGTCTACGGTTTCCACAACTTTATATTTACCATGTGTTTTTTGTTTTTGTTTTTTCAATCGTGTCATTCACTCCTCTGAATCAGAGATTTGTGCATGCGTGTGAAGGACTGGTGTGCATGGGTGTGAAGGACTGGTGTGCATGCGTGTGAAGGACTGGTGTGCAAGGGTGTGGTGTGAAGGACTGGTGTGCAAGGGTGTGGTGTGAAGGACTGGTGTGCAAGGGTGTGAAGGACCGGTGTGCATGCCTGTGAAGGACTGGTGTGCATGCCTGTGAAGGACTGGTGTGCATGGGTGTGAAGGACTGGTGTGCATGGGTGTGAAGGACTGGTGTGCATGCATGTGAAGGACTGGTGTGCAAGGGTGTGGTGTGAAGGACTGGTGTGCAAGGGTGTGGTGTGAAGGACTGGTGTGCAAGGGTGTGAAGGACTGGTGTGCAAGGGTGTGAAGGACTGGTATGAATGCCTGTGAAGGACTGGTGTGAATGCCTGTGAAGGACTGGTGTGCAAGTGTGAGAAGGATTGGTGTGCAAGGGTGTGTAGGACTGGTGTGCATGCCTGTGAAGGACTGGTGTGTATGCCTGTGAAGGACTGGTGTGCAAGTGATTTTATGGTGTCTGCACAAGATTCAGCGCTGAATTCATGCTCTTATTATTATCATCATCATCATTATTATCATTGTTGTTGTTGTTGTTATTATTATTATTCATTATCATTATTATTCATTATCATTCATATTATCAAAAGCAACAAAACACATCAGTGTTAAACTGAAAGCAAGGAAGCAATAACAATACCGTCTAAGCAGATCAGTGGTAGAAATGATGAGGGCAATAATGATAGGAGGTTTATGTGTTACACGGGTTTTAAGGTGGTCCTCAAAGTGGCATTCTGAACATGGTCAGAGTCTTCTCTTTTTTTTAAAAAAAGTATGTATAGTGTATGGGTGTTGAAATGAAACAAAAGAAAGAAAGAAAGAAAAAGGAAAGAAAACCATCAAAGGGGAATGAATCGTGTTGTCTTGTTCTTTCAGGACGGTTTAACAGGGGAGATCATTGCACTGGCTCAGGGTTATGTGGACATTGCTGAGCTGCTGAGTAAAGTGAAAGGGGTGAGTAGCTACTGTATTTCGCCTTCTTTTTTTTCATTTTTCTTCTGCATTTACATTTTCTGTCTCCTCCATGTTATGATCAAAAGGTTGTGTAATTATCTATGACGTGTGAAGGAGAGAAGAGAGCTTTGAACTGAAAAAAAGTTTTCAGTACTGAGAATGCAAAGCCTCCATTTTATTAAAAAAAATTTCATGCAAGAGAGATGTTGGGTTTTTTGTTAGTTTTGTTTTGTTTTGTTTTGTTTTTTTGTTTGTTATTTGGTTTTGTTTTTTGTTTGTTTTGTTTTTTGTTTGTTATTTGGTTTTATTTGTTTTTGTTTTGTTTTTGGTTGTTTTCATTGCTGTTGTTGGATTGTTTCTTAGTTGTGTTGTTATTTTGGGGGGGGGGGGGGTATTTCGTTTCTAAAGTGTTACAATCTCATGATGCCTTCTTTATATTTTTTTCTTTGGGTCAAAATGTGCTTTAAATTTGATACATGCTATGTGTCAAATCAAATTAGATGAAACGACGTTTATTGCCCAGCCGACTGCAAAGTGACCATTTTAGTCAGTTCTTAAAGCCAATCAAGAGAACGCAGAAGGGAGATATCATAGTAAGGGAGACTACTAGCCGCAGCTACTTTCGGTTTCTGTGCTCAGGCGGTGTAATATTTTACATGGAACACGGATTGGGTCACGGTGAGAATATTAAGTATGTAAACTCAAACGTAACTTTAAAGAAAAAAATATATATAAGGCCATAGTATATTGTAACATTTTACAAATTACATACTTAAAAAACAGCACATTTCTATTGCATTTTTCATTCTCTCTTCTCAAATCACAGTGAATGGACAATTTTGTGCGAGGATCGCTATGTATTTTCAAGTATGTTTCTTGGGAAAAAAATAATGTTTCGTTATTTTTTTGTCCTCTCAGAAGATTTCGCACACTTGATATACAAGAAGAAAAAGCAATAGAGAAGTATATCACTCAAAACTGTGTCATTGTTCGATATTACATATATATCAAAAGCCATGTTGATGCATAAACACGCACGCACAGAGAAACACACACACACACACACACACACACACACACACACACACACACACACACACAGGGAGAGAGAGCTCAACAGATTTCATGCACAAGGCATGAATTGTGAGAGAGAGGGGGAGGGGTGGAATGAAGGAGACAGAGAGAGGGGGAGAGAGAGAGAGAGAAACACACACACACACACACACACATACACACACATACACTCTCTCTCTCTCTCTCTCTTAGTCTCTCTCTTTGTCTCTGTCTGTCTGTCTGTCTGTCTCTCTCTCTCTCTCTCTGTCTCTCTCTGTCTGTCTGCCTCTCTCTCTCTCTCTCTCTCTCCCTCTCTCTCTCTCTCTCTCTCTCTCTCTCTCTCTCTCTGTCTCTCTCTCTCTCTCTTAGTCTCTCTCTGTCTGTCTCTCTCTGTCTGTCTATCTGTCTCTCTCTCTGTCTGTCTGTCTCTCTCTCTCCCTCTCTCTGTCTGTCCATCGTAGTTTAGAGTACATACATCCAGCCCACACGCTGACCTCCACTCTTCTATTTCTTTTCTCCTTCTCTCTCCTCTCCTCCACCTCACGCCTCACGGCCTCAGGACAAGGGCCAGGCGCTGATTGGTCAGCTGGAGGAGAGCCCCCACCCCCTGCCCCGCATCAAGCTGAAGGTGCTGGGATCGTCTGGTGGGGGCAAGTCCCTCCTCATTGAGTCCCTCAAGTGTGGCTTCCTGGGGAGCTTCTTCCGTCGTCGCTTGCCCAACTCCACAGGGAGCAACTCCGTCACTGTGGCCAAAGGTGAGAAAAGGGGGAGTGTGATGGGAGTCCAAACAGCTGGAGATAGGTAACGGTAGATAGGAAACGGTGGGAGGGAGAGAGGTCATAATTCAAAACTAAAAAATGTGTGTGTGTGTGTGTGTGTGTGATGGAGTCTCCCGTCGGACCGACGGATGAGTAGGCAGCAGCACTTCCCACAGGTGTTGCAAGGGAAAACGTCTCAAGAAGTTGAGCCCTGCTTCCTTCGCTCACGCTTCTCCTTAATGGCCATCGTTCTTTTGTTTTCAAACGTCTTTATGTCACAAGAGCACAGCAATCTCCAGCGAGAGCGGTAAAGGGCATCAGTTTCCCAGGAAGCGATGTCTATGTCACAGGCTTTGAGGTTTGTCTTCAAGGTGGCCTTGAAGCGCTTGCAGGGTCTTCCAAGTTCGCGATGGCCTTCCTTCAGCTGGCCATAAAAAAGCATCTTCGGGATCCTGCTGTCTGCCATGCGGACAACGTGTCCTGTGCAGCGTAGCTGGCACTGGATCAGCAGGCTTTCGATGCTGGGCAGGCCGCTCCTCTCTAGGACCTGGAGGTTGGAGACCCTGTCTTGCCACTTTATGCCGAGAATCTTTCGTAGGCATCTCTGGTGAAACTGCTCAAGTTGTTGAATGTGACGGCGATACGTCGTCCATGTTTCACAGCAGTACAACAAGGTGGTCAGCACAACAGCTCTGTAGGTTTTGAATATATGTATATGGATTGTATGCATGATTATAACCATGTATGTAATCTATGTATAGCCCAACACTCAGCTTATATCACAGATTGACATCAGTTTACAGTTGGGCCAACAGCAAAGTGAGAACTGTATTATCAATGGTTTCTCCATTGCAGTGAGAAATCATTTACAGCTTAGTCTTTTGTGAAGGACTAGGAGGCAACATTGTCACTGGCTCTTAGTGCTGCAGCCAGACAGGTGTGCTGACAGTGACAAACCTCCGTTCCTCCACAACCCCCTCCTCTCTCACTTTCTCTTCAGGGAGGGGGGTAGAAAGATGGAGAGAGGGAGAGGGACAGAGAAAGGCAAAGAGATATAGAGATTGGGAATTGAGAGAGAAGAGTGATAAAGTTGGTTTTTTTTCCCCCCGTTAGACAGTTGTTGTTTGTGTGTGTGTGTGTGTGTGGTTGTGTGTGTGTGGTTGTGTGTGTGCGTGCGTGCATACTTATGTGTGTAGGTATATGTGTGTGGTTTCTTGCTTGTTTTATTTCCAACCCTGATGATGCGTATGGTACTTTGTGCGCTGGGTTCTTGAACCTAAGCTGGACTGAACTGCATGGAACTGGTGTCACTTGAACTGAACTGCTTTTCCTTATTCTGTGGGGTGCAGGGAAAACGCTCCCGCAGTTCAGTCTTCCAACGCCCATGTCATACTCCGTGGCCAACCCCACTTTCACCAAAGGGGTTGAAATCCAGCAGATAAACATTGCAGGTGAGTCAGGTGTTTTCCTTAGTGCTGTTTCCTAAGGTGTGGCCTGTTTGGGAGTCTCCCTGTTTCTGTGATTCGTGGTGGTCAGCTATTCCTGTGCTCACTGGATTCTGTGAATTTAGTTTTACGTGTATGACCGCTCACATCCTGCCGTTTAGACAGCCATATTTAGTTTTCGGGGATATAAGCCACACGATCTGAATTTAAACATGTTTTGTATCAAAGGCAATATATATATATATATATATATATATATATGTAATGAGAGAGAGAGAGATAGATATCTGAGCTGAGTCTTGAGTGATATAACGCCCCCTTTTTTTTCTTCTTCAAATCGTGCCATCTTTTAAGTTTAAGTTTGATTGAA
>NC_134897.1:28619674-28632174 GCF_041734735.1 Babylonia areolata | reverse complement strand
GGCCCAGCTGTAAGCTTGTGTTAATACAGTGCAATACAGTGCAATGCCATGCAATGCAATGCAATACAATACAATGCAATACAACACGCTACGATACGATTCGATACGACACAATATGCGCATGCGATACGATATGAAGCACAACAAGAAAACGTTGTGTGTGTGTGTGTTGGGTGGGAGAGGGGGGTATTGTGTTTGTGTTACTGTGTGTGTGTGTGTGTGTGTGTGTTCTTGTGTTTGTATGTGTGTGTTCTTATGTATGAAAATGTGCATACTCTGTGCACGTTGATTGGAACCCAATCCCCATTCCAGGGGCCGGCGAGTTCAGCGTGTGGGACTTCGCGGGCTACGAGCCGTACTACGTGCTGTACGACCACCTGCTCGGGGACACGCACTGCCTGCACGTGCTGGTCTTCAGCCTGCTCCTCCCGCCCGAGGAGCAGCTGGCGCAGGTGGTCTTCTGGCTCAACTTCCTCAAGGCGCGCGTGCCGCCTGCGCTGCCCATAGGTGATGGGCGTGGCCGTTTGTGTGTGTGTCGGGGGTGGTGGTGGGGGGGTGCGGGGGGAGGGAGGGGTAAGGGTGTTTTGTGTGTTATGTGGGGGGGAAGAGGGGGAGGGGGGTTGCTGGCGCGTGAGGGCGGAGGTGGGGGGTGGTTGTGCGTGTGTGGAGGGAAGGGGATGGTGTGGGTGGGTGGGTGATGTGTTTAGTGTTGGTTGGTCATTGATTTAACGTCTGTTTACTAAAGTGATTTCAGACTGACGGGTTGTGTGTGTGTGTGTGTGGGTGTTGTGTGTGTTTATGTGTGTGTGTTGTGTGTTTTTGTGTGTTAGTGTGTGTGTGTGTGTTAGTGTGTGTGTGTGTGTGTCTGTGTCTGTGTGTCTCTGTGTGTGTCTGTGTGTGAGTGTGTGAGTGTGTGTGCGTGCTTATGTGTGTGTGTATTTTTTTACATATATAGCCTATGTTATATACAGCAGATGCAGCGTAGCGTATATTTATATTGATCAGTACACACGCTTGACACCTTGACACTGAATTGACACTTTTCTTTTCTTTTTCTCTTCACCCACTTATTGACTTATTTTATTTCATTTTCTTTTCTGTTTTTCTTCATCTTTTTTTTAATTTAATTTTGTTTAGCTTTGATATGGCCCTGTGGGCTGTCAACAACAAGGATGAACTTGTATTTCATTTCGCATTAATTCTTTTTTTATTTTATCTTATTTTCAGTTTCATTATTTCTTCTTCTTCTTCTTCTTCTTCTTAATAATAATAATCTGATATGATTTGATTTAATTTAACTCAGTTCAGTTTCATTCAAATGAACCGAATTCCATTCGGTCCAGTTTGATTTCATTAAAGTTAATTCGATTCAGTCCAGTTTTTTTTATTTAATTCAGTTTGAGTTTGAGTTTGAGTAGCTCAAGGAGGCGTCACTGCGTTCGGACAAATCCATATACGCTACACCACATCTGCCAAGCAGATGCCTGACCAGCAGCGTAACCCAACGCGCTTAGTCCGGCCTTGAGATTTAATTCAATTCAGGTCAACACTATTCTATTCTGTTCCATCCAGTTTTGTTTTTTTTTGTTCAGAGTGCTCAGTGGCGGTCGTGCGATAAGATGGATGGTGAATGAGACTGTTTGGGGTGTGTGGGTGTGGGAGGGGTGGTGGTGTGATAGTGGTGGTGAGCAGTGAGCGGGGGAGTAGGGTTAGGGTGGGTACTGATAAGGGGGTGAATGGTCGTGGGGAAAGAAACAAAATCTGGATGAAGCAAAACAATACAAAACGAAACAAAGGGGGGAAAAAAAAACAACTCGTGCATACACAGGCTACTGCGGGCGCCTGCGAAACAGCCCTCGTGTGCTGCTCGTGGCCACGCACGCGGACAAGGCAGGGTGCTCGCGCAACAGCCGCGGGGAGTACGTCAGCGGGGAGGCTTCGGGCGTGCACCAGAAGGCGCAGCAGCTGTTCCGGCACGACGTGCGGCTGGCCGACCGTCTCTTCGTCGTGGACAGTCAGTTGGCGGCCTCTCCTGACCTGAAGGCCCTCAAGGCGGCACTGGGCCTGGAGAAACAGGACATCGTGCAGGTGGTGGTGACTGTGGTGATGATGGTGGTGACTGTGGTGGTGAATGTTGTGGTGATGGTGGTGACTGTTGTGGTGATGGTGGTGGTGGCGGTGATGATGATGGTGGTGGCGGTGATGGTGATGATGATGGTGGTGGTGGTGATGGTAATGATGATGGTGGTGGCGGTGATGATGATGATGGCGGTGGTGGTGACTGTGGTGGTGATGATTGTGGTGATGATGATGGTGGTGGTGACGATGATGGTGGTGGCGGTGAGGGTGATGATGATGGTGGTGGTGGCGGTGATGGTGATGATGATGATGGTGGTGGTGGTGGTGGTGATGGTGATGATGATGTAGGTGGTGGTGGCGGTGATGGTGATAATGATAGTGGTGGTGGTGGTGGTGATGATGATGGTGGTGGTGATGATGATGAGGATGACGATGCTGTTGCCCTTACACAAAACGTGAAGATTTCTTGCCCAGATTAACTGATCTTGCACTGATGACGACGATGATGATGATGATGGTGATGACGATGATGGTGATGATCTCCCCATTCCCTTCCCCCCCCCCTCCTTCCCTTCCCTCCTAACCCCATCCATACAGGCTGTACCCAAGCCCAGCGGTCTTCTGGAAGCCACGGTGGCCCAGCTGGCGTCCTGGAGACGAGAGAACGGCGGGTACCCCGTGCTGACGTGGTCACAGCTGGCAGACCTGGTTCGATCCTCCGTCAACCCCCTGGCCTCTACCCACCACGTCAAACTGCTGGCCCATCACCTGGAGCTGATGGGAGAGGTGGGGTTTGGGGGGAGGTCGTGGGGGGTGGGGGTGGAGGGTGCTTCGGGGGGTTGGGGTGGGGAGGGTGGATGGGGATGGGGGAGGGAGAGGAGGGAATTGGGGTGAGAAAGAAGGGAGGGGGTTGCGGTGTGGAGATTGAGACAGAGACAGAGACAGAGAGACAGCATGGCTGTGGTGGGGTTGTGGGTTAGGGTGGGGATGGGTGTTTGGGTGAGGGTGGTGGTGGTTGTGTGTTGATGAGTTGGTGGGGATGAGGTATGAGTGGGGGTGGGTGGGTGGGTGGTATGGTTGTGTTGGCTGGCTTGTGGGATTTCGTGTGTGTTTGTGGGAGTGGGATGATGGGTGGCAGAGGGAGGGGGGGGGTTGTGGGGTGTTTTTTTGTGTGTGTGTGTGTGTGCGCGCGCGTGTGTGTGTGTGCGTGTGTGTGTGTGTGTGCGTGTGCATGTGTGTGCGCGCGTGTGCATACCACACCATCACCATCACCAACTGTCCTTGTGTGTGTGTGTGTGTGCGCGCGTGCATGTGTGTTTACGCGCACGCGCGTGTATGCTCGCGCTTGTACGTGCGCGCGTGCGCTTGTGTCTGGATTACGTATGCTCGCGCACATGTATGTATGTGTCTCGTTCTCCTGTGCCGTTCAGATAATGTACGTGGAGAGCGAGAGCAGCGACCTGGACCTGGTGGTGCTCGACCCCCGCTGGCTGTGTGCCGACATCCTAGGCACTCTCCTCTCCCCCCACAACCTGGCTCAGGCCGGCAGGGCGGCCGCCACAGCGGGGGAGGGAGGGGGAGGAGCAAGAGGAGAAGGAGACGGAGGCGGGGGTGACGCAGCAGCAGCAGCAGGGGGAGGAGGAGGAGGAGGAGGAAAGGGCCAGCAGAGGAGAGAGGGCGGCAGGCTGTCTGTGGGCGACGTGCAGCGACTCTTTCCTGAGGTGGACGCCCTGAACCTTTTGCAGGTGAGGGGGGTTGTGTGGTGTGGGTGTGGGCTGTGGTGTGGTGGGGGTGTTAGGGTGTGGGGGGTGGTGAGGGGCGTGTCCGTGTGTGTGTGTGTGTGTGTGTGTGTGATTGCGTATGTGTTTGCGTGTTGTGTTTATGTGCGTGCTTACGTGCATATATATATATATATAGAGAGAGAGAGAGAGAGAGAGAGAGAGAGAGAGATACATATCTGTGTGTGTGTATGTGTGCATATGTGTGTGTGTGAGTTTATGTGTGTGCATATGCATGTCTAGTTGTTAGTTTTGTTGTTGTTGTTTTATTGTTGTTTTGTGTGTGTGTGTGTGTGTGTGTGTGTGTGTGTGTCTATGTGTGTCTGTGTGTGTGTGTGTATGTGGGTGTAGACGCTCGTGTGTGTGTGTGTGTGTGTGTGTGTGTAACAACATGGCAAATAGACTAGGTAGATGTCTGTTGACATATATGTTTGGTGTGTTTGTATGCATATTTTCATCGTTCGTATTGTTATTAGTTTGATTTATGGTTAGTTTATTGTTGTGTGTTTTGTTTTCTTTCTCTCTTTGTTCATTTAGACAGTTGTTAGTTCTTCCCAGCATAAAACCTAAATCCAAACATTGACGAATGTGTTTCATATTCTGATCACAGGTGTTCGAAGCGCTGGAGGTATGCACCCAGTGCGAAGTGAACGGGGAGGTGGATTTCGAGTTCCCCTGTCTCAACTTCATGGATCCGCCCGAGGGCCTATGGCAGAAAGGCATCGGGGCGTACCAAGATGCCGTGTACGGGGGTGTCAGGTTGCATACCAGCTTCCAGTCTGGAGCTCAGCTCAAGTACCTGTTTCCAAGAATACAGGTACATGCGGTGCAAATATATGTATATGTATGTATGTATTATTGTATTTAAATATAATGAATTGATGAATGAATGATAAGAATGGGAGATAAATGTTTTAAACAAACTTTGTTTTTTTCTGGAGATTTTTAAAAACGACTCAACAAAGATACTTTTAGAATATAGTATATATTTTTTGTTCTTGAAAACTTGAGTTGGGATACATGAATATCAAAATCTTCTTTGGCAACAGTACATAGATACAGATGAGAGAAATATTTGTAGGGCATTGTTTGTTTTTCCTTCGCCCTTGTGGGTGCTTGCTTGTCACAACAGGTGTCGTTCAGTGGTGGTGGTCATGGGTGTCTGCTTGCCATAACAGGTGTCGTTGAGTGGTGGTGGTTGACGGGCGCAATAGCCGAGTGGTTAAAGCGTTGGACTTTCAATCTGAGGGCCCCTGGTTCGAATCTCGGTAAAGGCGCCTGGTGGATAAATAGTGGAGATATTCTCGATCTCCCAGGTCAACGTATGTGCAGACCTGCTTGTGCCACAACCCCCTTCGCGTGTATACGCAAGCAGAAGATCAAATACGCACGTTGATTTAAAGATCCTGTAATGCATATATCAGCGTTTGGTGGGTTATGGAAAGAAGAACATACCCGGCATGCACACCCCCGAAAACGGAGTATGGCTGCCTACATGCCGGGGTAAAAACGTTCATGCACGTGAAGGCCCACTCGTGTACATACGAGTGAGCGTGGGAGTTGCAGCCCACAAACGAAGAAGAAGAATGGTGGTGGTCATGGATGTTCGCTTGCCACAACAGGTGTTCCTCAGGCGCAACATGCTGGGCGACGGCGAGCCTGACCCGGAGCGTGGGGTGGGTGCGGGGATCGGGGTTGGGGTGGAGCTGATCCAGTGGCACTACGGGTCCCGGTACCGCTGGGGGCAGCTGGAGGGGCTGGTGAACATGGACCACCATCAGCAGTTCCTGGAGCTGAAGGTCCGAGGGCCCCAGGACTCCCGCTACGCCCTCTTCTTCTTCCTGGAGGACTTCGTCAACGTCGTGGAACAGGTGAGGGGGAGGGGGTCAGGGGGGTATGGAAGGTGTGGCGGGGGTAGTGGGGGTGTGGTGCTTCGTTTGTTGGGTGTGGGGGAACGGGGGACTTCGTCAACGTCGTGGAACAGGTGAGGGGGTGGGGGTCAGGGGGGTATGGAAGGTGTGGTGGGGGTAGTGGGGGTGTGGTGCTTCGTTTGTTGGGTGTGGGGGAACGGGGGACTTCGTCAACGTCGTGGAACAGGTGAGGGGGGAGGGGGGTATGGTAGGAGTGAGGGAGTGTCTGTGTGTGTGTGGGGGGGGGGGGGCGGGTGCTTTGTTTGTAAGGTGTGGGGATACGGGGGACTTCGGTAACGTTGAACATGTGAGGGGGGGAGGGGGATATGGAAGGAGTGGCGGGGGTAGTGGGGGGAAGGGGGCGGGGGCTTCGTTTGTTGGGTGTGGGGGGGGGGGACGGGGGACTTCGCCAACGTTGTGGAACAGGTGAGGGGGGACGGGAAGCGGGGTATGGTAGGAGTGGGGGGGTGTGTGTGTTGGGGGGAGGGGGGGGCTTCGTTTGTTGGGTGTGGGGGGGACTGGGAACTTCGTCAATGTCGTGGAACAGGTGAGGGGGGAGGGGGAGGGGGGTATGGTAGGAGTGGGAGTGTGTGTGTGTGTGTGTGTGGGGGGGGGGTGCTTCGTTTGTTGGGTGTGGAGGGACGGGGGATTTCATCAACGTCATGGAACAGGTGAGAGGGGAGGGGACGGTGGGTATGGTAGGAGTGGGGTGTGTGTGTGTGGGGGGGGGTGCTTCGTTTGTTGGGTGTGGGGGGGACGGGGGACATCGTCAACGTAGTGGAACAGGTGAGGAGGGATAAGGGGGGGGGGGAGGGATATGGAAGGAATGGCGGGGGTAGTGGGGGTGGGGTGCTTTGTTTGTTGGGTGTGGGGGGACGGGGGACTTCGTCAACGTTGTGGAACAGGTGAGGGGGGAGGAGAAGGGGGGTATGGTAGGAGTGGGGTATGTGTGTGTGTGTTGGGTGGGGGGGGGCTTCGTTTGTTGGGTGTGGGGGATACGGGGGATTTCGTCAACGTCGTGGAACAGGTGAGGAGGGATAAGGGGGGAGGAGGGATATGGAAGGAATGGCGGGGGTAGTGGGGGTGGGGTGCTTTGTTTGTTGGGTGTGGGGGAACGGGGGACTTCGTCAGCGTTGTGGAACAGGTGAGGCGGGAGGGGAATGGGGGTATGGTAGGAGTGGGGGGAGTTCGGGTGGAGTTGGAGTGCTTCGTTTGTTGGTGTTGGGGGACGGAGGATCGGGTGGTTTTGTAAGGGTGTGTGTGGGGGTGAATTGTGATAGGAGTGAGGGTGAGTAGTTTTTTTTTGGGGGGAGAGGGGTTGGGGGGGGGGTGAAGTACAGTATTGTGTTGTGTGCGTGTTGTGGTGTATTGGGGGTGGGAGTTGCGTGTGCGTGTGGTACTTGTGCACAGTCGTGTGTATGCGTGCGTGTGTCCGGTAGTGCGTGCGCGTGTGTGTGTTACTGCGCGTGTATGTATGAGAGAGAGAGAGAGAGAGAGTGAGACAGACAGACAGACAGACAGACGGAGAGAGACTGAGACAGACAGAGAGAGAGAGAGAGAGAGAGAGAGAGAGAGAGAGAGAGAGTTTAGAAAAAAAAACAGAATTATTTTAAAACTCTAACAAGCAAAATCAATTGATCAAAATGTTCGACTTCATCTGCCCACGATCAAGGCGATGTGTATGTATGTTTCCGTTTTTTAGGATGCATAGATGCGTGCGTGCGTGTGTGTGTGAGTGTGTGTGTGTGTGTGTGTGTGTGTGCGCGTGTATCTTTCTTTTTTCTGTATAATGTGTGTGTGTGTGTGTGAGTGTCTTTTTTTCTGAATTATATGTGTATGTGTGTGTGTTTGTGTGCACGTGCGCGTGCTCGCGCAGGTGGTGGAGCGTGTGTGCCCTGGGCTGGGCACGGAGCGCTACCTGCTGTCGCCGTCGCAGCTGTGTCGGCACGGCACCATCGTGCGCAGCTACTCGCCGACCGAGCTGCTTCGCATGCAGCTGGAGAACCGGTCCTCCGTGACACTGAGCGGATCCACGACAGAGGAGTTCCTGGACGTGGCCTGCATGGGCTGTGAGGAGGTGTGTTGGTAGGGGGGTGGGGGTGGGGAGGTGTTGTGTGTATGTGGGGGTGGTGGGGGTGGGGAGGTGTTGTGTGTATGTGGGGGATGGTGGGGGTGGGGAGGTGTTGTGTGTATGTGGGGGGTGGGGATGGGGGTGGGGCGGTGTTGTGTGTATGTGGGGGTGGTGGGGGTGGGGAGGTGTTGTGTGTATGTGGGGGTGGTGGGGGTGGGGAGGTGTTGTGTGTATGTGGGGGTTGGTGGGGGGGGTGTTGTGTGTATGTGGGGGGTGGTGGGGGTGGGGCGGTGTTGTGTGTATGTTTTTTGTTATTGTTTTTTGTTATTTGTTTTTTGTTGTTGTTGTTTTTGGGTTTTTTTGTTTGTTTTTTTTTGGGGGGGGTGGGGGTTAGCTTTCTAGAAGCGATAGTAGACCAGGGAAAATGAGCTGTGAAGAGGTCTGTGTCTGCCTGTGTCTGTGTGAGTGTGTGTGTCTGCCTGTGTCTGTGTGAGTGTGTGTGTCTGCCTGTGCCTGTGTGAGTGTGTGTGCCCTCCTGTGTCTGTTCTGACGCATGACTGACTGACACTTGGTGGTGTGCATGTGCTTGCATGTGTGTGTATGTATATGTCTATCTGTCTACCTGCGTGCGTACGCGCGCGTTCATCGCTCCGCTCTCTCTCATTGGCCGGCAGGTGCTCCAGCACGTGAGGCTGGGCCTGGAGCAGGACGCGGGCCAGCTGAGCCTGCACACCCAGCGCCAGCTGTCCCTGCTGCTGGACCCTCCGGACTCCATGGGGCGTGACTGGTGCCTGCTGGCCGTCACGCTCGGCCTGGCAGACTACCTCCCCACCCTGGACACCCACGACGGTGATGACGAGGACCCCCCACACCTCCACCCTCACCCCTACCACCACCGCCACCACCGCCCGTCCAACACCCAACGCGTGCTAGCCGAGTGGGCGCGGCGCGGCGAGGCGTCGGTGCGCGAGCTTCTGGCGCGGCTGAAGGACCTGCATCGGCTGGACGCGGTGGAAGCGGTGTTGCGCACCACGCCCGCGTTCCGTACGCTTAGCTACGAGGACGCCAGCACGGATGAGAGCGGTTGTTGTGGTGGTGGTGGTGCGGGAGGGGGTGGGGGTGGACAGCATGGTACGGACACGTCAACAAACACTTTATTGTCTAGATGACGCACCCCCCACACCACCGTCCCTCTGTCCCCCTGTCCAGCCCTCAGGTCATAGTAACGGACACGTACAATAATACTTCGCTGTCCAGATGACACAGACCCCACCCCTCTCCTCCAGGCCATAGACATTAGCGAACCCGGTACGCGTGTGTGTGTGTGTGTGTGTGTGTGTGTAGTGTAGTGTAGTGTAGTGTAGTGCGGTGTAGTGTAGTGTATGTGTGTTTGTGTGCTTGGGGGTGTGTGTCGTGCAGTGTAGTGTGTGTGGAGGGGTGGGGGTGTAGTGTAGTGTGTTTGTGTGTGTGTTTGTGTGTGTGTGTGTGAGGGAGGGGTATTTATGTGTGTGTTATTATGTGGCAGTATGTGTGTGTGTGTGGGGGGGGGGGGGTGCAGTGTAGTTTGTGTTGGGGGTGGGGGTGTAGTGTAATGTGTATGTATGTTGGGGTGGGTGGGTGAGGAATTTAAGTATGTGTGTTGTGTGTTCGTATGTGGGAGGGTGAGTGTGTGCAGTTTGTGTGTGTGTGTGTGTGTGTGTGTGACAGATAAAAAATAAAGAGGAGATTGGTCGGACATACTGTACAAGCGTGTCAGAGGAAGAGAAGGGGGCGTGCACTGCATTGATGCGGGTCTGGCAAAAGTGATTTTTTTTCTATTTTCTTGTGATGATCTGAGACAGAGAGCATCGCAGGCTCTGATGCTTGGTTGCCTTTCTGGTGAATGCTCAAAAAAAGGAAGCATTTTGCCGTTTTTGTCTTTCCAGTCTCTGTGGACATTCTTCGTTTTAAATTAAACATGATATGTACTGCTGTGAAGTGAGAATCTGACGCATTCTTGTCTTCCACCAATCACCGGAGTGAACATCAAAATGCACTCTCCTGATCTTTTTTCTTTTTTCGTTTTTGTGGTTTTTTTTTATGTTGTGGCTCAGCTGATGTGTGATTTCGAGATCTATTTTGGGTCATCTGCTTCGTCACTGGGTTCCTGTGGATGTATGATGAAGATTGTGTTCTTCAGGTGACTTTCTATTGTGTGAGAAATGGCATCTGCTGGAAAGTTTGCCACTGAATTGTTTTCTGATTCAGTGTTTTAAATGACATATTCTTCACACAAAAACAACAAAAAACTTTATAATTTGTTCTCAGACAACGGATATTATCCCATGGTAAGTTTCGATTGTGTGACCGTCCTGCCACATTAGCTGAGCTGTTCTGGTGGTGATCTTTTGGGTCTTGAACTGTGAAACGTGCCAAGTGGGCTTTCTTACTAAAACATCTGCGTTGTTTTGAAGACAGGGTTTTTACTTGATTTGTGGTCAGCTCCGTACTGGAAAATACAACGCTTTTTCGTTGAATCACTTTATTCTGTCTTTGCTTTAAATGGCACTGCAGAAATTTGGAAGGAAATCGAACCTGCTGTGTGGTTTATTTGATACAGATTGTCTTTTTAACACAAACGTACACTGTCGTTGGCGTGTTCAAATACACTCGTTCTATTCTTGTTCTTGTTATTTTTTGCTTAGCCGACCGGACAGGGCCAAATCAAGGCCGGAAATTTCACACAGTCAAAAATCAAGCGCAGTCAAATAATAGCCACATAAAATCCGAAAAGACAAATTTGAAAAGAAATTAAGCACATGTACCAATAAACCGATCTTATGCCTATGGTGTTAACCGCTCCGTCTAATTCATAGTCATTTTAAAAACAAACTAAATATGAGATAATCATCTAAATGACATCAAGAAATACATTTAAAAAGCATAGTAATTATGCACCCAACGCCTTTTTGTGAGCAGCTCGTGCTGCCGAGGCCCAAATCCAAAGAGATATCGAATCATAATGAGTAAGGATTCGCAAGGACTATACGTCCGGAAAAGAGCATAAAATGATAAAAGGTGAAACGAAGTTAAAGAAAAAAAAAAACAGCAGAAAATTATAGGCAGAAATAAAGTTAGCAATAAAGAAGACAGAATTTACAAGACTTTCTTAACGGTGGTGGTACTATTTATGCGCATAGAGCTTAGTTTCCGACCTGGGGTAAGCGCTGTTTAAGTATCCAAATCATTATACTATTTATAACTCTGACTCCCACCCCCACTCACCCATTCAAGCATCCCTTCCGGGGTATGGGGAAGGACGGACCCAGACATCTGCTGTTGGTTCAGTCTATGCAAGAGGTTATGTGTGTTATTCATGTTTCCCAATAGCCAGTGATAGACAGGACCGTATGTTTACCTGTTGAACTATTGAGTGATCACGGTGCGACGCATTTCCTACAGTTTGGGTATTAAGTGTTAAAAGATTGAACATATATATTTATACATATCAGTCCAGCGTGATGGTGCCTCATCTGCTGTTGGCCGTTCTCCTGGGAACGGATGCGTACAGCTCCGTCCTTCCTTGCAGAAACCCAAATGGGGTACGTTGTGTACATAGACATAACTTTGTCTTGTTGACGAGCATTCCAGTGACAATTCCTACCCCCACCCTACACCCATCCCTGTCCTCCCATCTCCAAACTATTTCCACGTGACCCAAACAAACCTGTTGATCTCTGTGAGGCGTGTTGTATGTGCCATGCATTTTTTGCTGCCAGTCTTGTAAATGAATACCACTTGTTATCAGCTCTTTCCCAGATAGTCAGAGAAAAGGCTCAAGGTCTGTTTGTCCCTTCAGATTGTCGGTGTGAATAACACGGTGCATTTAAACATGTTTTGTTGTGGTGGTTTTTCCTATTGCGGATAATGATTTTCTGTCTGTAACCACACGAACTGATACAATCATTTGCAGGTAAAATGATATGTTCTCTCTGGTGCCACATATATTTTCTGCTGACCAAACCGTCTGCTGATGAGACGTCTTCTGTTCAATGATCCAGTGGAGGTAAGGGTTCGAAGATGCTGTGAATGGATGACTTAATAATTAATTGTCCTTCTCACCAACGACATCAGAATGAAATTGGAATTCTTTCGTACTACTTTCCTTTTAGATAACAGTGGTTCTTGACACAGACTTTTAGAGAAGATTTCACTTCAAGGTGCTCAAGACACACACACACACACACACACACAGAGAGAGAGAGAGAGAGAGAGAACGCGTCACTCCAGAAGTGTTCTGTTAAAAACTGTTCACGTCCGTTAGAAAACACTTAACTCCAAAAGTGATCAAATCAAGACTCCTAACACGTTCCTTAGAGAATACGTCACTCTAGAAGCGTTCAGTTCAAAACTGCCACACGTCCGTTAGAGAACACTTTAGTGCAGAAGCGTTCAGTTCAAGACTGTCAAAAGTTTGTAAGGAGAACTCTTCGCTTCTGTTTGAGATGGTTTGTGGTCAGTCACCCTGCATTTGACTCAATGAAAATTATCAGGAGAAAACGTGTATGCATCGATGATGTGTGCTTTCTGGTGTGTTTGTATCGGGGAAAGATTTGTGAGTGAAAAAACCCCAACTCTTTTGCAATCGTACCATCTGGTGAATACGGTCATCGGTGATCGCTA
>NC_134897.1:28504674-28614674 GCF_041734735.1 Babylonia areolata | reverse complement strand
TTTTTGAGAAAGAGTGGTCATGAATGTTTTATGTAACTTGTAATTTTTTTTTCATGTAAAGCGCCCTGAGCTCTTTCAGAAAAAAGGCGCTTTATAAATTTTATTATTATTATTATTATATTCTTGTGTTTGTGTGCAATACTTTGAATATTTTTCATTCTAAAAAGTACTACAATGAAATATGTGTTGATGAATTAAAAGAACAGTCAAAAGCGTTTCTTCTTTTATATATAAATAATAAAATAACCTGTGGCCTTTTCGTGTTTTTATATAAAACAAGAGAGGCAAGGCCTTCAAGACTCACTTGTGATACAAACTTTAAAAAAGGATGGCATACACTCGCTTTGTTTACACAAGTGAGTCAATAAAAGGACGCAAATAGTTACTATAATTAAGCACCACCAGTTTCTGCTAAGGCCTATGTCAGCAGCAACAGAATTGTGTAGCAATTCTTTCTCCTCTTTTTTTTTTTTTTTTTTTTTTAACTTCGTTATGAATGCGCGTAATGAGTTAGTTGTGAACGATAAGTTTATCTCGCACACATGTGATATTTGTGTGTATGAGAAATTGTGTGTGTGTGTGAACTGAGATTTTTTCCAAGCAGTTATATTTAAAAATACTTTGCATGAAGTAGACTTTAGCTAATTTGATATTCAGTAACCTGATACAAAATATTGTATTATCTTCAAAAAGATAAATTCATTTCTACGTTTTTAGTGAATTTTTTTCACATAAATGTTCGATTTCCACATACGTTTACAACAGCAATACGTCCATCCATCCACGTGAAATAAACACTTTTCTGACACTGCTTGGGGGAACTATCTCCCCTGATACCATTCATTTTCAGGCAACTTTTGGGGGATATTATTATCTCCCCTGGTACCATTGATGATATTACCCCCACCCCCCCCCCCCCCCCCGCCCAAAATGCCAGAATGGTGACAATAATTTTGTAACACTTTTACAAATGCAACTTCGTTTTGCTTTGGCACCATTCCCTGACATTTTGCTTTGAAAGATAGTACATTCGTCCAGACCTATAAGTATTAGCTGTACATACAAAAACAAAAAAACAAAAATAATTACACAAAAAACCGCACATGTTCTTTTCAAATAATTAGCACATAGTTTTCGTTTGGTTTTTACTACCGCTACTAAAATTGTCTCTTTGAGTATGTTATTGCTTTCTTGTCTTTTTCTTTTCGTGCTTTAGTGGCTGCAACTTTCTCGTTCACTTGCGCCAACGACTATGCTTTAGGGTTGGTTTGTTGTATTTGTTGGGGTTTTTTCCCCCGCCGTTCATGCACCCATACACCGTTTTCTGGGCTCCATCTTTCAAAGACACTGTTATGATTATCTGCATAGCAAACTTCATTCCGAGTCGGTGTTAGAATGTTATGATCAATAATAACTATTTATTTTCCCCGTTGATAATACGTGGCTTTCCACCAAAAGAAAAGCCATTACATTGCGTTCTGACTAACATTAGCAAAATAATGGAGTGACTGTTCATGTCCAAGTGTGGAACTACCTCGATGTCTTATAAACTCCACTCCGACTCTATTTTTTATACAACTCTTTATGTCTTCTGTCCAACAAGTACTATTATAAGAACTTCTGCTACTACTACTGCTGCTGCTGCCTCTATTGCTACTACTAGTACTACTACCACTACTATTGCTAACCAGCTTTATGGCGGACTTCACTGCATGTCTGTGATTCTTCTATAGAAAACTTCCACTAATGATGATTAAATTTATAACCACCAAATGGGATTTGCTTCCTATCCGTCTGTGGCTTTCTTTGTTCAAGACCAAAGAAATACTGAACGTCGATCGGCGCCAAGTAAAAAAAAAAAAACAGACAAAAAACAAACAAAACAGCGAAATATTAATTCAGGTGTCTAAAACGACGCGAAGAGCAAACAAATAAATAAAATGATTATTAAAAAAAAAACCAGCGTGTATAAATCAATCAATCAACCAATCAATCAATAATAACAAAATAATATATATATTGTGTAAGGTCAACTTAACAAAAACCAAATATATGACGCAAAACCTGGTGTTCTTGTTATCGCTCGGACTATTAAGTATTATTTATATAATAGCAATAAAGATATAAAGCCGATCAGATTAATTCAGCACTTGAGAGGACCTAGCCCGTACCCCCACCCTCCTAAATCCTCCCCCTCCCTCTTCCCGCATAAACCAGGTAGTCTGGTTATCTCTCAGACTATCATGTATATAATAAGATATAAAGCCAATCAGGTTTCTTCCAGTGCTTGAGCAGACCTAGCCCAACCCCAAACCCTCCCTCCTCACAAAATCCTCCGCCCTCCCACATTCCCCACCTCCCCCCCACACCCCCGGACCCGACCCCTCACCCTCACTCCCACTCACGACTCATCGTCTGAAGCCATGGAAAGAGCCGCCGTGTGGGAGAAGCCCCCCCTCCACATCCGCGCCCTCCTCCCCGCCCTTGCTCTCCTTGCTGAAGTGGATGACCACGCCGATGAAGATGCCGACGAGGACGCCGAAAATGAGGGTGATGAGGCCTGCCTTGATGAGGCGCTCCCTCATTGAGACCTTCTCACCCTTCCAGCTGCTCTGCTCCGCCAGCTCCTCCCGCCGCTGACGCCGCCGTCGACTGGAGTAGTTGCTGTCCAGCTGGACAAGGAAAAGGAAGGACTGTCAATAAAGCCCACCTTAGAACAGCGCGACCTTCATCGAACCCAGACCCCAAGCCCCGAACAACTTCACCTTAAGGGCGTCAGGCAATAGGTCGTTAGGTATACAAGACTGTTAAGAGTCAAAAATTATTAGATATGATCAATAATAAATACCAATATTTTTTCAGCTGACAATGCACTGCTTTCCACCAAAAGAATAGCCAAGAATTAGCGATCCGACAGTCAATATCAGATTGTTATGATTAATAATAAATACGTACATTGTTGTTGTTTTCGTTGACAATGCACTGCTTTCCACCAAAAGAAACGCCAAGAATTTGCGGTCCGAATAACATTAGCAAAATAAGAGAGTCTTCAAGACTGTTACACTGTAATGATTAATAATAAATACGTATGTATTTTCCCGTTGATAATGCATGGCTTTCAACGAAACGAAAACAAGAATTTGCGGTCCTACTAACATCAGCAAAATAAGGGAGTCTCGTAGACTGTTCTGAGTCAATATCAGACTGTTATGATTAATAATAAATACCTACATGTTTGTTTTTCGTTCATAATGTATGGCTTTTCGCAAAAAAAGCCTAAAATTTGCGATCCGACTAGCATTGGCAAAATATGGCAGTCCACAAGACTGTTCTGACTAACGTTGGTGATGATCCGACTAACATTAGCAAAATAAGGGAGTCTGCAAGACTGTATAGACTAACGCCGGTGAACACCACCCAACTGCCGCAACAACAAAAAACTGTCAAGACTAAAGCTTCAAACAGCTTGACCTAAATCTATGTGTGAAAACTGAGAGGTTCATCAAACTCACTCATCATCACCAACTGAGACTACGTCGGGCGTTCGGTAAGGGCTTTCGGTAAGGGTGCCCGAGCTCCCATTCGTATGTTTGTTTCAGTTTCAGTTTCTCAGGGAGGCGTCACTGCGTTCGGACAAATCCATATATGCTAAACCGCATATGCTAGGCAAATGCCTGAGCAGCAGCATAACCCAACGCGCTTAGTCAGGCCCTGAGTGCATGCATATACATTTATGCACCTATTAGACAGGATTTCTTCGACAGAATTTTGCCAGAGGACATTTTCGTTGCCACGGGTTCTTTTTCTGTACGCCAAGTGCGTGCTGCACACGGGACCTCGGTTCATCGTCTCATTCGAATGACAAGACGCTCAGTATGATTTTTTAGTCAAACCTAGGAGAAAGGGCGAGAGCGGAATTCGAACCCAGACCCTCACGGACTTTGTATTCGCATATGAGCGTTTTAACAATTCTGCCACCTTCCTCCATGGTTGTGACTTCGAATCACAGGCACTCGAACATATGAAAACGGTATCTTCGCTGCTCCCCTTTACGTGTGGTCGTTCTGATAGTGACAGCATTATGTCAAACTCCCCCCCCCCCCCCCCCGCCCTCCCCCCTCCCCCGATCCCTCCACCCTCAGTCACGGTATCAGCGCCAAACGAACTCACATTTAGAGTCAAGGGGGAAAGCGAAGGGAGCAGGGGAGAAGGGAGACAGGCAGACAGTTGGATGGACATCGACTACCAGGTAGACCAACTACTACCAATTCTACTACCAACACACACACACACACACACACACACACACACACACACACACTTACTCACACACGCATGCACGCACAAAACTAACCACTACAACCCCCCCCCCCCCACACACACACACACACACACATCCAACATCAACCCCACACTGAACCTACCTCCTCGTCAGAGGCCTCGTACGGCACAATCATTTCAAAGCCCGGGTCCGTGCTGTTGCCCTCCACGTGGATGATACTCAGCCCCGCCTTCTTCAGGTTCTCGTTCCTATCCACCAGAGAGCTGCTGCGGTTGCTGCTGCCGCCACTGCCGCCCCACACCGACCCCACCCCCTCCCCGGCCGCCGCCCACCACCACCCGTCCTCGGCGTCCAAGTCCTCGATGCTGCTGTGTTTGCCCGTGCGCGAGCTCTGGCGAGAGTCGGTCTTGGAATTGGTGGAGGCGGCCCCGGAGCGACCGCTGCCCGTGGACCTGAACGACTTCTTCCAACTCGCACTCTTGGTGCGCTGCGAGCCCAGCTCCTCCACCACGGACACAGCGTCTCCCCCGTTCAGGGCCAGGTCGTCCTCAGCGGCCAGAAAGTCCAGCAGCTCGCGAGGGATCGCGTCGTCGTCATCGTTGTTGTTGTCGTTGGCGGCGGTGGTGGCATCAGCGTTGTCCGAGGTAGGGTGGGCCGAGGAGGGGAGATCGGAGTATGTCGGGATAGTGGCCGGGTACGGATTCTGCTGAAGGTAGTGCTTCTGGGCCTCCAGAAGGTAGCGCTGCAGGTAGGCAGGGGCGTTCAGCTCGTCGGCCTGCACAGTGAAAGGGTAACGGGTAATATACATGTGTGGTGCGCGTGACCGAAGCCTGACTGAATGACGCAGAAAACTAATGATTACCGCCTGAAGGCAGCGGTCAGTTGGTTCTGCCCAGACAGGCAGCCTGTTGTGCAAAGACACCGTGTTTATGGAGCGCCTAGACTTTGGTCTCTGACCGAAGACAGGCACAACATAAGCATCAAGAAGAATACAACAAAAAGAAGAAATAAGGGGAGGGTGTCAGAGACTGACGCCCGCTTACCCTAAAAAGTCCGCTACAATGGGGGACGTCAGGTTCTAGCTATGGCTGGAAACAAGACATGTTCCACAGGGGCAAGACTGATCATGAGAACAAATGCAACCAGTGCTGAGCCAGTCACACTGGAAGGTAAGATACTGGATGAGGTGGAATCATTCACTTATCTTGGAAGCACCGTCGACAATCAGGACAGCGCAGGTGCAGATGTCAAAGCAAGCACTGTCCGGGCCAGAGCAGCATTGATACAGCTCATGAACAGCTGGAGCTCCAGAGTGCTGTACAAATAAACTAAAAATTCGGTTTCTCAATTCCAACGTGAAGTATGTGCTGTTGTGTGGTACTGGGTGATGGAGGATGAAAAAAGAATGCATTTTAAAAAAGTGCTGATATTCGTCAACAGCTGTCTGAGAAGAATCCGCCAGATCCACTGGCAACACAAGATCAGCAACGTCGACCTATGGAAGAAGACACTATTGTCAGCTGAAAAGGAATTGGAAGAAGAAACTGAGGATGGATCAGGCAAATGCAACGACGAAAATCGCCGAAAGCATCACCAGACAGGCCCTAAAATGGAACCACCAAGGAAGGAAAAGATATGCTGACCGAGAAACGACGAAGACACCTCCAGACAGACACCAAGAAGATGGGCCTTACCTCGAGCCAGACAGATGCAAGGACACAGCTAGGATAGGGGATTGTGGAGGTCTGTTGCTGACGGCCCACACTCCAGAAGACATGAAAGGCCTCAGTAAGTCATCTTTGCCGGTTTCTCGAGAATGTTTGCTTTGTACGGTGGAGATGTTATGATGGCCGCTGATTCTGGCCTTATGAGTGTCGGTTTTTGGAGAGGAGGAATGGCCATGATCTGCTGAATGGAACACAATGAAGGCCGAGATGCTACATGTTGTTTGATTGTTCTGAAGGCAGTGAATCTGCAGGTAAACCTCCCCCCTCTTCTCTCTCTCTCACACATGCACACGTGCATGAAAGCACTTTGCCTTTTACGGTGCAATAAACTGCCTTTCAACAGCATAGCTCGCGTTGGGAAACCAATGGTGAACCTATTCCTTGTCCAGCGTGACAGATGCGAAATGAAAGACGTATGCCTTTTTTGTCCGCCCAATATACACACTCTTGAGTAAAAATGTATGTTCCCCTCTATTATTGCAGATTCCCTTCAAATTTCAAAATCCAGTCACTCTGCTCAAACTCATCGGATGGTAGGATTACTAAATTAGGAATTTATATAACGGAATGCTTATAGATCGTAACTGCGTAACTGCAAATAAAGCAATTTAAAAAAAAAACGCACACATGTATAGTGCGTAGTTTGATATTAAAAATACTGAATGCCCTGTTGTTGCTATCGTATACCCCTTTGTTCAAATGGGTCTTATGACCTGTAAAAACTGAATATTTCTTATTTTTATGTTGTATGCATGACTGCACAAGTACAGCAGTGCTGCTTTAAACAATCAAGAAAAACACTGGAAGTCAGAGAGAAGCATAAAGAAAGACTTCCATCTTTTCCGTATCACAGGGGGCAAAACGCCCAGTGATGGGGTAAAAGGCCCACTGGTAGGCGTCTTGCCCAAACACCTTGTAGGCGTTTTGCCCCAGTTTGAAAACACTTAAGATTATAGAATTTCCACGAAAAAGCAAAGGATATAAATCGGTGTCAACGCTACGATTTAACGGCTGACACATTTCTTTTACAGAACAATATCATCGAATTTTGCTTTGAATGAAGAACAGATACTGGCATCGAAATTTCATCAGCATGGGTTTTACAAAAATCGGGGTGAAAACAATCAAATGCATGTGGAAAACATAGCTGACTTCTACGTGGCCTCCGTGTTGGGGTGTGTTTTCCCGGCTGTCAAGCGGAAACGGTAAAAGTGTCATTGTCTCGCTGTGTACCATGATCTCCGATATTTTGGGGGTGGGCGTTTGACCCCGACTGGGCTTCTTGCCCCGAATTACCCTACACCTTTCTATTTAAATTTAATTCATGTACGTATGTGAACAGACTTCATCGATGTACATCACTAACTGCCTGAATCGTCAACACAAAAATACGATATCGTTTACTGGAAGCATTACAAAACATTCAGCAGTCAAATTTTGATTAGCTCACAAGTAACGGCCATTTGTGGGTCAGACTTCACTTCACTGGTGATTATCAAATTACGCTATCCATATCTGGACGACAGATAAAGTTCACCATCTATATGTGATAATTCAATTTCACTGTCTATGATTAAATTTCATCCTTTGTATCTGGAAGACAGCTGACAACTAAGTTTTACTGACTTTAAACAAACCGTTAATCAAGAGCAGTGTATGCATGGACAATGACAAGCATGGATAAGCTTCCAAGCAGTTTAGTCAAGACTGACTTAGTCTACTTGTTTTGGAACATGCTATACAGATCATACTTATTTCCTTGCGATCGCAGGAAAACGAACAAACCAAACAAACAAAAATACACATGTATCCCGATAATAATAAAAATAAAATAATCGAGTGGAGCTACTACACGATGACGATGCGATCTCCCAAGGGACTGTAGCCCGAATTTCACAGAGAAATATATTGTTACAAAAATACAATACAACACAACACAATACAATACAATGCAATGCAATGCAATACAATATCTACAAATAATGAAGAAAAACAGCAGCCCAATCTCTCTCCCTCAAAAGACGACAGTCACGCCAGCCGCTTGCAAGCAAACGTACGCACGGATGCACAGTACGGGGCACTCGCTGACAGATAGCAGCACGCTTTTCCACATTCGTGTAACGAACCGATGACATTTTCAAAATGCCCTGAAATCTACCTCTTGCTGCTCTGCTGATGGCCCGATCAATAGCCAGCCATTCCCAGGAAGCAGGAACAATGACGAACCCTCAATCGTTCAAGAATGTGGCTGATGACAAGTCATTGCCTCTGCGTCACACGCACGCCGCAACAGAGGGTGGGGGGAGGGAGGTGAAAGGGGACTGGGGAATGTGATGGGGATTGGGGTGAGGGGGTTGGGGGGAGTACTATGGATCAGACTGACTCAGCACGTTAATCTGAGCCGGGTGGGAAAGTCAAGACCAGAGACGTGCATAAACACACATGCACGCGCACACACAAACAAACGCAAGCTCGCACGTACACGCATACACACACAAACGCACGCAGGCACGCACATCCACACACACGCACAAACACACAGACACACAATCACACAGATACACACACAGACGCAGACAGACACACAGACAGACAGACAGACAGACACACACACACACACACACACACACACACACACACACACACCATCGTCGGGAGGTACAGGACTGAGAACTCGAGAGAGGAACTGGGACCAGAAAGCGTGAACAGGTGTGAACAGGACAGATTGTCAGAGACAAGAGCTGAAACCCCTTCGTGCGAACATGATCAAATTGCCTACGCATGTGAAATACCCTGTGATCCATGTTCAACAGTCGGTGGGAACGGTCACTTGAAAATACGCAGTGCGCACCAACCACAAGAAACAAGCACAGAAAGGCAAAAGTGGAGGAGACACAGAAATAAAGTATCAATGGGTACAGGGTACAGAGATTGGGGAGGGAGCCCAAAGAGAGAGAGAGGGGGGGGGGAGCCAAGAGAGACAGACACAGGAAGGAAGAAAGTGGAGGGCGGGTGGGGAGGGAGGGGCAGATGGATAATGATTGATCAAGGCAAAGGCGAACGGGCCGTTTTTTTTAGGCACACCACGTTCGATTATCTGTCCTCAATCATTAATTCAATCATCGCTTTTTAAATCCTGTCACCCAATCATCCAATGTCATCACATTCCAATCATTGCAGTGAATCGTGCTCCACCCACGCTATCGTTTTCACCCATGTAGTACGTCCCTGAGGCAAAGTTCAGAAAAGCTGTTGTGTGACCGTTTGTTAATCCTAAATTCCCATGATGACAGATCCATACTTATCATGTCATACGGTTTGCCTGTCTTGAAATGGAAAAGGGTGGAAACAAATATGAGAACGACGATGAAAGAAGGGAGTTTTAGTACACAACCTCTCCGTCTAATTACTCACAAGGACAAAAGCGGGTGGGCAGAAAGACTGACAGACAGATAGAAACAATTTAAAAAGATTAAGCATGCACTGATTTGCAGTGTTACTCCAGTGAACAGTGTGTGTGTGTGTGTGTGTGTGTGTGTGTGTGTATGTGTAGGTGCGTACCTGCATGCGTGCGTGCGTGCGTGCAAATGTAAGACTTACCCGAAGCAGAATGGAATCGCTGCACAGCAAAGACTTCACGTTGCTGATTTCATTGGCTTGCGGTGACGTTTCCTGAGTTGCTTTCTTGCCGTCCACACATTCTGTTTGCCTGTTTCCGGTGTTATTAACAGTTTGATTCCGCGTGTAGCCGGAATTTAAGAAACAACCACAAAGTTTGCAAATTCCATTTCCTATGTCGTATTCGCCATTTTTGTCAGTGCTGATCCTAGTGTGAACGCTGTTGCTGCTGGAATCTTTGCTTTGGCAATCCCTGTTTTCGAGCGTGTCTTTTGTCACTTCACTGAAGGCTGTTTCACTTCCCCTGACCAATGAACACACTGTTTTGTGAGCTAAGTTTAATTTTTCATCAAAGGATAACCGGTCATTCAAATCGTTCCCTAAATGCTCTGAAGACTGCCTTGAAATGTCTTTTCTCTTGTGGAAGACGACAGAAAAGTAATTGTTGTTTTCCAAATCGAGCAAACACACATTTTGCTCGTAGCGGGCGAGCGTTGCCGCTTCGAATGGGGCGGCCTTTACGTCAGGAAGACTTTCTGTTTTTCCGCCCAAAGGGGACGGCTGTCTTACACCCTTCAGTGAGAAGTTCATGGTTGTAAGATCGGGCGCACTTTTCGAAGGACATGTTTCTAGCTGATCAATCGCGTCGCCTGAGACTTCGCCATTCTCAGTGGTTGGAATGGGGGTGTCCTCTCCTTCTGACGTGTCAGAACCCGCCATGACAGTCATGCTGTCCTGGGAGGATTTCCGAGAATGACATGGGCACGTGCACATTGTGTGAGCCTTCAACACGGGAAAAACGCCACTGAGGCTGAGACCGTTACCGCCCTGAGTGGGATGGTGAGTCAATGGGAGTCTCTCGGATATGTCGTTCAGAGACGCTGGTCTTGAATCTAATATGTCATAGCCGCTGTAATGATGACAGTTGTGCTCAGCAAAATGAACGAAATCGGAATACACATATTCCCTGCTGGTAAGACTAGCTTCGGACTGTGTCTTTTCATTCAGTGAGGAATTGTGAGGTGGGGCGACATCTACTCTTTCACTGGACGCATCAGCGGCGAAACAAGTCGCAGACTGCTCTACACTGACAGCATTTTTCACACCACTTGAACTGTTCACACCATCTGGACGATTCTCTTCACCTGAACGAGTTTCACATCTCTCTTCCGCCCCCGGCGTTTTCACACTGCCAACATCCTCGTCACTGCTTTCATCGCCGATGACGTCGATCTTGTCAGGAGGGGGAACAACAAACAGGCTGGAAGAAGACTTGGTTCGAGTCTGGAAAGAAGTCTGCCTGTCACCAGTGCCTGGCGGAGGTTGGTGGCTGTGGGGAGGGTGGGTAGGGGTGGGGGTACCCGGGCCCCAGAAGGCCCCCCACAGCGGCTGTCTCTGCACGGGTGAGCGGTCCTGCAGGAAGGTCCAGGGCACGTTGTCCACGTCCATGGCGCTGCTCACTGTGGGGGACAGCCGGACATCCTCCACCTTCCTCACCTGGCCACACACCAAACATCACCGTTCTGTCATCAGTTATTTGCTTTGTGTTGTCAAGACTCACCTGGCCACACACCAAACATCACCGTTCTGTCATCAGTTATTTGCTTTGTGTTGTCATGACTCACCTGGCCATACACCAAACACATCGCCGTTCTGTCATCAGTTATTTGCTTTGTGTTGTCAAGACTCACCTGGCCACACACCAAACATCACCGTTCTGTCATCAGTTATTTGCTTTGTGTTGTCATGACTCACCTGGCCACACACCAAACACATCGCCGTTCTGTCATCAGTTATTTGCTTTGTGTTGTCATGACTCACCTGGCCACACACCAAACACATCGCCGTTCTGTCATCAGTTATTTGCTTTGTGTTGTCAAGACTCACCTGGCCACACACTAAAAGCATCGTCGGTCTGTCATCAGTTATTTGCTTTGTGTTGTCATGACTCACCTGGCCACACACTAAAAGCATCGTCGGTCTGTCGTCAGTTATTTGCTTTGTGTTGTCATGACTCACCTGGCCACACACCAAACACATCGCCGTTCTGTCATCAGTTATTTGCTTTGTGTTGTCAAGACTCACCAAAAGCATCGTCAGTCTGTCATCGGTTATTAGCTTTGTGTTATCATAACTTAAGTTAAAGTGCACAGATTCGTCAGTTAAGTGATCTGTGCCGCACGCTTTCAAGTTAACATTTTAATCCTTGTGCACTTGGGCTGAGAAACTATTCACGCTCTTTTTAAACAAAGCAATTTTCGTTTTTGAAACAAAACATTTCAAAGTATTTGTGCACGATTTTTATATATTACCGAATGATGTGATTTATTGCATTTTTTGTAGCTACAAACAAAAAGCACTCAATTAATATGTTAGATTTTAAACTGAACTGATTTATTCACTCCTTCTGAAATAAAATATTTGGCACTGCATAATTATTTTAATGTTTTAAATCAATATGAAAAAAAATCTATGTCTTAGATTTTAGAACAGAACTGTTAACGTTGTCCATAACGTCATATTAAAAAATCGTATTGCAACATGACTTTGAAAACAAAACGGTTACCGTGTAAGAATTTTAAATAATGCCAAATATTCGATTTCACCTTCTAATGAAATAAAACGTGTAACTGCGCGTGATTATCATTATTACTGAAAGAAATTACTTATTGCATATATTTTTCAAAGATGAAATATGTAATTTGCTTTTTAGATTTTCTAAATAAAACTACCATTTCAAACTTTTAAATGAATCATTTAAGTCATTGTGCATCATTTTACATCTTTAAAAAGAAATAAATCATCGTATATGGATTGACATAAATCATTCGATTTACTTGTAAGCTTCTTTTAAATGAAACTGATTATTCAAGGCTTTTTCAAACACTCACTGTATATCACTGTCTTAGTTCTTGAACGAAACAATAAACTGAAAAGAATTTTAATAAGAAAATAGTTAAGGTGTAAGATTTCTTAGATGCTTTTTTTTTTTAAGTACAATCAACTTTTTGTATATATTTTGGTGTTTCGTTTTTAACTGAATTCAAAGGACATTACATCCTTTTAAACATTATTTAATTTACATGTTTTTCCCCATAAAACCAGTGCATTTATCCCTCTTTTCTCCTTAATAAATCATTTTACTGACTGTGCATAATCTATAATACATACTTTCAACAAAACACTTTAACAAAACAGTTTGAACTGCAGCAAACAACAATACATTTATTCCACTTTGTATGTTTTCTTCATCACAGCAAGGAAACAAGTCATTGTATCTACAAGACAGTAATTGTTTCCGGCTTCTGTCACTTTGTGAAATAAAGAGCAAAACGCAGTTCGTGTGACAAATTAGAATATTGTCTCATTCACAACTTTCTCTTTTAATACTGGCCAGTTAAAAACCTGCCAATCCAAATGGCATTTATTGTAATACTGACATGTTCTCTCTCTCTCTCTCTCTCTCTCTCTCTCTCTCTCTCACCTCAATTCCATCCGTTTTTGTTTGGGTTTGGGTGTTTTTTTGGTTGTTTTTTTTTTAACTCTCTCTTTTTTATGACTGATACTTATCGTTTTTCATGACATATTCAAAATATTGCCTTGGAATTTGATTTGTACAAACAGACAACAAATCAGCCCACCACTACCATCATGATCATTATAAGTATTTGTATAGCGCTGAATCTTGTGCAAAGACAAATCAAAGAGCTTCACACCAGCCATTCATACGCATGCATAACTCCATTTCACAAAGGAAAAAAAACAAAAAACATTCAAATATTTGCAAACACAAAGCTGAGAAAACTGAAGTGTCAACCCACCTCGCTTCTCGCCGCGCTGACGCACGTGTCTCTGCCAGGGGGTCTGGAAGAGTTCCCTCCTCCTTCCTCCGATCCCCTCCCCACTGACAGTCCTCTGGCGGCGATCACAGGAGAGGACCTGCTCTGGCGGAATGGCCGCTGTCCCGAGCGAGGCAGACTGTCGTACACCTCGATCTGGATTTCGCCGATGGGCAGGGCACTCTCCGACTGGGTGTCTGCAGGCGAACGTTCCAGCACTCCGGGTTCGCTGCCTTGGTAAATGGGGTTGATTTTCACTCCGCGCAAGCGTCGGCCCGAGATGTGGCCGCCGAACAGCGCCTGCACAGTGAACATAAGCTGTTGAAGCGATACTGTGTCGTGTTGTCTGTCAAACATGGATCACAGACTTGAACGAATGAATGGTATAGATACTTATATACCGCCTTATCCCAGGTTGGAGACCAAGCTCGAAGCGCTTCAAAAACACGGGGTCATTTGCACAACATGCTGCATACCTGCCGCTCATCATTCATTTCCTGTGTCATTCAATCAGATTTCAGGCACGCACATATAAACCCTCAGACAGATATGTAACAGTTTACGTGTATGACCGTTTTGTTTATTTGCCCCGCCATGTAGGCAGCCATACTCCGTTTTCGGGTGGTGGAGGGGTGGGGTGGGGGGGGGGGGCGTGCATGCTGGGTATGTTCTTGTTTCCATAACCCACCGAACGCTGACATGGATGACAGGATCTTTAACGTGCGTATTTATTCTTCTGCGTGCATATTAACACAATGGCGGTTCAGGCACAAGCAGGTACTGCACACATCTTGAGCTAGGAGATCGGTAAAATCTCCACCCTTTACCCACCGTTACCGAGATTCGAATTCGAGACCCTCAGATTGAAAGCCCAAACGCTTTAACTAGTCACTCGGTTGTTGCGCCCGTCTTGGAGACTAACAAATTCGAATACGAATACAGACAAGCTCCAGACTTTTATCAACATATGTCCGAGACACAAACTGAGCTTAAGGTGTTTCTGAAACAATACCTAATGCCAATCCACGAGGAAAAAAAAACAAAAAAACAAAAAAAAACGATTCTCATCAGCAAGAAAATCAGGAAAGGACACAGAAGCTGGACTGACCACACCCGTCGCAAACTTAACTTTCACAACATGATGTCAAGATCCATGGAAATAACAAGTTGAAGGACAAGCCAGACCATACCAGATGGGCTCTATGAAACTGTAAGTCTTTATCTTTACCAGTGCCCACAGTATCCCCCCCCTTTTTTTTTTCTTCTTTTTTTTTCAGTTCATCGATTTTTAACTTAAGTGATATATGAACATCCCTACATTCTAGGAATTCTGTGCCATAAATTTCATCTTCTCTCTCTCACACCTCCCCTCTGTGTGTGTGTGTGTGTGTGTGTGTGTGTGTGTGTGTGTGTTTGGGGTTTTTTTGGTTTTGGTGTTGTTTTTTTTGGGGGGGGCGGGTGTGTGTGTGCGTGTATGTTTGTACGCGAGACATTCTCAAAGTCTGTATATGAGAGACGCACAGATGTAACAAGTTACGTGCCTTTGCTAGCACACTGGCAATCCCATGTTTGTGTGCGTATGCTCGCGCTCATGTGTGTGTTGTCATCAGATTGTGCTTGAACATGGGGGCCGATGACCGCAAGTATATTACGCATACGGAAGTAAGAGTTTGCTACTTTAACACGATTCGAATACAAAGAGTTCAGGATCGATTTTGATTTCTTGACTTTCTTATTCTTCTATTTTCAAGTCGGATTGTTTTTGAAAATAGACCACAAAGATCACGACTTCCGGCATCGGCCTACGCTTTCCGTGACGTCAATAGTCTAAATGTAGCTTTGATGACGTCATCTTCTACAAGATGCTGTTCTTTGTCTTGCGTGGAACCCCAGACTTCTCCAGTTACACTTTCCTTGTCACGACCTCGACTGATACTCCATTGAAACTAGATCTCTCTCTCTCTCTCTCTCTCTCTCTCTCGGTGCGCGCGTTCGTGTATGGAGGCTATATGTGTTTGTGGCTTGCGCCCTTGTGGTGGGGTCGGGGATAAAGGCGCATGTATGCGAGCGCGTGTCTGTGCGTGCATACTGTTCATTATATGCGCCAGCAATGTGCAAATTCATGGGTGCAAACTCTTCCTCAGCGAAAAAAAAAGTGAAAACAAAAACGAAAATGAAGGCATTTACGGTTGGAAGTTTCTAGACGATACAGTACCGTTTGTTCTTTTTACAAGAATTGACAATGAAATGTTTGGGGTGGTCGATACTTACGAAGGATTTCGCCCTCCGATGGACTTTTCGTGAATTTTTCAGATTTTACGAAGTAAATTCCAAGCGACTACAGCGTTTCTTCTTTGTTTTCCCTCAAGCCTTTGAGCCGTAAACGTTTTGAGTAGACATTGGTCAACCGAAATGGTGTGTGTGTGTGTGTATATATATATATATATATGTTTGTCGGATTTGTACGCCAAGAGACCTCTGGTGAGCGCCTGGTTGCAAAACACTGAAATGTCAGTATGTCAAGGTTGCAATTACTTGAAGTCTTTCGCAAAATCCCAGTATTTGCCGGCTTTCTCGTGATTATATCACAATAAATGGCGTGGTGACGACAAATAATATAAATTACTAATTGTGTGTGTGTTGTGTGTATGTGCGTGCGTGTGTGTGTGTGTGTGTGTGTGCGCGCGCGCGCGCGTGTCTATGTTGTGTGTGAAAGAGCGAGAGACAGACACCTAAAAAATATTATCAACTAATGCCAGCAACGGTGGAAAGGGAAACACGGCAGGTATTAAAAAAACTCGGTCGCTCATTTACAATCCGAAATCCTCGAAACAGGGAGAGAGAGAGAGTGTGTGTGTGTGTGTGTGTGTGTGATGGGGGTGTGGGAAGCTCACTGACACAAAGGACGTCGACCTGGTTCTAGCAGTATGCTCAGAAATCAATCATGCACCTGTGCTGATAAAATCGACAGTTGCGGTCACCACCTGGCTGGGAACATGAACACGACAATTCGCTAGACTAGGAACACTATGCTATGACTAGCTGGAGTATGGGCTCAACACAACTAGCTGGACTGCACTATGTGCACTATACAATAACCAACTGGACTGGAGGTACTTTATGATAACTGGACTTCTGACACTAAATCACTTAATGTGGATAGACATTAAATGAAACTGAACACACACACACGCATACATATATACACACACACACACACCGTCACGTACGCACGCACTTGCGCGACAGAAAGACAGATCGACAGAGACAAAAACATACACAGGAACACAAAGAGAGACATAGAGGGAGAAACAGGGATGTAGAGACAGAAGGTGGAGAAAAAACACGTGATCTGGAAATCGCTCATACGACAGTAACCTATGTATCTACTTTCAAATGACCGAATTTCTTTGTTTCATTTAGCACGTTCCACTCTGAATCCGTTGAACATCAAAGCATGCACACACACACACACACACACACACACACACACACACACACACACACACAACGTTCACGCCACCCTGCACACAAAATGTGTAAAAGAAACACAAGAGCGATAGAAGCAGAACTAAAGGTCACATGAACACAAAACAGACAGCAAAGTACATCACAATAAAACAATCATCATCGAAATCAACGAACAAATAATACACCCAGTGTACTAATAATAACAAAAGCAACAAATAATTCAATCCAAAATAAATCTACAGTACGTGTGCACTGTCAATCATTTACCGAACACAACCTTATAAATTCCGCCCACCCCCCTAAAATGATATGGAACAAAAACAGTCTGCACTAACCTGTTGCAAAGTATCCTCCATCCTCCCCAAATCCTGGCTCCACATCACCACATCAGCACAAACGATTCACCATCCTCGAATATTCTCCACATCACACGAAAAAAATCTTCGCGGTACTAACAATAATCACGTAAAATAATTCCATCTGAAAGATGTAACATCGTAATCGTCATCACCTTCCTCCTCCTCTTCTTTCCGGTTCTGGTTTCGTCTCGCCACTTTTCATTTTTATTCGTTTAGTTTTGTTCATTCTTGTTTTTGCTTTGTCCAGTTTTTCTTTGTGTGTGTGTGTGTGTGTGTGTGTGTGTGTGTGTGTGTGTGTGTGTGTGTGTGTGTTTTGTTTCCATGTACCACCAAACAAATTTCTAATTCGCATCACAAAGGAAATTAATCGGTACAGCTCTCACATTTTCTGTAACCAGGTAAACACGTTTTGAGTCTGGCGGACTCCGGGCATATATTGCCCATACAACCTTGGAAAATAATTGGTGTTTGCTGATAATTAAGTCTACAAGTTCACACGCTGCAGAAAGCATAAACCTGAAGCAGTGTCCACGCGATCACACTACAGCCACACCAGATAAAACCTTTTTCGAAGAATTCGAACTCCAAAGAACACACCCATGTATATGTCGAAAGCGGTAAGATGTGTCACCAGACACACAAACAATGCCATCGAACTATAACAAAAACTACCCACCACGGCTCGTTCACATTCCCAGCTAGTGTGTACAAGAGTCTTGCAAACTGCAAATTCTAGGACTTCTGCCAGCTGTCATGATGTCAGCAGTTTTCCCCATGCGCTGAGGTTTTTTTTTTATTATTATTGTTTTTGTTGTTTTTCTCCTTATTCTTCTGGGCCTTGTGTGTTCAATAGAGCACACTTGGCGGTAAGGTACGCCACGCACGGAGCAGCAAAGCTGCGTCATGATGCCAGATGTGAAGTCGACCACGCCCTACCACGGGCCGGTTTAGCTTTTTGCTGCCGCCTGGCGCAACTTGCCACAATTAGCAGAGGTGTAACAGGTCTTTGTGTACGGAAGGGAAATGGAGGAGGGGGGTAGGAAATTGCTCTCCTTCCCTCCCTCCCTCCCTCCTTCACACACACACGCGCGCGCGCGCATGCACACACACACACGCAAGCACACGCCCCTCCTCGTAAAGGGTTATGACCTTTCAGTTACAGAAATCTCGTTCAATTTCTTTCTCCCTCTCTCACACACGCAAAAGAATATTTGAGATAAATTTATTCGACCAAAATATTACATAAACAGACAATCGTCTGCATCCAAACGTAGCTAGTTAATGTTGACAGCTTCCCTACTGAAACGGCTAGAAATTTATCTTTCTTTTCACAATGCATTCAAAATATCTCGGATTCATGACTCGCTTTTACCCTGACGCTGATGGGAGACGATGAAGCCAGCGAGCTCCTTTCAGCCACGTGTATGCGTTTGAGTGTGTGCGTGTACTCACATAATATCACAGTCATCACTTTTAATTAACAGAGAGACACAATACTTCCAAAGGTGACAATTTTCCTTGTCGCGCTACATCAATTTGCGATCTGGTCCAAAATAGCACACGATTAATAAAAGTTTAAAACCAACTATCATCCACACTGCACACCGGGAAAGTGTGTTTCTGGACCATCCTTAGGACCTCATTAATTTTTAGGATCCGATCAGTCTGATATAACATCACCGAGCAAGACTCGAAGCATTGCTTTTAAAATGGCGAAGAACAAATTTTGTGACAAATTCATAAAATAAATATATTAAAAGTATAAGAAAACTTCTTTTTGTTTCATATTTGCAATTGGTTGTGGAATTAAATTCGCCCCATTAGCCTTGTGCCATTATATTTGATTTGATCCAGTATTTCTGTAGATTGTATATGTTGATCTTTGAAAAAAAAATCACATTTAGGATAAGTCAAGAGGCTCTAATATCAGTTAAAAGCAGATATTTAGATATCAAATACTGTTATTGTTATGCACAATATCAAGTATCTACCTGTTGGCGAAATTTTCAAGGTCCCGTATATTGAAATACGTCAAAATACAGTTCCTTTAAAAGTTGCATGATTAAAAGTGCTGTTGAAGCAGTTTCTTACCCAAAAACAGTGTCATAAGTGTACGAATACACATTACAAAACAATCCCAAAAAAAAGTTTGTTTGCCCGAGTGGCTGGCCTCTCACTGATTTCCCCATCTTCCACAGCCTTATTTCTCCCTCTTTCAGTGTCTCATTTTCCAGTCACAAGAGACGTTCTTTGTGGGGCCATTTCCCCCATCTTCTACAGTCCTGCTAGACGTGAAATGACAATCTCTGTGTTCTCTCCATTTTCACAATAGCTCTGTTTTCCGTTTTCTTCATTTTCATAATCTCAGCAAACACATTATTTACGATGATTTATTTTGTTCGCCATATTTCTCAACAGACGCCAATGAGCAGACTGTTTTTCACGCTATTTTCTAAGTTTTCCACATTCCCAATTTGTGTTAATAGGCAAATCCTCTCTCAAGCCATTTCCCCCATTTTCAACAACGCAATAGCTGTTGCCTGAGTTGTTGGGGTTTTTTCGTAAAGTGTAATGTCATGTTCACAATGTCAGACTTTTTTCAAGCGGATGACGAACAAAGAAAATAAAAACTTAATTCATATCTACTGACATGTTGTCACATTCGCCACAATTTGATACATGTCAACAATCAACCATTGCGAAAGATACCAGCAACAGCTTCAACTCACAGAGCATCACAGACTTGCTTTTCGATGCTAAGGTATTTCTATAAAACATTTTCATATTGCAATCTCAGATTCAGTATACACTTAATGCATCCCAGTCCGTGAGTGAACCATATATCATACACTATACATCATAAAATTATTTAAAATTTAAGTTCAAATAAAACTTGGAAGTAAAATTACGTGAGTGGAGTGTCTCACACGGTTTACATCCACAAGCTGCCAAAATCTTTTTGTCTTCACACATAAACCCTTCCTTATTTTCACATTGACATCCTTTCTTGCTGCAAGGTGTGCAACCTATGCCAGCTGTTGGGATGACAGGTTCCAAATTCAATGTAAGAGCATCCCCTTCCCTCAGTTCCAAAGCCAAGTGGCACAGACCACCTCTCTTGCTGGTCTGACGTCCAGCGGAGCTGCCATGTGAGAAGGGACCGGATGTGTGCCATATCATTTATGTGGCGTTCTGACGGTGGGGTCAAGAAGAGTGAAAGGCAGGTCAGCCACCTGTACAAGTTCCTTGAGGTTGGGAGCTGTTGGGACACACGTAGGAAACGCATACAAGTAAATCCAGCATTAATCCGACAATTTACTTAATTACAAGTGTGTAGGAAGATAGGGAGAGGAGGGGTGGAGGTTGGATATGAGCGAGAGGGGGCGGGGCAGGCGAGAAAGCATGTATACCATTGTACTGTGTGCATGTCAGTCTGTTTACATACGTACGCGAGTGCACGAGCCAAAGACAGAGACTCAGGGGCAAAGATGCAGAGATACAGAGACACCAACTTGAACAGAAAATGAATTTGACGGTATAGTGTATGGCCTTGTTGGAATCATGGAACGCATGTATGTGTGCATTCTTTTCTTTTTTTTTCTTTTCTTCCTACTATTCTATCCCCACCCCTGAGCTGGCAGTGAGAGGTTTTATATGTAACTTATTGATTGCACTGTGAAATCACCGAATGCAATTAAGTATGCCCTTATTTAATTTCTTTTCTTACTACTTAAAAAAATCTTTTCTCAGGTGCCAGCAGAGTAACTGTTCTAGATACATTCCTAAGTTTGAACATTTGCAATTTTATTGAAATCCAGGTTCAGTTATTTTTCAAGGTCCGTACACGAAAACGGGTTAACGGATCCGATCAAAGGGTCAAGGACGAAACCATCTTCAATATAGCGACTGTGGTTTGAATGCAAGTGCGTGAACATGGCGTTGTTTCTTCTGCTTTATTTGATCTGATCGATCATTTCGTTGTTTCCTCTAAAGACTGTCTCTGGTCTCTTTCCGCTTTCACAATTTGTATCTTTGTCTGGAAGTGCCCGTCGTCCTCTTATCTGCTTCTCCTTTGACAGTTCCCTAAGACGTTTGTGTACTGCGTACAACTGAGAACACGAAAATCTAAACTGCAAATCAAATCTTGTGGAACAATGTCACCCATGAAATTAACCTGACATGCGTTGCGTCATGTCAGGTTTGTCAACCATGAATATCTTACTGTTTATAGCCATCTCATACTGGACTCCTGTGGAGGCCAGTCTTACATGTTCTAATACTTCTGGATAGGATGGCCCAGGGGTGAATGGAACTTACGGTAGAAAGCCAGTCCCTGCTGGTTCACGGTGGGCTTTTCCACTGCGGCAGATGAGGCACCTGTCCTCTTCGTGCCCACGTGACACTCCACGTCACACTTCAGAGTGTTGCACAGCCAGAACTCTATTTTTAGCTGAAAACAAAGGTCACGTACCCGAAATCATTTTTGACTGGAAACGATAAACAAAAACAAAAAAACGTAGAAACGACGTGCAGCAACACCCCCCCCCCCCTCTCCATCTCTGTTCGATGTCCGTTCATAAAAAGTGTGTTGATTTTGCTTTGAAAACCAGTCACGGCCCTTGATTGAGAAACTTGGTGTTGCTGATTTAAATGTTCAATATTCATTTTGAAATGTTGGGCAATGAAATGAAAACGTCCTGATTTTTTTTTTCTCAAAGACACACTCTCTCTCTCTCTCTCTCACCCCAACCCTCCCTTCCTCCCTATTAATTCAACAACTCTTCTCCGCCCTCTCCTCATTTCCCTTTCTCACCACCTACCACCCACCCATTCACCCACCCTGACGAGGAAGCGGACAGAGATGAGAGGATTGCCGGGGAAGCTGCCGTCGGTACGCGAAAACCTTGGCACCCGGATCCCCACCACCATGCGGTGCCACTTAGACCGCGGGCCCACGGGTTCCAGTTCGATGCTGCTGTCGATCTCATTTAATATGCACGGCTGGTCGGGGACTTTGCGGCTGATGACCTTGTACACCTGCAGCATGATTACGTTGTGTGACAGCACTGTAGTCTGGTAACTGACTTGGTGTTGAAATATAACAGTATTTGTCAGCATCGATATAAAAAAAAAAATTGTGTGTAATTAAAACTCAAAATTTCCTGTTGTTCTGATGCACGTCATGAAGATGATAATAACCAGTTTATCACATAACCAACTTAAGTTTACATACTGGTGTGTGACTGACACATAGTTATGATTGGTGTACATTACATCTGCAACCGTGCTCCTTGAGTAGCTTCAAAAGGCTGACGCAGCGACTTGGCTCAGCCACTAACCATAGCAGACGACAATTTGCTTTCTCGGTGTCTCGCTGCTGATTAGCTGGCGTTGTAATACATCGATGCAACACCATTCAAAATTTGAATTGAAGCCCATTCTAAAAATAAATGGTCCAAACATCTAAAAACCCAAATTTATGCATAAATCACTTTCAAGTCATGCTTATTTTGCTTAAGTAAACTTAGGTTAGTTAGAATCATAAACAAATTTTACTTTCATCTTTTTACTGGCATTAATTCGACTGACGCTGAAGATTACGTCATTTCATTTCATCTTCATATAGGATAAACTGTTATAGGATAAACTGTTACAGTATACAGCCTTAAATAGATCAGGGATTTAAAAAATGTAATGTTTTAAAATGAAAAATAAATTGATGTCATTGTCAACTTAAGGCAGGCGTTTTTCAATGAAACGAGTAGCACACCCATCCTCCCACTACAGTGAAACGATTGAGTAGCACACCAACCCTCCCACCACAACCCAACCACCACCATATATCCACACACAGCCCTCACTCACCCTTCCCAAACCCTCTTTCCTCCTCACCCTCCACACCCCTGTACTACCCGTACCCCTCATACCATCACCTCACCTGTACAAACTCCAGGCAGGCGTTTTTCAATGAAACGATTGAGTAACACACCCATGCTCCCCACAACAATGAAACGTTTGAGCAGCACACCCACCCTCCCACTACAACCCAAACACCACCATATATCCACACACAGCCCTCAATAATCATCCTCCCCAAACCCTCTTCCTCCAAGCCCTCCTACCCGTACCCCCGCAAAACCCATCACCTCACCTGTATGAACTCCAGGCAGACGTTCTTCACAGTCCTGTTGCTGCTGTTATTGATGAAGACTTCGGCGGGTATGAGCTCCCCCTGAACGAAGCCCCGGTACGGCAGGTGCACGTAGCATGCGATTTCCTTCTTACTACCCCACAGCCCCACATGCTTCGACCGCCACGTGCAGTTGTCAAACGAAAGCATCTTCTTCTCCAGGTATGGCTGAGGATGAGTGGGGAATTGGGATAGAAGAAAAAAAGAAAATCACGGGTGGGTGGGGGGATTGGTGAGTGTGTGTGAGCGAGTGGGTATCATGGATGGAAGGAAGAGGCTTTATGGTCATTTGTTTAAATGAATGTCTAGGTTTTGTGTTAAGGAACAACTTAATGATGAAGCCTATATGTGTTTGTGATCACGCAATGCACACACACACACACACACACACACACACACACACACACACACACACACACACACACACACACTGTGTATTTACACGACCGGTTATTAAAAAATAATATATATATATATATATATATATCCCATTCTCCCACATCACATAAAAACGAAGGTTCGACGTACACCAATGGGTGTTTTTACACGAGTTTTTTTTGGGGGGGGGGGGGGGGTGGGGGGGTTCATTCTCTCACACAACATCCTCCGTCGCCAAGCCCCACTTTTCTCCCCACCCCACCTGACTCATTAAGTTCCTCTCCCTCAACTCTCGTTCCTCACCCCTGAGGGGTTAGATGTCAGTACCTGAAGTACCTGACGTTCGTCAATTATAGGTCCCTACTCTCCACTCACGTTCGTCGGGTTCAAAGTGGACAAGGCATATTCGTTCCGTAGAACGACGGATTTCCAGGTGCTGACCTCCTCCGGGTCCCGTGTACCTTTTCCGAACCATTTGGGGCGCACGTACTTGACTTCAACCTCCACCCAATACTTCACGGAGCCGTTGTTGTCCTCGTTGCCCGCCCACGTCTCCGGGAGTAACCGATTGATTGGGAACCTGCAACGACCTCACGGGCGGAGAAGTTGACAAGCGTTCCTCCTCCGGGAATGTCTGTCGCGCCATCGCTACTCGCACGGATACACGTACGTATGTACGCGTGCAGCGCGTGCTCGCACAAACACGTGCATATGCACGCGCACGATCCGGTCTATTTCTAGTATGTACTGGCAATATAGACTCCACGCTGTTCAAAGGTGCTAGAATTGTCGCAAATGCGGTAATATGTGAGAGAGAGAGAGAGAGAGAGAGAGGGGGGGGCAGGCAGAGCGGGGAGGCCTGGGGGAGGGGGGGGGACATTGGGGATGTAGGGGGTGGGGGGTAGAGAAGGAGGGAGAGGGAGGGAGAGTAAGGGAGTAGAGAGGGGGCACACACAACCACGTGGACATAAAAAGACCACGTGGGCCTAGTCTGTTTTGGACATACAAACATTCGATTATAAATTACTAAAACGGAGTAAAGCAAGTCGATGAACTACAACTATAAAAACAACAGCAACACTCTCTCTCTCTCTCTCTCTCTCTCTCTCTACCCCTGACCTGAACTCTGCCAGAACGGTGACAGGCCGGCACTTGCTGCCTTTCACTTGGAGAGGGAAGGGCAGGGTGTTGTCACGATTGGGCTTCCATACAAACTTTCGGGCAACGTGACTCTCCCGATCCCTCACTCTCAAGTTGCTCATGATCATGCTCCAGGCGTGGGGGTTCACGTTCGATAAGTCGTCCGGTAGGTCTTCCGTTTGAAGCGGGTTCGTCACAGACTCCCCTCTCAGTTCTATGTTACAGCCTGGACATCAATAATATGTTTTTTTCGTGGTTTAAAAAAAAAAAATCAATGTCACATTAGTAAAAACAATGATAGTAGTGTTAGTGGTATGGATGAAGTACGGTTGAACGACACACTATCTTTAGACTCAACGTCTTTTTTTTGTCTTTTTTTTTCCGATTTTGCTGCCCCATCATCTGCACCATGTCAATGGCATTACTCCCACACCGCTTATTCCGAGTCACCCATATACAGCCACGCCCGGGTTCGTCTGTCGCAATCCCAGCGTCGGCAGTCCACTGTGAACCATCGTCTTAGTGTTTAGTGGAGGTGCTCTGTCAACGTTTCAATTTTGTTTGGAGTTGTTAGTCTTATTCTTGAGTTTTACTTGTGGTTTTTCAGCCCCTAAAATGCACTGCCTTCTTGTGGTTAAGCTTTAAGCGTTATGAGCTGATCTGACATCTTGTTTGACTCTCTTATGGCCAAACTGTTTACAGTTAAGGGGAGGGAGGGGTCAGGAGAGAAGGATGATAGAAAAAAAATAATGAATTTACACACACACAATCTAGTGGCTCTGTATTCAGGAAGAATGATCCGCTGTCAATCAGTTCTCTCTCTCTCTCTCTCTCTCTCTCTCTCTCTCTCTCTGGGATCAAGAGGGGGTGGAAGAGGAGGCAGGGGTAGGAAGGGAAAGGAAGACAGACAAGACAGATGGCAAACGGAGATAAGACCTTGAACAGTGGGAAGGGGGTAGCGGCAGAAGACAAAGAGAATGATAAGGGTTTTGTTTTAGCTAGGCCCCCGGTCTGTAACGTAAGTGGCCCACGAATAAAATATGAAATAAAGAATCGCACAGCATAAACGAAAATACATCCACGCCCGCGCCCGCGCCCGCACACACACACACACACACACACACACACACACACACACTCACAGCGCACGTGCCGCAAAAGGCGAGCCACACCTACACGCGCCTGAAAGACTGAAAAAGAAAGGTGGGTAGAGGAGACAGAAAGACAGAGGCAGAGAAAGAGACGACTCACTGGTGATTTTTAAAGACTGTGACACAACCATCCTGACAGCTCCCCTGATTTGACTGGAGCCATCCTGTTTGCATAGCACGTCGTTCGTGACATTGTGGAACCTCACCAACACTGGATTCACTATCGTGCGGATCCTGTCCACAGGGTCTGTAGAGTAAAGGAGAGAATACATAGATTTTCTCTGAGACAGAGAGGGAGGATAGGGAGAGAGGGCGGGGAGGGAGAGAGGATGAGACGGAGAGGGGTGCGTGTGTGTGGGGGTGGGTGGTCAGGGAAATAGAGCACGAGAGGAGGAGAGAGGGAAGAAATCTCGATCTAGCAACACAAAATAATTAACCCTTTATCCCTAAATCCAATCAGGCCACCCTACACACCCAAAATTTTTAACTGAATTTGTACTTTGTCCATCACACTCGTTGGAATGTGAAATGGTTCTCTATCACACACACACACACACACACACACACACACACACACACACACACACACACACACACACACACACACACACGAACGGGCGCAATAACCGAGTGGTTTAAGCGTTGGACTTTCAATCTGAAGGTCTTGGGTTCGAATGTCGGTAACGGCGCTAGGTGGGAAAAGGGTGGAGATTTTTCGATCTCCCAGGTCAACATATGTGCAGACCTGCCAGTGCCTCAACCGCCTTCGTGTGTATATGCACGCAGAAGATCAAATACGCACGTTAAATATCCTGTAGCCCATGTCAGTGTTCGGTGGGTTATGGAGACACGAACATACCCAGCATGCATGAACCACGACAGAGTCATCGACAAATCGATGTTGGTCGTGTAGCGGAAAGAATGAGCGAAGGAGGGGGTGGGGGTGGGTGGTAAAACACAGGTCTAGAGGGTTATAAGGATCTCTTTTTTTTCACTGAGAAACTTAGTTTCACTCAGTCGTTAACAGGGCGGGGGAGGGGGTGCGTGGGGAGGGAGGGGAGGAGGCGGGGGGCAATGACGGAGAGGGACGGGGCTTGTTTGCCCCATCTGTTGAATCGTGCGCGTTACTTTCCGTGTATATTTCATATACAATATGAAAAAACTATCTTATGCTTTCATGGTGAATTCAAGCACTCGTATTTTTACTATGACACCCAGTAAGAGAAACTGACAACTCTGAAAAAATTAATGTCTTGTCATTTGTACCATTGACGCGCACACTCATTGGCCAAAAATGAATATTATGCACATGTATATGGCAGGTTGCACTGCACTAGGATACGTCTCATGATGCACGTGACGGGTGACTTTTTTTTTTTTTTTTTAATAGGTGGCATGCCTTGCTCTGTCATTTATTGAGTCAGAAATAAATGTAGTATACACTATGCCTGATTAAACCTTGGAACAGTTCACTATATAGTGATCCAAAAGCACATTAAAGGACATTATTATTGGGACAAAAGGCTTCTAGCCTATATATAGCCAAATATTTCTGTGATTCTGTGATTTGTTTCACGCTTCAGTGCATCGCAGTACAGTACAAAAAGTTGCCGTGAACTTAAAACAGGTAAGCAGAATTGAGGATAATTAAAGCTGAAAATACAGGTAAAAACCTGTCTCGTAACTCATCTGTCATCAGCTACACATGAACACCATTACGACAGCTCAGTCAACATGACGATAATGGCTGTGCAGGTAGGCCAATTCAACGTGAAAAGAAATGTGTAAACTAAACATATGAGACTACGTACCTGAAGAAAAACTTATGCCTTGTGCCATGTCGCCAACAATTTTTACCCGCAAAGTAAAATCTCAAACAAAGATGAAAATCACAGTGAAGTCTAAAACATACACACGACACTGAATGTAAAATTCTTCTTGAATTCTCTCTGAGCAGACGACAACCCGGCAATGGGGATGTGAGCACCCTCTTTCGGCAGTTTGGCACGTGGATTGTGTTCCGTGAACGGTTTACATGTTTCAACAAGCCATATAGATACTTCTGTTCTCTCATTGTTGGCACATTGAAGCAAGCAAATGAGAGAGCGAGGAATCCCGTGTGTGTGTGCGCGCGCGCGCGCGCGCGCGTGTGTATGTGTGTGTGTGTGTGTGTGGAGGGGGCGGGGGGAAGGGGGCAACGGATCGAAATTACTGACACCACTGGTTTGTTTAGCAACCATTGTTTCTGAGACTCCTTCTGTAAGTTTCGTTATGTGCCGCCTTTACAACTTTCATGGTCACTGGTGATTGTACTTAGCTGACTTATTTTGATGATCTAAATCATGTAAAATGTTGTTGTTGTTATTGTTTCTTTCTTTCTTTTTCTTTTTCTAATTTAAGAGTAAGTCAGTAGAATTCCTTGACGGGGGTCGAGTGATAATTCACATTTCATGTGGGAAAATGCTGTCCTGAAAAATAATTTTGCTCTTTGTTTTTATGTATTGTCACATGTACACATGTGAGCATGAATGTACATGTCTATTACTGTGTCAGTCTGTTTAAGTGTGCATGTGTACATGTCTGTATGTGTGTAAGTACGTGCGCGCGCGCGTGTATGTGTGTGTGTGTGTAGCAATTATCAGCTGTCACTTTTCCATATCATCACAAACTGACATCACATGACTGATAACAGCATGGATATTAGAAACATTCTGTCATTGATTAAATTAATTGATTGATTGATATGGTTACTTATATAGCGCCTATCCTCGATCGGAGACCAAGCTCTAAGCGCTTTACAAACACGGAGCCATTTGCACAACAGGCTGCCTACCTGAGTAGAGCCGACTGATGGCTGCCACTGGTCACTCATCATTCGTTTCCTGTGTCATTCATGCAGATTTCAGGCACGCAGACATACACACTCGGACAGACATGTAACATTTTACGTATATGACCGTTTTTGTTTGTTTGTTATTGTTGTTTGGTGTTGTTGTTGTTGTTGTTGTTTTTGTTTGTTTGTTTGTTTGTTTGTTTGTTTGTTTGTTTGTTTGTTTTCTTTTCTTTTCTTTTCTTTTCTTTTTTACCCCGCCATGTAGGCAGCCATTTTCCGTTTTCGAGGGTGTGCATGCTGGGTATGTTCTTGTTTCCATAACCCACCTAACCATGACATGGATCTTTAACGTGCGTATTAAATGATCTTCTGCGTGCGTATACACACGAAGGGGGTGCAGGCACTAGCAGGTCTGCCCATATGCTGACCTGGGAGATCGTAAGAATCTCCACCCTTTACCCACCAGGCCCCGTCACCGAGATTCGAACCCTGGACCCTCAGATTGAAAGTTCAACGCTTTAACCATTCGGCTATTGCGCCCGGGATTAAATTAATGATGATGATGAGAATGGAAACTGATTACATTGAATCTTCAGTGTGTTAGAAGGAAGGGGAGAGAGAGAGTGTGTGTGTGTGTGTGTGCATGTTTGTGTGACTTATGTATTAGTTGGGTGGGGAGGTTGGTTTCAAGCTGTGTGAGCCAACAGCTCAAGCACACATATACACATCCACACTATCACAGCACAAAACACACACACACATTGACACTGCACAGAGAGAGAGAGAGAGAGAGAGAGAGAGAGAGAGAGAGAGAGAGAACAGGGCAAATTTCACATATCTGATAGGGATAAGATGCTATCCCCCCTACCCCCCACCCCCACACCCCAGGTTTCCATTTACTCTTTATGTCTTTTGTACGCATCTGACATTTGCCTTAGGTGAAGGATGGAATTTTCACTTCAGCACACATTATAGTCCCCCTTGTTCTCCAATGTTGAACCCACAGTCAGCAAGAAAAGATCCCCAAGCAAAAGTTTATTTTTAAAATCCACTTTCCTGTGTTATGTGCTTACAAGTCACTTGTTCACCCTCCCCAGCCTTTTGAAATCAATGATGTAAAACCTTTTGGTATTATACCTACATATCACTGTATGATTGTGTTTGTAATGAGAATCTGTCATGTCTCCTGCATGAAGATTAGATGGTCTTTTCATGAAAATTTCAAAGCAATCAATTATTACTGCTATTTTTTTACCCAAAGGATTCCACAAATTGATGCCACATACATGATTGTAGACACAATCTCATTTAAGTTATGATCAGCATCTGGCGACAAGAGGCGCCTCTTCCCTTGTGACAGAGAAGGCAGTAAAAACTGTAATACTATCAGAAAAATCACAAAACTGGGATATCATGAGTAAATTTTAACTTTTCAATATTTCCTCTCTATTCTTCACTCTTTTGTTTCTGGTGTTTTCTGTTATTTTCACTCCGCTGTGCCCAAGGTGAAGAGATGGGGCCCAACAGGGTGATACTTCAACATATCACAGGCAGGCTTACTTGAAAACATAAACCTTTTATGTTGACTTTTGCAATTAATCTCTCTTTCACACACACACACACACACACACACACACACACACACACACACACACACACACACATCAACACATACATACACACACAACCTCAATCACACACACACACTCTGACCCACGCTCTTTCTCTCTGTCTCCCCCCCAACCCCCCACCCCCTCCCACCTCCCCTCTCCCCCACCTTTTCAGCTCAGTTCAATCAAATTTTTCACAGTAGAAATGTATGTTTGATTCTATGAATACAGATATGCCTGTCACTGTGTGTATTACTCTGTGTGTGTGTGTCACTGTGTGTGTGTGTGCGCGCGCGCGCGTGTGTGTGTGTGTGTGTGTGTGCGCGCGCACATCAGTCAATCAGTGTGTGTGCGTGTGTGTGCACACATCAGTAAATCAGTGTGTGTATGTGTGTGTGTGTGTGCACATCAGTGTGCGTGTGAGTGTCACTGTGTGTGTGTGTGTGAGTGTCTGTGTGTGTGTGTGTGTGTGTCACTGTGTGTGTGTGAGTGTGTGTGCACACATCAGTCAGTGTGTGTGTGAGTGTGTGTATGCACACATCAGTCAATCAGTGTGTGTGTGTGTGTGTGTGTGTGTGTGTGTGTGTGTGTGCATCAGTAAATCAGTGTGTGTGTGTGTGTGTGAGTGTCACTCTGTGTGTGTGTGTGTGTGTGTGTGTGTGTGTGTGTGTGTGTGTGTGTGTGTGTCCAGTTTGATGTTCACCTTACACACTAATCTGAAGACACGTCTTGTTTCAGTTTTCTGTGTTTTTCTTTGAAACAGTTATTAAGCAGTGTGTTCCAAATTTCCTTACTGAGCAAGATCTACAATGACACTGAAAAGCAACAACCAAGGCCCACATTAATTATGTCCCTTTGTTCATCAGAAGGGAACCGGGGTCGTGACTGATGAAACTAACAGAACAGACACAGGTCGAGACTGATCAGTGAATGTAACTGACACAGATAAATAAAATAAGTTATTGTTGGAATTTTTTAGGCTAATTCTAGAAATGTGAAACCATATGATAAGCCAACAGAATGTGGGCCTTCATCTGAACACGGGTCAGAATTCACTAGAAAAGCTCCCTTCGTGTAAGCCAAAACTTCAACACGTGTATTGAAAACTAGCCTATTTGGGGAGAACACTTGAGAATTCACATTGTTTCGTAGCTAACAACATTGTGTTATCTCCACAGAAATGTCTTGAACAACTTGTACACGGAAATGTTCACTTGTATTTGCATACACTTGTGGTGCGCTGGATAGCTGCAGCCCATGTCTACCTCCTTTGTCTTGTCATTTCTTCAACCTGCTTTTCTGCTTTAGTTTTCAACTTGGGAATACTGTTCGATAAAAGCCAACTGAAACCCAGTGGGTCCCGAATCAATACGGTATCCTCGGCTTGTACAGCCGATATCTTGTACAGCAAGTATCTGGAATCGCTCAGTATCCTAGTGGAGACGATCGTAGTCCGCCAGCAAGGCAGAGCAAGGGAAGAAGTCGCGTGGGTATACGGTGTTTACATTCGTCGCGACCGACAAAGTGGCGCTCGGTCCCACAATGCTCCGCGCGTGACGTCATGACATCGTCATGGAGCGAATGGAAGCCGCTGAGGGGGAAAAAAGTGATAGTAAAACACACTTCCCATTTGGAATCACCCACTGATCTAAAAATAGAATATACGTATCAGTGGGAATCACCACGGGCAGAGAAGATGAAGGGTATCTCTCTCTTTCTCTTTCTCTCCCTCTCTTTGTGTCTTTCTCAGTCTCTCTCTCGAGCTATAGCCGGCGAGATATGCAAGTCTCAAAGAGAGCATAGTAGGGCTTCCACAGATTTGTCGGCGACACGAACACAGTCACGACACAAGGGAACGCCAGCCCAGCGCTCCGTGTCAAGCTAGTGGAGTTGAACGACCCACAGGCTATGCCCGTGTATCTGTGTCATAGAACTGTGTCATTAAATTCTATTTACAAGTCAGTGGTCAAAAGACGCTGTCCACAAAGAATCACGTGATCCCCTGTCACATGACAGAGACAGGAGGACCGTTCTTATGGTGTCATGCGTTCGTCAATAAATTAAAAACAAAACAAAACAACAACAACAACTGCGGAATAAGATGTTCATCTATACGCACAGACGTACACTTACAGACTTCGTCCTGTCACACGTGTTTCACAGATAGTTCTAACCTCAAAGTATTGTTTGTAGAAAGTAGGATTGCACAATTCAGTGAGCCGCTCTAAATTGTGGTGCCGTAGTACTTAGTAGTTAATAAGAGTGCTTGTCTTTGTGGGTTATTATCAGTTAACGTTTTATAGCTACTGGCTTCTAAGTCGTATGCTATGTTAGGTGTGTATGACTTCCATTTATTGTTTTCATGACATTACAAAAATATTTTTGACACAGTCTTAGCATCCACTTTGGTAAGTGTTCATACGAGTTATTGAGAAACTGTTAGCTCACGCTTTCTTGTAATCCCATGTCCGCTTTCTCGGCACAATTCCACGCTTTCTCGCATATTAATCGTTGGTCATTTTCCTGACACACTTTCTCGCAATATTTGCATTTGTATTTCTTTTTATTACAACAGATTTCTCTGTGTGAAATTCGGGCTGCACTCCCCAGGGAGAGCGCGTCGCTACACTACAGCGCCACCCTTTTTTGTGTGTATTTTTGTTGTCGTGGGTTCTTTTACGTGCGCTAAGCGCATGCTGCACACGTAGGAAGCGTAGAAAGCCCCACCACTCCAACCCTGCCCCCCGCCCCCATACCCCACTCCCATTCACATTTTGTGAAAATGCATTAGCAGCACTCAGAATAATATGTTTACTACCACTGAGCTCTGATAGTGGTGGTGGTTGAGAAGTAGTAGTAGGTCTACAACACAGATAGCCGCTCCAGGACGCTGTTCATATTCCACGGTGTTAACACTACCAAGGGACATCACTGTTTTATTGGACAAAGTGCTATTACAGTTTTCGTTATCACGTCAACTATTTCATGTGCGTTTGACACGAGGGTAAAACCATACAGCTTGATTGCGCAGCCCCTGCGCCACGTTCCACTGACAACCAATCGCCTTCTGTCTCTCACCTGATTACGTCAAGCTCCGCCCCCCTCTTCGTCCAGTTTCACTTCCCCACCCTCCCAGCCACTCGCCGGCTACAGCTGTCTTATCGCGTGCTTATTGGAGCAGTTACCCAAACGTCAGTGCAATTATTAGAAGGTTTGTACTAAAACTATTACGCAAGTTTTACGTTGTTACAACAGAGATTGTTATCCCCTAATCGATTGTTTGTTGTCAATACTTTAATCATCATTCATTCATGGTATCGTTGAAATGTTTTGAACCGGCACGCAAACGGCAGCGATGAGGTCCGTCGGGCTTTGTCAACTTTTTTCTTTGCAGTTTAGCCCTATCTCGCTGAAAGGAATTGGGTGTAAGAAATAAATAAATCTTCATTGTTGATCAGACTTATTTTGTTCTTCATTTAGTTGCAGATTAGTTGTTGATTTTTAAATGCCAGTGGTACTGTAACCCAAAAGCCGTTTAAAAATGTTGAAGCTGTTCATGCTAAAATGGTTCCGGGAGGGACATGACGGTCAGCTGTCAAGTAATGGTTTCAACAAACCGGAAAATACGATCACTGTTTTGTTTTACTCCAAATGTGGAACGTTTCATTTGTCCTGTAATGTTTTAGTAATCGTGGAGACTGCGATCCATCTGTTTTTCGACGTATGCTGCTTCAGTGTTTAGATAAATTAATACCGGTCGGTATGTCATCGTTTCAAGTTGTTTTGGCTGATTCCGTCATCGCTGTTTTTATCACTACTGTTTATGTGCAGTGGTCGGGAATTAAAAATACTCTGTCTCTTAAATAGCTTAATGACTGCTTAGCGAGTTAGACATATTTTCCAGTCATTTTTTTGAAAAATGAAGACAGATGGCCATTGATTGTGTCTTCTTTCCGTTGAAAGTCAATCCTGTCCTGTCGCCATCTTGGCTTCATTCCGGATCCAGTTTTGAGTGATCGCGTACACACAATTAAACGAATATCTGCTATGTATTGGAAGAATGAGTGACCAGTCGAGTTGCTAAAAACACACACGCAAACTTTGTGTGCTTTGCATTTGACGTATTGTGTTCGTGTGTATGTGTGTATATGTTTCTTTTTCTTTTTTTTTCTTTTTTTTCCTTTCTGTTTCCGTTCTGTTCATGGACTGTTTACTTTTCACACACTCCCCATTCAGCCGTCTCTGTAGCTAGCAATGCCCTCTTTCTAGGAATCAGAATTTATTGTAAATGTGAATTGAAAAGGAATCGATACATATTGATGGTGATAATGATGATGATAATGATTAATATTGAATTTTTGTTGGTGGTGGCCATGATGGGGGGGGGGGGGGGGGGGGGGGAGATCAGTCGGTTGGAAGGATGTTTCTCCCTCATTTTGTCTAATTGATACGAGCATTTGATGTTTGTTGAGAGATGGTTTAAAAATGAAATAATGAAGAAAAAAACAACCGGTTAGTACATTACACCACTGTGACCTGCATATAAAGCTGACCAAAGTATGTTGCTGTTGCACCAATAACAGAACTGTAACAAAAAAAAGTCATCAGAAAAGCCCAATTGTAATTTAACAAAATGATTCAAAATCAAATGATACTGTTTGCTGATTTATGGAGCATTCATCCAGAGGGAAGTAAAATTCAACTTAGTTTAAGGTGTCACTGTGACTGTCTAAGATGACAAATGTTTTTAAACTCAGTTCTATACAAAATCACTGTTTGCATTAAGGTTTGACTAAAAGCTTCACAGAATGATAATCAGTTTTAAGTCTCTAGGGATTTGAACTGTTAGCTAGTATGTTTGCAGTTGTTTTGATTTTTCAGTGTTAATTTAGTTTGCTCTTGAATTACACATTATGTGTGAACATGGTTCAGACAAGTTTTGATCTGTGATGGGTTGGTGAATCACGAAATCAGAATGTCACATGACCCCCAAAATGTGTTATTCAAACTGGCTCAGTCTTGGCAGTTGACCGAGTTTGGTTAGCATTTTGAACCTTAATTAAGACAAGTTACTCAGATGAGGTACTCAAGAGTCAGAGTCAGTCTTTTTTTTTTCCTTTGTTTTTTATTTGATGTTTCTGGTGTGTGGGTGTTTGCAAAACAAAGCAGGAATGGGGGCATGTCTTGACCTTGAAGCTTCCAGCATTTGTTGTAATGGCAATATCCACAATACTTCCCCTCCACTTGCTCTGTGATGACGAAGTTAACATCCACACCTTGTTTTGAACACTGCTCATTCTGTCTTGAGGGGAAAAATTGTGGATATTGCTGTTGTAACCATATTATGATGTAGTAGATGGCTGAAAATAAAACATCTGGTCTAAAAGAATTGTAGAAAATGTGTAATGTAAAGAAGACAGTTGAAGAACCAAGAGCGTGTATGGTTGTGGGAATGAGAGACTTAGACATGGTTTGGAGGCTGGGAAAGCTCCAATACAGAGGAGAGGATTTCATGGTGGTAATACTAATAGTTTAGGTTGTAATTGTTTAATAATATTTATCATTGATGTTTTAAGGAATGTTCATAATTACACTATTTACAAAGTGAACAAGATTATTTGTGGAAAATTTTTCCCAACTTCTTTTCACTACATGGGTTTAAATCTGATTGGCATCCCATCCATGAAGCTCTCCAGATGTGTATGTGTCTGTGTGAGTGGATCTGAGTGTCCAGTCAAATGATCCAGAGATTGGTTCTGGATTAAATGCCCACTGCTACATATATAGGTTTTAGAAATTATTGACAAATGTGATTTTGGAATCATGGCTCAGATAAAATTTTCTTCTCACTTTTATATGCTGAATGATTAATAAAGCGCAATGCTTATAAAGTAAATCCATGATCTTTCGCAATCAAAACTCCCAGTACAGATATGTTTGCTCTCTTGAACAGGAAATGGAAGGTCGAGAACATAAACCATGCCAGGAAGACCTGCACTCTTCTCCTGAAGAAGTACAGAGGGTGGTAAGGTTTCTGAATATGGATATCTTGCAACAGCTGCAACAGCAAACACCAGAGCAGCTGCAACAGCAGCAGTTGCAGCAGCAGTCACAGCAACAGCTGCAGCAGGATCGCCAGCCATGGATAACCAACTCTGGTGATGTGTCTATGCCTGTGGTGAATTTGAATCTTAGAGACCTTTCAGTGTCACAAGTGCCATGTTCCACAAACATCAATGTCAGTTCAAGCACGGACAATCAGTCGGCTTTGAACAAGAATTTTCTGCCCATCCCAGATCAGGTTGGTAATGGGGGGGAAATTGACATGTTGGGCATCTACCTGGATTTGTTTGTTCAGTCTGTCTCAGCTGTTTGTCTTTTGGTTTTTCTGCATCTTTCCATCCATTCAAGGCTGCACTGATGGTTAGGTTCTCTATGCAACAGGTAAAGTTATTTTACTCAGTAAAAATTTTAGTGATCTGTTAAATGTATGTGTGATGATCATCATGATGATTAGATATTATCAGCCTAGCACTAGCAGTGTCAGTAGTTCTGATAATAATAACAACAGTAGCAGTAGAACCATGAGCTGTTGCAGTATAGTAGTCAGAATGGCAGCAGCAATTGTCATAAGGTATAACAATAAGCTATCTGTTTGTCTGATTACCAAGTATGATCTCAACCTGTTTTGTTTTTTTTTCCTGTGTCAAGTGCCAGACTATGTGTATGTCTGCTATGACTCTTCTTCACAGGAGCATTTTCACACCTGTTCTGAGCACAGTTTTCATTTTCAGTTTCTCAAGAACATCACTGCGTTCAGACAAATCCATATATGCTACACCACATCTGCTAGGCCTGACAGCAGCATAACCCAACGTGCTTGTCAGGCCTTAAGTGCATGCTTATATATTTGTGAACCTATCAGAGTGGATTTCCTTTTTCACATAATTTTGCAAGAGGACAACACTCATTGCCATGGGTTCTTTTTCAGTGTGCATAGTGCTTGCTGTACATGGGACCTTGGTTTATCGTCTCATCTGAAAGACTAGATGCTCTGTTTGATTTTCCAGTCAAACTTGGGAGAAAGGGCGAGAGTGGGATTTGAACCCAGACCCTCACTGAGCATCTTGACCATTCTGCCACCTTCCTCCTAGCAGGCATGAACAAGAAAAATAAACAGAATAGAGAAAGAAAACAGCTGGGTTTGGGGTGATGGAAGATTTCTTTTGAAAGAAAACAGCTTGATTTGGGTAAGAATATCCAGTCCAATAACAACATGAAGGGGAAGGCAAATTTCAAATGGTGCTCAAGTTTCTTGTTTGTTTGAGAGGTACTAGTCCAGTACTCAAAGATTGCAAGGAAAGCAAGAATGGCCAGTTTCCCTGGATCATAATGTGGGGGAAGGGTGTGTGTGGTGGAGGGGGGAGGGAGAGTGGGGGGGGAGGGGCTTGTGATCCCTGGTTGTCACCTGCAATGGAAGGTAGCAGCTGCTGCCAAAGAAAATTAATGGAACCACTTCCTACAGTTCTACTGTAGTCATCTTCAAATGCCTACTCGTGTGTGTGGTGACCCCCACACTTCCTTATATATACAGGTATGAGTGGGCTTTTACACTGAAGACCATTTTAACCCCAACATTATAGGCGGGCATTTTCCATTTTAGAGGGTTTGTTTATTAGTGTGTTTCCATACATGATGAAATTGTTGTCATGGTTCACAGGATCTTTTTTTATTTTTGTAATGTGTTGTTTTCACCTCCAGTGCTGCTATGTTTGGAGTATGATTCCTTGTGAAAATTTGCTTCAGCAAGCGGTGAGGAGAGTGTGGAGGAAAAGGGTAAAAGATTGTTACGCAGTTATAGATGAGCAGTATATACAAAGCTGTTTTGAGCTGGTTCAAAACTGAAAAGATTCTTAAGAAGTGAGCTTGAGTTGACAGTGGATGAAAAAGTATCCATTTAATGCAAGAGACTAAATGAGCTTTATCAAACCTGCTAACTGCTACGTTTTGACCATAGCATGCTGCTTCAATCTTCAGAATGCTATGCTTGCAATGAAAATGCTGTTCTGAAGTAGCAAAAATCAAACAGTAATAAAAGATCATTTTGTTAGATTACAAAAAAAGAAAATTAAAAAAAAAAATCTTGTATTGATAAAAGAAAAAAATCGTCTAAAGTTGTATCAATGCACGAAAGAAATATTGTATTGACAGGGTCTGGAAACATTCTATATTCAAGTTATTGTTTGTGTTTTGTTGTGATCTTTGTGTGGTCATCTGGTTGGTGTGGTCTTGGTTATGAAAGAGCTGTTCTTAATTTGAAAGTAAAAGCAATGCATGTTTGACAATCAGAGAGTGGAGCCCATGACAGTGCCCATGGATACTGGATCAAGGCTCCTGCAGACTCCAGCCTTGAATGGCTTACCTGGTGTTGGCCACCTTGGAGCCTTTATGGATCGTGAGTATCATCAGTCATTCTGTTATATGTTTTTTTTTCTTCTTTGTTTTTTATAATGATTATGATAAGAAAAATTTCATATTGTTTTTAAATGGTAAAAGGTGGGGTGGGGGTATTCTTTTGGGCTTTTCAGTTGGTTTTGGGAGGTGAGTTTTTGTTTGTTTTTGGTTGTTTTTTTGTTGTTGTTTTTTTTTTTTTTTTTGTTTGTTTGTTTTTGTTTGTTGTTTTTTTTTTGTTTAGTGGTTTTTTGTTGTTGTTGTTTTTTAATCCATTTTGGTTGTTCAATGGGTCGGTCAGTCTCGCACATCATGGACCATATTGTATGCCCACATGACATTTCAAACTCAGATAGGACATGTCAGACATTGACTGAATGAAGACTTGGGGGGGGGGGGGGGGGATGTGCATCAGGTTTTAGGTAGTGGGGCTGTAATAATTGTCTCTTGGGATTTTTATAAATTTACATTTTGGGGGGAATTGTATCTAATTGAAATTACCAAATAAAGTGTTTCAGTTTTTGTTTGGATGTATTCTTGGATTTGAGTTTAATTCTATCACAGAAGTAATACAGATTGCTTTATCAAACCAGCTGGGCACAGACACACGATTTTTTCTTTCTTTTTTGACATGATTTTCTGATAAATGCTTTGAAGATTATATTTTAGCACTGTTAATATGTCCATAGCCCCTCCATTGGTTTTACAGTTGCTTATGTTGTTGTTTATTGAACATTGTTTATTGAGTGAACTAGAGATTGTCAGCAAATTTTTATTGCTCTCTTCTGTCCTCAAGTTTTACATCTACAAATGCTAGTGCTTATTAATTATATTGGATTAACTAGGGATTGTCAGTGCATTTCGGTTGCTTTCTATCATCAAATGTTGCAGTATGCAGATGTTGCAGATTGACAGTATGATTCAGTAGTAAGATCTATTTCTCCCCCTCCCTCCCTCCCTCTTCTTCACTCTTTCAGCCCCAGTCCAACTCTCGCTGGAGCCACATACACACACACAGCACGCCACACACAACTTCATACATGTATGACCACCACCGTAACCACAATCATCACCATCTGTTACCCACCTTCCGCACGTCAATGCTCCCATCACCACAGTCGCTGGTTCACCACCACCTTCCCCATACACCCCCACACCCCTTTACCATGTTTACTGGGCAGCCGGCCAAACGTTGACCGAGCTGCACGAGCGACCTTCACCTTTGAGGCTTACAATGGTTGTCCAGCAGACGAGAGACAGAATTTTTTGTGGATATTATCCATTATGCCTGAAGTGTATCAGTCTGTATGAAGGTTAAAGAAGTAGAAGAAAAAGAAGGGGGGGGGGGGAGCAAAGTCTTATGATAATAGCGACTGAAGAGGCAAACTGCACTGCTGAAACTGATTAAAGTTTACTGGTTTACTGTGAACAGAGCAACAAACAACAGCAAAAACCGCTGGCGAAGTATATTGCATTTTATTAACAGAAAATGTAATTTTCACTCGGCAGTTGACTTTTAAAAGGTTATATATATATATATCATTGTGGGGATATTATGAATAATAATGCTTCTGGTGGATCGAGTAACAAAGGATCTTGACCTATTCTACTGGTATGCCTTCCACCACCACCACCACCGACCCTGTTCCGCATAGTCTGTGTGTGTGTGTGTGTGTGTGTGTACGTGCTTGCATGCGCGAACCCGCGCGTTGACAAAGCGTACATTCGTGAAAAACGCGTACACACAGGTTTGATTAGCCACGATGTGTGTACTCCCTCGTTTCGCCTTATATATTAGCCGAGGGGGCTTAGTCACTACTCTGTTTCTCTCCCCGACGTAATGTCAGCCTGACATTGGACAAATCGGGAAGCAGTGAGGCTGTAAATAGGTGGGCCAGTGGTGTGGGCTGGCTGAAAATAGTGTGCGCTCTCCCATTCGGATCTGTGTAGGCTTGTAGTTGTACTGTACTTGTAGGTGGTCGTGACTCGCGCAGTCACTGCCCGTGTGGTGGTGCTGGGGCCTCTCGGACCTGACGATTCAGGCTTGGTCAGCATGTTTCTAACCAGTGGGCGTGTTTCGCCTTTCACCTTTTTCTTCTTTATTTGATACGACTGAAGACCCTGTATTGCCATGAAATAGTCTTGGTTTAACACACACAAAAAGTTACTAGTAATAATGATGAATAGTTTTGTTTGTTTTGTTTTTTTTATCATTTTTTAAGTTATTTTCAGTTGGGGTTTTTTTTTTTGGTTTTTTTTTCTTGTTATTATATCGAAGAAGAAAACTTGGATAAACTGTTTCCATTTGACAACCCCAGTAATTGTTTTGGTGTTGACAAAGTGAATTTGAATACAAAATCTTGAACTGTCCAGTCGGCGAGCCTGGTTATTAATGTCATTGTCAGGAATACCCGCCCCCCACCCCCAACCCCCTCTCACCCACCTTTTCCTCTCTCTCCCTCTCACAGTTCTCTCTATCCCCCACCCTCATCCCCCTCCCAACTCTTCTCAATGTCACCTTCGTACCTGTCAACCCCACTCCCCACCCCTTCCCTAGCGCTCATTCCTCTATCTCAGAGGTAACTGTTTCACGCACCACAATCCTCCTGTTCCCTCTCTCCTACCTCAGCTGTAGTGCTGCCAAGTATTCAGGAACTCGAACCACAGTACTTTTTTTTCCCCAAAAGCAACCCATGGCCACAGTTTTAACTAATTTTAGATGATTATTTTTCATGATGGGATTGACAACAATATTCATGTACACCGAAAGTATGTCTTCCCCCTCACCCACTCCCATCTCGCTTTCCCCCAGTGCGTAGAAAGTGAAGTAACACAACATGAAAGTAAACTTGACGTGTTCGCTGTGTCACTGTGTGGCACTATCACTGTAGGCCCACAGCTGTTGGTCATTAGTGGAAGAGGGGTCGGGGGTGAACTAGCTCACCTGGAATCACGTGCAGGCGGTTTGACTTTTAGAAGTCTGTTCACCATTGGTGATAATTTATTTTAAACATGATTTTATTCTCAAAAACAAGTAAAGACACAGCGAATACTTAAAGCAGGAACAAGAGCAACAAGACGAAGGTTAGTTGGTGATAATTTACACACACAAGAAAGGAAATATTGTTTGAGAGAGAGATACCGCAGTCGTTGAAGTCAGCGGCTGAATGGTCATTCGGGCAAATGTCATTCAGCGCAGTGGAGGTCGTTGGGTACGTGTTTGCTTTGACCGCCCCACCCCACCTTCCTCCTCCACCCTCTCCCCACCCTCCAACCCACCCTTTCTCCTACTTTCTCTCCGACTTCACCACCTCCCCTAACCACTAGTCTCCTACAGTTGTGTCAACACTGAGAGCGTGAGGGAGTGTGGAGGGGCGTGATTGTGGAGACTGGTATTACTCTTTCATGCCGCGAACTTAAGTACAACCGCACTCACAAAACAATACTGTATCCGTAGATCCTTGTGTTTTTCTCTTGAATCGTCTATGCCCCTTCACTGACAGATGCACGCGCGCATGGCACGCACAGACACGCACACACGCATGGCCTCGGGTTTCCAGTGTTTCTTTTTCTCACGATCCTTGTGTTTTTCTCTTGAATCGTCTATGCCCCTTCACTGACAGATGCACGCGCGCATGGCACGCACAGACACGCACACACGCATGGCCTCGGGTTTCCAGTGTTTCTTTTTCTCACCCCAAAATGAAGAGTGTTAAACTGCGGGGCAAGCGGTGCCCGCACAAAGCCCCCAATTAGCAGAAGTGCGCAAGACTCAGGCACGGGCATGACACGCCGGTGTCATCTCGTTCAAGGTAACTCGAGAGCTGAGCGTGTCCTGACGAGTGGTATTTATAAATATTCCAGCATGCATCCACCCCACCACCAACTCATTCGACCAACTTGCAGATTCTGCTGAATGGAAGCAGAGATCATTAGCTTTAGTCGCATTGATATTTTATAATTCTGACAATGTGACATTCGGATTCGTAGCACGGGTTCTACCCAGCACACAGGCGTATGAAGGCATAAAGTCCACAACCACCTTACACCCCTGTGGAGAAGAAAGTAACTGTGTGTCAGTGGTGTGTGACTTGTGTGTGTTTGGTACACGTGGCGTGTATGCAATGTCGTTGATAAGTAAATAGATTACGTGAGGAAATGATTAAATCGTACGTAACTTGACGCCGAGTCAAAGTGAACCATTTTTTAAGCTAAAGTACATGGTCTTTGAACTACTAAGCTTAAGGGTATATTGTAATTTCAGTCTCTAGAAATCCGAAAAAGTTCGTGTTCTGTGTTTAAAAGACTGAAAAAGCTCGTACCTGATGAAGACCCTATTTAATTCAGAGAATGATAATAATACAAAATGATAAAATATTAATAAAATTTGATTTAAAATGTACACATCTGCTACAATAATCATAATGAATGTTGCTGGTAAGGATGCCACACGTGACGTTGGATGGAAGGGAAGGGAAGGGGGGAGGGAGGGGGTTAGGTCGGTTGTACATATCTCGAGACTGATTTCAACAAGGGCAATCAAATGACACGCGCTAACGTGTTGACAGGATGGTCCCCGTCCGAGTCGCATAAATTTACACACCACGGTGTGTAGTAAAGTACGTGTACTGCTCCTTCTACTGCCGGCCGGCCCGACAACGCAGGCCACGTACTCACTTGAACGCTGCGGGCTGAGATACTGACCGATGAGTCGGTGACCCTCACAGCGGAGTGCTGTGCGTGCCGGGCGAGCACAGAGTTCCCCTGCGAGTTTCATCCCCGGTGTAAAATTTGAATATACAACAGAGAAAGAAAAGGGAGGAGGGGATGGTGGGAATCTTGCTGGTTAGGGTCGTTTGGGTTACTTTAACTTTATTCTCTCCACACTCTCTATCTCCGTCCGGTCCTCTTGTTGATGATAAATCCCGTTTTATATTACTACATTTTAAACTTGGCGCATCTGCTTTCAGACGCTCAAGACACATGTGCTCGTGCATGTTTTGTTGTCGCATAAATGGTTGTACCTGCCCTTGACCCATGCATATGGATGTGCACGCGCGTGTGAACAGGCATACTTCGTTAATTGCTGCAGACTGGGGGTGGATGAAGACTTCTTCTGCCGTGTGGCAAGACTGATTCGTACAGTGTCATTGGACTGAGTCGGGAAAAGTCAAGGAAAAAGTGAGAGAACCATTTCCAGAGCAGAAAAAGTCTTGGAAGTTTTTAATATAATCTGTAAATCTCAGATGTGACCAAACAATTTTTTCCCATGCAAACACACTAAAAGTGCACATTTTCGCATCGATACCGGGATATCCGCTTAAATGTCTTTCAACTGAGCTGTAGCAAACACTTTTATAAAGATTAATTTTTATTCACCTTTGCTTTGTGTTTGGTACGGAACATTTTCAGTCTTGTCTTTAAAAAGTCTGAAACTGAAAATTAATATATGTATGAAACCCTTTCGTGTGGGGGTAAGCGCACAAGAGACCCGGCACCGGTGGAGCAAGCAAGCTTTCGAGCTGGACGGCTCGCGATAAACAAGGGGAAGGTGGGGAGGGACAGAGGAATGGAGGGGGTGGGTGAGCAAGGTCAAGGAAGGAGAGAGATGTCACGTTGACCCGCCGCGGCGAAATGCAAAAACAAGCTTGACCCCGGGCCCTGCTGACTAGACGTGTTTACGGCAGTACTACTACCGAATGACCGAGCGCCTTGCCAGTTCATCTGTAGCCTTGTGACCCAGTTTTGAGGGGTTGTTTGTTCCTTGAAAAACATACATGTGCGGTTCCACCTTGCACAAGTAAAAATTTGGTGTCATATTCTGTACCATGTTAAAATTACTACTGAATGTCTGTCTGTCTGTCCGAGTTCAGTGTCTCTGTCTGTCTGTCTCTCTTGTCTCTTTGATCCGGAAAAAGACTGGAAGAGAGAGAAAGACTGGAAGAGAGACAGAATTATTTATTTCGCCCAAGCGTGTGCGTGTCGCGTCAACGAGTTATATTAGTCTGCTACATCAGTAAGAATAACATCAAGGAGTCAATCACAATGCAAAATTTGACACGTCAATAGTATTATACGCAAAACATTTGACGTCAGGCGTAAATTTGGACTTGCTTGCCGTGGTAGAACTTCATGCAACTGGACAATTCGCGCACACAAACAGAACGATGCTCGCCCTGCGGTGTTGCTGTCTCTCATCATTTGTAGTCAACTGTTTGTTTAGTTTTCTGTCTCCACCCAAAGAGCGGTCGACTATGTCAGTCAAAAGATATGGTCGTCGTATTCTGTCAAACTGTTAAAAGACGGGGGGAAGGGAGGGGGGGGCGGGGGGGGGGGGGTTGTACTGTCTGCAAAAAGACAAATCCTCGATGGTGGTCACTGGAGCAATGACTCTGAATTACAACTGCCCTGGTTTTTGTTTTTTCCTTTCTTGTTTTGTCTTTTCTTGACTCCGGCTAGTGTCACTCAACGACGACGTGCTTGAAGGTTTTCTCTTTCCTCCGGTCTTCGCAAAGTATTTTGATACGGGGCTGCTCATATAGTGCTGTACTGCTGCCACTGACACCATTGCAGTTGAAAGGAGGACAGAAGAAAAACAAACACACACAAAAAAAAGTCCCGGAATCTACATGATAAATGCACACAATGGAACAACACTGTACGCCCGCATGATGAAGAAACTCATCTCAAAAACATCTCCATCCCGTGAAAATTCACCGGACTGGAGAGAGGGAAAAGCATGTCTGCTCTCACCGGTGAGCGGAATTTGAGTCGTCCTGTGATGTTTTATTTCACACACACGCACACACACACACACTCTCTCTCTCTCTCTCTGTCTCTCTCTCTCTCATACGAAATCAACTTCCTCAGCCTCTCCATCACTCATCTTTGCTGCAATCTTTCAAATCTCGTCTCAAGAACCAGATTTTCCCCCTCCTGAATAATTTTCAACCTCTTAAATTCTTTATTGTTTCTACAATTACTCAAATAGTGTTATTTTTCTGTTCTTTAGTACTTGCATGCTTTTTTTTTCATTTTCAGTTTTTAAAGCTTGATCATTTTCATGTCTCATACTCCTCCCCCCTCACTTCCCTCCCTCTGTCTCGCTTGCTGGTTCGCCCTTGCCCAAAACAGTACGGCAGTGTATATACATATGTTAACATATGATCATTGGTGGAGGTGGTGAGCAGTTCAAATTACTCTGGGGGGTCTCAACAGATCTTTTGAAAACTCTGCTATGGTAACATTGATACTGTAGGTGATGATGTATTTTTTTAAACAATACATCACAGACAAGACAGTCTCATGAGGAGGCCGTATGGGCGAAAATATTTGAGAAAGAAGTACAAGAGGAAAGGAGGAAAATTATTTTCTTATGGTTTTTCCAGCTTTTTTTTTTTTTTTTCCCCCATTAGAGAGTCTAACCTTGAATGATTATTATTATCATGGAGCCGTGGCAGCAATTTCAGGTTTTACCTTTGTTAGTACACACACACACACACACACACACACACACACAGACGACACATTTTGTTGTTGTTTTTGTGGGTTTGTTGTTGTTTTTTGTACATTTTTTTTCTGGTCTTAGACTCTTAACAGGTTATAATAATAAAAAGTTTCCTGATGGAAAATCTGTTTGAACCTTGCAGAGTCACAACTGCTTTTGACTCAACTGCAAGGGGAAAACATGGTAGCAAATATGCAGCATGGTACACTGGTGACGCCGCAACGACGTCAGCGCAGCGCGAAGAAGCCGATCCCAGAAAACGAGAAAGACGCACTCTACCGCCAGAAAAGAGAGCGGAACAACACCTCTGCCAAGAAGTAAGTAGGGTGTTGATACTTAGAGCATTCTTGTCTCCCCACTTAGAGAATCTTGCAACAATGCAGTTTGAATTATCGGTTTCAACTGTGTGCGTGTGTGTGTGTGTTTTCCTTGTTTATTTAAATAAACGGCAGAGTTGCACTGGCTGCTGCTGTTTTACTCACACTGATATATTCACCTCACACGAAAGTCGAAAAGGAGACACTGTTCAGTGAGTTTTGAAGTGGCACCGACAAAATCAACGTTGCACAGAGCTAGTCTGTGACGTCACCAACCATCGGCAAACATGTCCAGTACATGTGTCAGTTGCCATCTTAGCAAAGTAGGCTCAAACGTTACTAAATAATAAAAAATTAAATTTTTAAAAAAGCTCACACGAACAAGAAAAAACATGACACACACGCGGGCATGTGCATACACACCTGACAAACGCGCAAGCGCGATCTGTCATTTTTCGCTACAATCACTGTAGCAAGTGCAAACGCGATAAAAATGAATAAATAAATAAATAATTTATCTTTTAAAAATATATTTTTAAAAAAAGTTTGTAGTTTGGTGTCTAGAATTATGTCAACTGATAATGCAGGAATATATCTCATGGCTGCAGTTAGTATACCAGTTATTTAGACCTGGTATCGTAAACCGGAGTCCCAAAGAATCATCCCCATAATATGCTTGAAGTAATTTTCAAACACAGAGGCAGTGCTAGTGCATCTACTGTCTCCGATTTGAATGTCAGTACTGTCACTGTCACCGTTGTCTCGGGTTCTCGCTTGTCTGTATTGTCTTTCTGGCATGACGTCATCCCTGGGCTTTCCACCGTTTATTTCCCTCTGTGTGTGTGCGTGTGCGTTTGTGTGTGAAGAATTGTAACTCTGTGTGCTTCTCTGTGCGTGTGTGTGTGAAGAAATAGGAGAGGTAATGATATAAAAAAAATAATTACTTTGTTAGTTGAATGTGGATCGTCCCTCTCTTTCTTTCCTCCATCTTTTAGACGTACATGTATTTATGTGTGTGTTCGTGTGTGTAGTGTATCTCTCTCTCTCTCTCTATATATATATATATTATGTATAATATATAATTATAAATACATATTCATTGTCACAGTTAAATATGACATACAGTTGTATTACTTGGCGTGGTTGCAGTTGTAGTAGTAATAAGGTTTTAATGTGTGAAATAGTTCAGAATGGTGTGTAAAAAGTAGGTGAATTTGATTCAGAAAAAAATCATGTGCAAAATGCTTGGCCCTGACATAGACTAGCACACAGCTTCCAGCCATTGCTGCTCAGCACTTGCTATCAGCTGGAACATAGGTCATTAGGTGATGGAAATAAAGTTCACAAATATGCAAACACAAACAAACCGTGATTTGGCTTCTCTGTTTCTTTTCTTTATTGGAATGCTAACTGATGGGTAAAGGTGCTGAGAAACAAAACCAACCAACCAACCAGGTTGCAATAAAGCCACTTGACTAGATGGTAATGATCAGCAGTTTAAACTTGGCTCAGATTCAGCTTAATTTGCTTTAATATTAAAGAAAATGTCAGGAATTGATAAACAAAAGTGAATGTATGATTACGAGTAAGTATAGTAATGTAACGGTTAAACCAAAGTAGTTTCTTAGCAAGTATCATTGTACTAGTATTTTTGTTGTCGTGTTTAAAAATAAAATCAATGCATCAGTTGTCTATTTTATGTAGTTTGGTCTTAGATGTGGTGTAACTTTTTCTGTCTGGATATTTTTTAATGGGTGTGTGTGTGTGTACGCATGCGTGTGCGTGTGTTTGTGGGGTACAGCTCTCTGGTGTGTGTGTAAGTGTGTAGGTATGTCAGCATGTCCAAACAGAATTCAATGTTAGAAATATTTTAATGCTTATGCAATTCTGTTTTTAGCGCAGTTGATATTTAATGTCAGCCTGTGTGTGTCTGTGTGTGAGCGTGTCTGTAAGGAAGGGGTGTGTGTATCTGTGTGTGTGTTCTGTGAAATGCATTTATTTTAATCTAAGCCTTATTTGCTTCACAGCTTTTATAATTTGATTCATCTCTGAAATGTGCTTTTTCATTCATATGAACACACTTGATGATTTCCATCGTCAGAGAGCGGTTGATGTATTTTACGGCATGTTTATAGTCACCTGGATGATGTGAGGTGCTTTGAGCAGCATTGGTGTTGGATATCGCGACATAGACAAATTTTTATTATTAATTTGTTTTATTATTACAGCAGTAGGGGTAGTATTGTAATTAATTAAACTAAATGTTAGATGCTTCACAGCTCTGTTAGCATTACTATGGACTTTTTTTTGTATTATTATTACAGCAATAGGGGTAGTATTGTAATTAATTAAACTAAATGTTAGATGCTTCACAGCTCTGTTAGTATTATTGTAGACTTTTAAAATTTTATTTTATTTTATTTTATTTTTTTGTGATCTGCATTCACAAACTTCCATTTGACCAATTCAAAGGCTTGGCAAGCGAACTCTGGCATATTTTCAATACTTGTCTGGCTGCATAAGTGTCATTATCAGTGTGGACAATTATTTTTGCATTCATTTCATATGCCTGTCTCAAAATGTCCTTTGCATTGCGCTGTCTTTCAGTGCTGACCGTGACTTATAAAATTCTGTTTTTGTGCAGGTCAAGAGACAAGAAGAAAGCACTGGAAGAGAGTGTATTGATTCAGTTAAGCCAGGTTCAGGATGTAAATAATAAACTGCGAGAACTCTTAGCATACTTGACACAAAGGGACCAGCTTCTTGACGAGTTTGGTGCAAAGTGGAATTATATCCGTAACGGTAAAGACTATCAAATACACCATCCCCATTCTCTCCAAATGCCTCCACTGAATCTGAGTCTTGACCAGCATATGGAACCGGTTTCCAACATCAGGAGCGTTTCCATGATCGACAGTGCTGTGCAAAATGGTCTTGAAAAGCACACTGGAGAGCAGTTCACTGAAACTGAAAGACATGTCCATCCCTCGTACTATCATGACCTTGACGAAAAGTTTAAACAGCATCAGGTGCGGTATTTGATTCCGATGCATGAAGGACTGCCACAGGAGCAAAAGAAACCATTGCAATTAAAGATGGAGCAATTTCACCGAGAGCAATATCAGCGGCTGCATGAAGAAGAGCCGCGAATGCAGCAGCCACAGTTCCAACAACAGCGACAGTCAAAGCTTGAGCAACATAGCGTGGTGCCAAAAGTCGAAATGGGTGAATGCTTCAAATTGGAGTGAAATCAGACTTTTTCTCTTTTATAAATTCTTGTTCTTTGCTGAACCCACCAAAACAACTTCCTGATGTTTTCTGTTGGTCTGTTCCAGTCCCCTCCTCTTAACCCACTATTTTAATTCAGGTGTTTTACATTGAAATTGAAATTTTTATCATTGATGATGGACATGTATTGTGTTTTTTATTTCTTATTTTCTCATAATTTTAAAAAAAAATTCTTGCATGGGTGTTTATAGTATGAATCTTATTTGTGTGAGTTTGTGTGTACCCACACACGCATACATATGTATCAATATACATACACCTGTCATTATAATCAATGTAAAAATTGATTTTTTCCTTCTACTTCAGTGCCGAATTTGGTGTAATTTGTTTAAATCTACCATGGATGTTCACACTCACATAGCTATATAAAGATACATACACATAGGATACATGCATTGATCATTTGATGCAAATATAGATTGATACAGTCATACGTACATACTTATACTCATAAACACACAGACAACCGAAGTACATTTTTAATACACAGATCCACGCTTAGTATTGGTATTTTTATTTCTTTTTATCACAACAGATTTCTCTACATCCCTACACTACAGCACCACCCTTTTTTTCCCTGCATGCAGTTTTATTTGATTTTCCTATCGAAGTAGATTTTTCTACAGAATTTTGCCAGGAACAACCCTTTGTTGCCATGGGTTCTTTTACGTGCGCTAAGTGCATGCTGCACACGGGACCTCGGTTTATTGTCTCATCCGAATGACTAGCGTCCAGACCACCACTCAAGGTCTAGTGGTGGGAGAGAAAATATCGGCGGCTGAGCCGTGATTCAAACCAGCGTGCTCAAATTCTATCGCTTCCTAGGCGGACACGTTACCTCTTGGCCATCACTCCATGTGATGTACTAACATACACACACGCACACACAAATCCATTTTCACACCCTGTGGAAGAGTGAAAAGATGGGAGGGATCTTGTGATTCTCACTCTCCCTTCCCCTGTTGCCTGTTTCGAGGGCAACCCACACCTCTTTGACCTTTTTTGTTCGGATACTGGCTACAGTTAGGTCCATGATGGTCCGACAGTTTGCATGTGTTGTGCTGATGACCACTCTGTTATGCTCATCGCTGACACAGCAACATGAAGGTGTTTGCCTCCTCTCCGCAGTTGCAAGGTTTCAGGCTCAAGATCTACACTACACTTCTTAGACTTAGTAATGTTTGTTTTTCTTATTTCAGAAAACAACATGACAAGAACATGTGATGTCGATCATAGATTTTTATTCCTACAAAGCCTCCTTTTGGTTGGTCTGGCCACTATATAATACTATGAAACAATATATCAGACAGATTTTTCACAAAATGATTATTTTAAGTAGAGTTTGTAATGCTATTAAACAATGGTTGACAGACCGTATACAGATAGATGTTACACAAAATGATTATTTTAAGTTGAAAATTTCTAAGTTGAAATTTTTACTAAGTTCAAAGGAATGTGTATGTTTACAAGATGTGTGTGTATTTCCTGTTTAGGAATGATGTGTTCATGTTGTGTTTTTCAATAACAAATACAATAGTTTCAAAAGAGCCCAGTGGGGGGGTTCGTACATTTGTGTTCGTGTCTGTGTATCTCACTATTAGTATTATATGTATCCTTTTATGCATGCTATATAAATTGTGTATGCCCAAAAGTGTTTGCATACATGCACAATTTTTTTTTTTTTTTTTTTTTGGGGGGGGGGGGGGTATGTGTGCGTGCTTTTTACTGTTTTTTGTGTACATACATGGGCACATGTTTGTGTGTGTGCAAGCGCATGTGTGTATGCAAACTGCTGAATTGGTGGTAGATGTGACAGAGCATTGTCTTTATTTTTTATTACCAGACTTTCATTGTACAGCAGGTGGTCACTCTTGAAGAAAAGGTGGAGACAGTATCTTTAGAACATAGAATTTAAAGAAACAAGTTCAAGATTTTATGCACTTTTGTGCTTCTGAATTTCAAATATTTGCAGTTACGTGAATGAGAAGAGAGAGGTAGAGTAATCAAAATAACACTACCAGGGGTACCTTTTGATGCTGTATTTAAGACTGTTGTTTCCTTTCAACCTTTTCATACTTCAGCACTGATACGGACCATGCATAAGTTCAGTTGGATGTCTGTACTTAAGTTTTAGGACTGGTGTAATAAGCTGTATTAATTAATAGTTAATACCATTAAAACTGCAGAATCGGACATGCTGAAAATAAGCATTTTCCCCAGATTGTATGACACTGGCATTCCGCATATATGAATAAATTAACAGCCAAGTGAAAAAAATGAGGTATTCTGTGCACTATGTAGATGATATATGAAGAGTTTTTACTATGAAAACCTATTGGTTGCAATTCTACCCAAGTTCCAAACGGCCATTCTGTGAGATTAGTTAAAAATCGCCATTTTTTGTTTGTTTTTTTGTTGTTGTTGAAAATTTAATACTCAATATCTCAAAAACAAGTTTGATGGGTTTTTAAAAAAATAAATCATTTCATTGCTCACAAATGATTCAAAACATGAAGTAGATGTCACTATGTCAGTCTGCTGTGAAAAATCAACAATAAGTATCTATATATTTAGAATGATGTCAAGACAAATGCTTTCAGAGTAATGAAAAGGTACTTTCTTTTTTTTTAGATTTCTCATCAATTCTCCGCATGCAGGCAGCCATTGTTTGTCATGACCGGTGTTCCACTTTAATTTGGACCCCATTGAGGACATTCCCATTTTGGTATTTTACATGAATTATGCATGAGTATGCCCCCATGCTTCTTAATCTTTATAGCGGATTATATTTCTTTAAAGTCTGTTCTGAAAAGAAAATAAGAGTTGAAACTGCGCATAAATTGCTATCTTTCATCAGCAGGAGCTCTATTTATTCAAACTTACATTTGGTCTCGTAAATTAAACACCGGTGATGTGAATCAATGTTCACTGCATCAAAACGACAAAAAAGCAGTTAAGTTCTACATCTTTGATTTGATGAAAAAAAATATCTCAAAATGAACAAAAGTTACTTTAACCGTCCATGTGTTCATTCTCTTTATGGGAACAGAAAAAGAGGATCACCAACTTTAATGATAACATTGTGGCATGGTGAATCAGTGTTTTCAGAACAGGAAGAAAAAAATCATGGGACCAATTTTTAATTGATCATTGTGTCTCTTATGGATGGCTCTGAAGATGTCTATGTTGCTCAACAAAAAACAACAAACAAACAAAAAATAAACAATCTGTATCGTTAAATGTGTCTATACGTAGATGCTCTATCTTTCTTTCAAAAGTGCAGTGAGATACATGCTTACATTTCCCCGCTAATGTCCTGTTGCAGTTTCAGCCTCAGTCACAGCTTAGCACTAAATAAAAGCTGCAGTAAACAACCCTTCACCTCCCCTCCCCCAGCCACAACTGATTTTTATTGTTTAAATCAACTGCAGCATCCAGAGCAGGAACAAGCACACCAGCACTAATATTCCAGCAGTGAGCACCCCATCCCCATCCCTAAGCTTACCACCACACACACACTGAAAAGAAAAGATTCAGATTGTGATCACGACAGACAGATTGTGATGACATGAACAGCTGGTGTGTTTTGATCCAGTTATTTCTTTGTAAATGGGCCTGCTAATGCCAGGTTTTGAGATCTTGAAGAATTTGAATGCAGTTGTTGATTGGCAGGCACACTGTAGCACTGTTAGTAGTATACTGACTCTAAACCGAATGTGCTTGGTTCGAATCTGCTGACATACCCTGAAGCTTTTTTTTATTATTAAATACAGAACATATTAAGTATGTATCACAAGTGAGTCTTGAAGGCCTTGCCTCTCTTGTATATCTCATGTGTATGTGTGGAGAGGGGGTGTCTAATCAGACTGGCACAAACACTGTTACGTTAAAACCCTCAAAATGTGTTTATGTGTAACTGTAACTTGTGCTTGAATTGTTACTGCCTTATATGCACTGAAGTTTGATATTAGGGATTTTTTCCCCCTATTTTAATCGACAATTCTGCATAATGTACTTCATGTTCCTTGATATTTCTTTTTGAATGTGAGCTGATTGCCGATCGATACTCAGGGAGACGGGTATGCCATTGTTTCAGGTTTTGTCCTATCAGGATTGCGGTTTTTGTTTTTGCTGATTTCTTAAGCATTTCATGACGTTTTTGTCATTAGATGTGTTGTTTCTCTGTCATGGCAGAAACTAAGAGAAAATTGCACTGGAAACCAGATGTATATTTTGAATTGTTATGCTTTAGAACTTCTGAATATAAGGAATATATTGTTGTCCAAGATGGATAGGAATTCGTTATGCTAGTGTTTTAGTAGTATGGTGGTATGTGAGTGGAAGGTTTTCCGCTTTTATTCCAAGTTTGTTTGAATGGTAATGGGATTTTCTCTTGTATTGCAACCTTGAAAAGACCTGAATTATGATGAAAATTTCGCAAAAAATAAAAAAAAAAATGAAGGGAATAACTGGCAAATGACTTATGATTTACTGGTGTGCTCATCCTTTGTCTGTCTGGCTCTGCGTGACTTCAGATGTGCATCGCATGCACTTGTGGGATGTCATGTGTGTGTGTGCATGTGTGTCATTTATAATCATGTATATCTGTATTATCACTGCATTTTCTGTGTGTGTTGTTGTTGGTTTGGTTTTGTTGTTTTTCATACTGTCAATTATATGTCGCTGTTGCAAATTATTGCGAGTAGAATCACTCTGTAGGCCAAATTTTTGTTGCTAATGCAGCTTGAAGTTCCCTTCCACCACCCTCCTTGCGGCTCTGTACCAATCTTCTCATATTCAGCAAGGCTTCACAAGACAGTCCTGCAGACAGAGCACAGTACAAGGAAGGAGAGGCAGACACAGATACCTTCACATTATTTTCAATGTTCAGAAAGCGCACTTTAATACTTAGTGCTGGTCAGAAGAAAATCACACAACGTGAATCCGTAAACCTTTAAATTTGCCTTCTTTTTTTTTCTTTTTTTTCAACATTTGTTTTTATTTTTTGTTTTCCTTTTGTTTGACTCAATTTAAACGAAAATAAAGTCGGGGAGAAAATAAATAAGACACACTGGGAGTGCCAAGCACGGAAAGAACAAACAGACAAAAAAAGTTGGAAGAAATAAAAAAAAAAAAATTTAATAGTAAGAGATGGGTGAGAGACAGAAAAACATAAATGAAACGAAGACGTGCAAAAAAGGAAAGCAGGGGAGGGGCATGGGAGACACAAAAGAGATTACAGACAGACACTTAGGAGAAAAGGGGGCAGGGGGTGGCAAACTTGTGAAGTACACAGTCCTGGTGAACCAGTTGCAGAGATCCAGCCCAGCTTTCACACACAACCACAGACCTGGAGGAATCTGACGAACAGTTCAATGCGTCGCCCAAGTGACTCTTCGCTGAGTTGAGGGAGAAGAAAACGGCTTGTAAGCACTTATCAGGACAGGAGAGGAATGTCCTCTGATGCCGCAAGGGGCTCACTCTGCACACGATGTGTGGGTGCCAGGAGAATGAATGGTAGGTTCGTCATGTCTGTGTACTTCAGGAAGTCCGCAGCTGTTGAAGCAAAAAAAAAAAAAAAAAAAAGAATAATAATAATAAATTAAAAAATGAAAAAAAAATCAACTCCACTCAGAACCCACCCCCGTTCGCCAGTTCGCTTTAAAAAAAACAAGAGTTAGAATCAGAACTCTTGTAAATCTTTGTTCACACACACACACACACACACAAGCACGCATTCAGTTCACACACATAACGCGCGCGCGCACTATTCAGTTGATTATATTGAGTATAATTATGGCATGATGGGTTAAATCGATCACTCATTCTTCATTGTTATTATTGATATTGTTGTTTTCATATGCTCATCCATCTGCTTCATGTTATGTCCACCCATTCTTCCACTCACTCGATCGCCGGTTCAGTCGTGCGTTTGTCTGTCGGTATATTGATACATTTGACATAACATAAAAAATGTCTTTTTTTCTTCTTTTTTTTCGCGTTTTGATCTGCAGCCAACTGCAACTGTTCTTATCAGTACAATGAAAAAGATTACGAAAATTATTGGTTTCTCTCACTCTCAAACCAAGCATAGGCCCCCGGTTTTCTCTCTGAACAAATGCACATGCACACTCAACAACACATACAGTATATTACACACACTTCTTTCTCTCTCTTTGAAACACACACTCAGTCTCTCACACTCACGGTAAATTCGCAGTCTGTCAAGGTTGACAGTAGGTTTGGACAGGGGCGCATCACACCTCTTCGTTCCCACGTAACAGCCTACGTCACATGTCATGGCGCTCCAGAACCCGTATGTCAGCTTCAGCTGAATAAAAACGCCAAATCGACATCAGTGGAATCACTTCACTTGAGTTCCACTGGCAGGCCCCACCCCCACGAGCAACGCAACCTTCATCGATAGAGACCCTAGCTCAGAGCAACTTAACTTTAAGAGCCTTCGATAATAGGTTGTTAAACTCAACCCAATATCATAATAATTTTGTGTGTGTGTGTGTGTGGAATGGTTTCTCCATTGCAATGGGAAGTCATTTACAGCTTAGTCTTTTGTCTTAGTCTTTTGTGAGGGACTATAACTCTCAAACTAGGAGGCAATATTGCACTGGCTCTTAGTGCTGCAGCCTTGGGGGCTTGTTGGCCCTTGGGAAACATCCCAACGCCGACTGTCCTAAAACCCTCTTGGCCGAGAGAGTGGGGGTGAAACTTGGGCAAGACATTCTCCACTATAATAAAAATTCTAATTTCTCGCCCAGGAAGTTGGGACAGCAGTTGCCTCCTCTGCTGTTCTGATGGTCATAGTCGGACACAACTTTCACGGCATGCAGACTGCGGCACTGTTTCAGGGTAATGGTCAGCTAGTCTTGATTTATGTCCAATTGCGTGGAGGTTAAAAAAGAAAATGTTAAAAAGATATACACGGAGGGGCAGTGCCAAAAATATCCCAAAAGCTAACCTTCGCTCCAATACACAAACGCAGCTTCACACCAGCAGTGATTTGCGCTTGCAGGGGACATGTTTGCACGTTACACTATATGCATGATTATATATCTTTTTCAAATCTACACGAATGTTAATGTATTTTCATGTGCTAGCTCACAGAACGCCAGTGCCTCCCCCCCCCCCCCCCCCCCTCCAATCAAGATCGACTGATGACACAGAGATCAAGTCAGTCGACAAGTTTTGCTACCTGGGCAGCACCCTATGCAGCAACGGAGCCCTTGATGCAGAAGTGACGCTGCGCATCGCCAAGGCCAGCTCCGCCTTTGGCAGACTGAACAACAGGCTGTGGAACAACAAAGGCATCGGGTTCAGCACCAAGATGAAAACCTACAGAGCTGTTGTGCTGACCACCTTGTTGTACTGCTGTGAAACATGGACGACGTATCGCCGTCACATTCAACAACTTGAGCAGTTTCACCAGAGATGCCTACGAAAGATCCTCGGCATAAAGTGGCAAGACAGGATCTCCAACCTTCAGGTCCTAGAGAGGGGCGGCCTGCCGAGCATCAAAAGCCTGCTGATCCAGCTACGCTGGACAGGACATGTTGTCCGCATGACAGACAGCTGTGTGGCCAGCTGAAGGAAGGCCACCGCGAAATTGGAAGACCCTGCAAGCGCTTCAAGGACACCTTGAAGACTAACCTCAAAGCCTGTGACATAGACATCGCTTCATGGGAAACTGATGCCCTTGACCGCTGTCGCTGGAGGATGCTGTGCTCTAGTGGCATAATGACGTTTGAAAACAAGAGAACGCTGGCTATTAAGAAGAAGCGTGAGCGAAGGAAGCAGGCCCCAAATTCTGGAGATGTTTTCCCTTGCAACACCTGTGGGAAGTGCTGCGCATCCAGAATCGGCCTCTTCTCGCATATGAGGACACACACCGACAGATAAGCCTGCCTGCCTACTCATCCGTCGGTCAGACGGGAGACTCCATCATGTGTGCGTATGTGTGGAGGGTTGCTGCTTTGTACATAATAATGTATGTTAAAATGTATGTATGCATTGTGTGTGTGTGTGTGTGTGTGTGTGTGTGTGTGTGTGAATAGAATAGAACAGAATACTTTTTATTGTCATAAAACCTAAGTTTTTTAAGACACAATGAAACATAAACATGAGCATATTAAAAAAAGAAACATATAGTTTTATAGTTCTATAGTGTGTGTGTGTGTGTGTGTGTGTGTGTGTGTGTGTGTGTGTGTTAAGTTGGTAACATTTTGGTGTGTGCACGTAACATTGGTGTAATGTGTTATGTAAACAAAAGTGTTTTTGTAAAGCACCTTGAGCAGGTTTCTGGGTAGTGTGCTGTTAACCACCCATTATCATCTTTATTATCGTCATCATTAGAGAGAGAAAGACAGCAGAACCCACCCGCACGAAGAACCTGACGGAGAGGAAGGGCCAGTCGGGGAGGCTGCCGTCCGTGCAGCACGCGTCGGGCACGCGCAAGGCGGGGACGGCGCGCTGCCATTGGCTGTGAGGGGCCACGCGCTCCAACTGCACCTCCCCCACCACCACCTCCCGCACCACCGCCCCTCCATTCCTCGCCCTTGCAGCTCCGGTGGCTGTGAAAGTGAACTCCTGGGCAACTGGCCGGCTCATCATTAGCTGGAGGGTCGTCAAAACTATGGGTGGGGATGAGTGATGGTGACAGTGACGGTGACGGTGACGATGACGATGCTGACGGGGGTTATGATGATGATGATGAAGATGATGATGATGATGATGATGATGGTGACAACAGTGTTGAGTTGGTGACGTGATGATGGGGATGGTAACGGTGACGATGATGATACTGACGGGGGTGATGATGATGATGATGATGATGGTGGTGGTGGTGGTAGTGATGATGATGATGATGATGATGATGGTGGTGGTGGTGGTGGTGGTGGTGGTGGTGGTGATACTGGTGACGACGGTGTTGACTTAGTGATGATGATGTTAAAGGTGACGACGTGCTAACCAGGGTGATGATGTGATACAAGACGGTGGAGACGATAATGGTGATGATGATATCAGTAACCAATTCAAGCAAACATACAAGCGGCAACAGCGAGTTACAGCGAGTGACAGTGATCATAAAAACGCGGACAGCGATAAAGTATGATAGTCAGTCGTGTCCGACCATGACCATCAGGACAGCACCTGTCCCGACTATCTGGGCAAGAATTTGATTATTGTGGAGATTTTCTTGCCCACGTTCAGTACACCCCCACGCTCTCGCCCAAAAGGGTTTTAGTACAGTCGGCGCTGGGATGGGTTCCCAAAGGCCATCTAGCCGCCAAGGCTGCAGCACTAAGAGCCAGGGCAGTTTTGCCTCCTGGTTTGAGAGTCATAGTCTTTTACAAAACACTAAGCTGTAAATGATTTCCCATAAAAGGCTGCAGCACTAAGAGCCAATGCAATCTTGCCTCCCAGTGACAAAGACAACGGGGAGCTTCATTGCATTCATGGTCACTATTACAACAACGAGTACAGCACTTGAACGCCGCTTCTGCTACTGCTGCTGCTATCACTACTACCACCATTTTGTGCTACTGCTACTACTACTACTACTACTACCAAACAACAACACACAACCAACCACCTGACACTGACAATACCTGCACGAGCTGCAGGCAGGAGGATGTGACCGTGTATCGGCTGCAGTTGTAGATGCAGAGGAGGGCGGGCACCTGCTCCCCCCTCACCAGCCCCCTGTAGGGCAGCGCCAGCCGGCACTGGATCAGCCCCCCCGCTCCCAGTAGGCCCCCAGCGCAACCCCGCAACACGCCCACCCACCTTATCTGCTGGCTCCGCCCCTCCCACCCTTGGCTCATCATGTACGCCTGCACGTGCAAACACACACACACACACACACACACACACACGCGTGCGCGCGCGCACGCATACACGTGCGCACGCACGCTCACACACACACATAAACACACTTGCACGTGCGTGCACCCACACACACATACAAACGTACGTGCATGCACATACAGACATACACACATGCACGCCTATATACGCGCGTACGCGCACTTAAACCTCCTCAAAATACACATATACACACGCACCCCTCCCCCCCCACACACACACACACCACGCCCAAATACACACACATAAACACACGCACGCGCGCACACAGACACAGACACACACAGACACAAACACACACACACGCACACGCACACGCACACACACAACACACGAAGACTCGAAGAAAAAAGGTGACACAGCGCAATGACAACGCGAGGAGAACAGCCAGACAGTGTGAAAAACACATATGATGAGACATAATAAGCCTTTCAGAAAAAAAGATAAATAAAAAGCTAATAATTCATCAACTATATCAAAAAGATTAGCACCACAACTCCACAGCCCATGCCCTTGCAACCTTGTCCCCTTCACACGCCCATTCATGCAACGAAACTTTGCACTCACGCCCCGCAAATATGTATAACGAAAGACAGCACTCAACATCCGCCCCCCTCCGCCCCCCTACACAGACACACCCCAACCCATGCAACGAAACTTCGCACTCATCCCCCCCTCCTCCCGCCCCCCACCCCTCCGCCCCCCCATGTGACGAAAAATAACACTCACCACACACCTCCACTGCCCCCTGATCCACGCAACAAAAGGCAGTACTCACGCCCCCCTCCCACCTCCCACCCCCCACCCAACGCCTCTTTGAGAGCCTGAAACTGAACTGAACAGCAATCACCCGCCCCCGCCCCCAAATCCATGCAAAAAAAACACAAAAAAACCCAAAAGGCAGCACTCACGCCATTCACCCCCTCCACTCACGCAATCCACCCCCTTCCCCAGTCCAAGCAACGAAATGCAGCACAGCACAGCACAGCACGGCACGGCACAGCACGGCACACCACAGCACGGCACAGCACAGAACAGCACAGCACTCACGTCACTGGCCCTCTGGGCCGGAAGTAACGCCATCCTCCGGAAGAGCATCCGCAAAGAGCACGGTCTCCGCACCACCACCTCGTGCACCGCTTTCGCCACGGACTGCCTCCGCGCCCCCCACGGGCACAGCGACCCCAAACCGTCCACGCGCCGATAACGGCACCAGGCCACCAGGGCGTATCTCAGATGGACAGGGGAGCTCCCTCCGAGTCCAGGGGCCGGAACCGTCTCCGGAAGGGCGTGCTCCACGTCGAAACGAAACGCTTCCACCAGGTCCACTGTGCGCTGCCGGCTGCCGCGCAGACACAGTGGGGTGTCGGGGGCCATCCCGGAATGGCCCGTGTGGGATCGGTACACGAAGACCACTTGCTGCGACGTAATAGGGCTCTGCCGGATGCGGAAAGTTTTCTGGCAGGCGCCGCGCGGCAACCCGTCCAGCGGCTTGAGCCGGAGGGGGTCCGTGGGTCGGTTCCCACAGAGGCAGAGGAAGTACACCCTGAAATCTGGACGGAAGGAAGGGAGGAAGTAAGGAACAGATTGTTGTCAGTAAAGAAGAAAGAATGGGAGGGAGGAAGGAAGGAAGAGACTGTTGTCGGTAAAGAAGAAAGAATGGGAGGGAGAAAGGAAGGAAGAGACTGTTGTCGGTAAAGAAGAAAGAATGGGAGGAAAGAAGGAAGGAAGGAAGGAAAAGATTGTTGTCAGTAATGAAGAAAGAATGGGAGGAAGGAAGGAACAGATTGTTGTCAGTAAAGAAGAAAGAATGGGAGGGAGAAAGGAAGGAAGAGACTGTTGTCGGTAAAGAAGAAAGAATGGGAGGAAAGAAGGAAGGAAGGAAGGAAGGAAGGAACAGATTGTTGTCGGTAAAGAAGAAAGAATGGGAGAAAGGGAGGAAGGAAGGAAGAGACTGTTGTCGGTCAAGAAGAAAGAATGGGAGGAAGGAAGGAGGGAAGGAAGGAACAAAGATTGTTCAGAGGAAGGAAAAAGGAGGGAAAGAAGGAAGGAACAAAGACTGTTAGGAGGAAGGAAAGAGGGAATGAAGAATGGAAGGAAGGAAGGAAATGTTATCAGTAAAGAAGAAAGGAATGGCAGGATGGAGGGAAAGAAGGAAGAAAGGCAGGAAGGAACAGTTTTTTGTCAGTAAAGAAGAAAGAAATGGGAATAAGGAAGGGAGGAAGGAGGTAAGGAAGGAAGAGATTGTTAACAGAAAAGAAGCAAGAAAAGGGAGGGAGGAAGGAGAGAAGGAAGACAGAAAGGAATGAAGGAAGAGCAGGCAGGTAGGAAAGAAGGAAGGAAGGAAGGATGGAAAACGGTAAGCAAACGGGAAAGGAGGAAGGGAGAAAGGAAGAAAGGCAGGACAAAGAGAAAGATTGGCAAGAAGAAAGAAATGAAGGAAGGAAGGAAAGAAAGAAAGAAAGTGACGAGGGAAGGGTTTAAAGGCAGGATGGAAGGAAGGAAAGATGATGCGAAACAAGGAAGTCAGACAAGCAGAAAGGCGCCCCCGTGCGCGCGTGCGTGCGTATGTGTGTGTGTGTGTGTGTGCGGTGACTGATCTCTGATTGAATGAACACGGCCAAAAGAAAGACAAAAAGGCAACTCTCATTTGACTCCAAAGCGTGTGTGTGTGAGACAGAGAAAGAGAGAGCGAGAGAGAGAGTGAGTGAGAGACCGTCGCAGAGACAGAGAGACAGACAGAAAGAGAGGCGGCGACACAGAGAGAAAAGACAGACAAAACGACAGAACACACACACACACACACACACACACACACACACACACACACACACACACACACCACAGGGAGAGACAGAGACAGAGGCACAGAGAGAGAGAGAAACATAGAGACAAACATAAAGCCAGCCAGATACAGACAGACACAAAAGACGTGGTCATCGAAGTCTCGCACTGACCAGACACAGAGACGTGCCCTGTTGCTCTGACGACCACATGACCCTCCACGTGACCTTTGACCGGACTCGGGTCACAGGTATCCCTAAGGTCAAGGAACCTTGTCGTCTGGGGGTCAAAGTTCAAGGTCACTGACTCTTTCCGCCAACGGCCTGGAGTGAGAAATAAATAAATAAACAAATAAGTAAATAAATAACTGAATGAACAAACAAATAAAGAAATAAAGAAAGAAAGAAACAAGAAAAGGAAGAAAAACAAAAACTAAACAACAAAACAGAGAAAGAAAGGTTGGCGAGGGTTTGTTGCACTGCTTGGCGTTGTATTTCTCGCGCGTGCAAGTGTGCGCGCGCGCGCGCGCGCGTGTGTGTGTGTGTCCGCGTGTGTGTGTGTGTGTCCGCGTGTGTGTGTGTGTATGCACGCACGCGTGTGTGTGTATCTGTGTGTGTGTCTGTGTGTCTGTGCTTGAAAAAGAGATGGTGAAACAGAGAAACGGAGAGAATGGGGGAGTGAAAGAGAAACAGAGGCAGAGAAAGACACAGAGACACAGACAAGACAGACAGAGAGGGAGGGGTCGGGGAGAGAGGGAGAGCTTTAGTAAATGTGGTTTATGATCGTAGGCTGCGTGCATCAGTGCATATGCGTGCGCGTCCGTGTGTGTGTGTTTTGTGTGTGTGTGTGTGTGTGTGTGTGTGTGTGTGTGTGCGTGTGTCTGTCTGTCTGCCTGTGTTTCTGTATATTTCAATTTGTGCGTTCATGCATACGTGCATGCGGCGTGTGCAGGTGCGTACTGTGTGTGCCTTTGACAGTGTATTGTGAGTGTATTAAGCTTGATCCAGATGATTTTGCTCGCGCATACATTACAGACGTGTTGATGAGTCTGAGTCTGCCTGATTTTTCTTCTGAAGACTTTTTTTTTTTTTTTTACTCACTCAGAAAACATTCTTTTCCCATAGCTGAAGTCAGATCAAATCCAAAGATGTGTGGAGGACTTCGGCCGCAGTTTCCATCTGTTCACCTGTATATCTATATGTCAGACAGAAACAATTTTACGATAAAGAGAGAGAGCGGGGAGAGACAGACAGACAGAAAGAGAGAGACAGACAGACAGACATTGATTTGTGGTGTAGCCATACATACATCTGTCCATCTATCTAGGCTGTTTCTCTGTATATGTGTCTATCTGTTTGTCTGTTTGTCTGTCAATCAATAATCTATCTATCTACAGAGAGAGGGAGAGAGAAGGGGGTACTGTCGTTTCTGCATGACAATGCATCCATTAGACCTTCATTCTAGAGACAAAGATACATTAAACGATTAGCAGTTTCCTTTTTATATCAGACACCCATCGCGCGCGCACACACACACACACACACACACACACACACACACACAGAGTAACTTGACTGACACACGGGCATCCCCATTTCCCACCCCTCACACTTCCGGCCCCTGTTTACCAAACCGGATGTCAAGCACCCCTCTCCGCCCATTATCTCTTCCTTCCCGACCCAATCCTCAACCTTCTGCCCCCCCCCCCCCCCGCACTCGCCACCCACAGAGCACCTCCCACCCACCCCCCAAACACATATTTTCAAACTGTCAGTATCGAAAAGTCCGGTGGCCCGCAATCTTCATGACAATTTTCGTGCGCCGGTTCTCGTGCCGAAGTATTCACGAAATGCCATAGCGTGAAGTCCGCCCTTCTCATAATGAACTGGAAGGCTGTTCTTATTATTAATGACGATGCGAAATCATCTGGCTGCATCAGTCAAGATCCACGAATCGATACTTTGAAATTGTTGACTCAGCCTGACAGTCTTGTTTCTGTTGTTCTTGTTGATTGACAGGAGGAAGGTGGCAGAATGGTTAAAACGCTCAGCTGCCAATACAGAGTCCGTGAGGGTGTGGGTTCGAATCCACTGATACGTATGTATATCTATTTTTAGATCAGTGGTTCGAATCCCGCTCTCGCCCTTTCTCCCAAGTTTGACTGGAAAATCAAACTGAGCGTTTAGTCTTCCGGCAATTTGAGTTCTGAGAGGGAAAAAGGAACATTGTAGTTTTCTATATTGTCAGAATTAAAGTTACATGGATTTTTTTCTTTTAAATTCTTATTTTTCAAAAATAAGGGAGATTTGTTGTTCTTAGTAGAAGAATGACTCTCAATGGAGGATGCTAGTAAATTGGCCACTGCTTTTTTGTCTGTGACGAGTGAATCTGCCAGTTTCGATGACACGATAAACCGAGGTGCCGTGAGCAGCACGCACTTGGCGCACTGAACTGAAAAAGAACCCATGACAACGAGAGTGTTGTCGTCTGGCAAAGTTATGTAAAAGGAAATCCGCCCTAATAGGTACACAAATATACAAACATACACTCAAGGCCTGGCAGGCACGTTGTTTGCTGTCAAGCATCTGCCTAGCAGATGTGGTGTAGCGTATATGGATTTGTCCGAACGCAGTAACGCCTCCTTGAGAGCCTGAAACTGAACTGAAACTGCACGAAAAAGGCGTCACAAATCAGTGAACCTGTGAGCATGTTATCGGTGCCAGTGTAGCGCCCAGAAATGACTCCAAACATCGTTTTGACTCCGCTGGACTCAGCCTAGAATCACAGGGCAGGTTAATGTTTTGTTGGGGTTTTTTTTGTTTGTTTGTTGTTGTTGTTGTTGTTTTTTTTTGGGGGGGGCCTTTCTTTTTTAAAAAAACTCCACGCTACCGACGCCACCATGCCTTTTTCGGCCACCAGGGCAGTGAATTCACAGGGTTCGGCAGACAGCAAGGCGGGGTCCGATCCACCCTTTCTGCCGTTGTAACCTTCCCCAAACCTTAGCCAGGTAGGCCTACCCACCCACCGGCCCAGGGTGGAGTGAGGAAAATCGGAGTAAAGTGCCTTGGACAATATCCACATTTCTTCCCCTGCACTCCTCTGTGTGACTGACGGAGTGAACGTCCATACCGACCCTGTGCGGTTGTGAACTCTACTCATTCCGTCTGGAGAGACAAAAAAATTACTGTGGATTAATATTAACACCGTGCCTTTCCCCAAGGACACAATGCCGAAACGAGGGGCCTCGAACCCTGGTCATTGATGAACACCGGGATCAGAAGTCCGGCCCCGAAAACGGAGTATGGCTGCCTAGATGGCAGGGTATATTTTTTTTAAGCCCTCTCGTGTACATACGAGTGAACGTGGAGTTACAGCCCACGAACGAAGAAGTCCAACACCAAACCGACTCTGCCATTGATGGTGCCTCTATGTTAATTACAGCCCCACCACCAGCCCCCCCACACACTCCCACCCCGCCCCTCCCCTTTTTTTTCTTTTTTTTTTACCATTGGAATATCTGTATTTTCCAAAACAATGCGTCTCATGTTTCAAAAAGGCTCCGAGGGGCAAGAAGTTCTGCCGGCTGATCATGGTTAGCTCACTTCAAACCTGCTCGTAAACAATTGTCAGAAGAAGAATAATAACAGGAGACTCGATCAGACAGGAGACTCGAACTTCTAAGTCTTGAAAACAGGCACCCTCGCTTCGTTACACAGCCTGTCTAATGATCAATACATACCAACACTGCATCAGTCAGACTGTATTGTGGATTTGACAGTCTCCACTTCAGCTCATAGCCCACCTCAACACCCTTGTTGCTTGCACGGCACGGGGCAGCCGAGATCAACAGCACTGAGACAATCTGTGAACGAAGGTTGTCAGTGTGCGTGTCTGCATCAGCAGCAGGCTTCAATGTGTGGAGGTATGAAAGTGAGGAACGTTCATCTCCACAGTCGAAGTTCAACAAGAACAACACACACACGCACGCACGCACGCACGCGCGCACGAATTCACACATATGTACACACACACGCACGCACACACGTGTACGCGCACGCGCGCGCACACACACACACACACACACACACACAGTTTCAGGATTTCTTCACAGTCCGTGCTGACAAGACCACATACGCTGCAAACTACATTTTCCATGCCATTCAAGAGGGGGGGGGGGGAACAGTTGAATTGGGAGGAGGGAAAATGGGGGTGGGGGAAGGAACAACAGCAACAACAACAACAGTAACAACAAAATCACAACAAACAGCCAGCCAACGCACTGTTCCGGCAAACGGCCACACAACCAAGAAGAAAAAGCAGCAAAGAAAACAGTAACATCAACGACGACAGCTACGATAAATCAACAACCAGCCACACACACAACCAAAGGAACCTGATATGGCTTTGATGATAATAATGACGATAATGATAACTGATTGATTGATATGGATATTCACACAACACCTAGTATCGTCAGTTGGTAACAGACCAAGCTCTGAAGCGTTTTACAAACACGGAGTTACTTGCATGACTGGCTGTCTGAGGGAAAGCTGCCTTTCACTGCTCATCATTTTCTTTTCGGCTGTGTCATTCTAGCAGGCATTAGTCACACGCACACGCACGATGACCACGTCTTTTGTGTCTGTCTGTGTCTGGCTGGCTTTATGTTTCTCTCTCTGTTTCTCTCTCTCTCTCTCTCTGTGCCTCTGTCTCTCCCTGTGGTGTGTGTGTGTGTGTGTGTGTGTGTGTGTTCTGTCCGTTTTGTCTGTCTTTTCTCTCTCTGTCGCCGCCTCTCTTTCTGTCTCTGCGACGGTCTCTCTCGCTCTCTCTCTCTGTCTCTAGCTAAATTTCTTGTAGAAGCACAAAGAATAAGATGTAGTCTTACTATTCAGAACAATACCAGAGTAAATGAGGGGGATAACAATGTATAATGTCTACTATCTTATGTTCAGACTGTAAGCCAAATAATAAGGTAGACATTGAACAGTATCGTTAATAGAATGGATGGTCGAGTAATGGTGTTTTTGTCTTTTTTTGTTTTTGTTTTTGTTTCTTTTTTTAATGTTTGTTGCTACCCTATTGTAAGGATGTTGTATTTCGATAAAAGCTGTTTTGTTTTTAATATATATGTCTTCCTTTGTTGTATGTTGAGTGATGGCCTAGAGGTAACGCGTCCGCCTAGGACGCCTAGGAAGCGAGAGAATATGATCGCGCTGGTTTGAGTCACGCCACATGTCGCCAGTATTTTCTCCATCTCACTCAACTGGACCTTCAGTGGTAGTCTGGACGCTAGTCATTCGGATGAGACGATAAACCGATGACCCGTGTGCAGCATGCACTTAGCGCACGTAAAAGAACCCATGGCAACAAAAGGATAGTCCCTGGCAAAATTCCATAGAAAAATCCACTTCGATATGAAAACAAAAACGAAAAACAACTGCATGCAGCAAAACACACACACACACACACACACACAAACCAAAAAGAGTGGCACTCTCAGTGTAGCGACGTACTCTCCCTGGGGGGAGCAGCCCGAATTTCACACAGAGAAATCTGCAGTGACAAAAATTAGTAATACAATGCAATATCTCAGTGGTCTGGGACGGCATCTGTCACCCCTCCTCTCGCTCCCAGTTGCTACTCACGAAAGTGTGAATGTAGCTTCGTCCCCTTCAACACCTATAGCACACCCTGCGCCCACCACACACACACACACACACACACACAGAGAGAGAGAGAGAGAGAGAGACGCACACATTCACTCAATCAATCATTCACGTGACACTCATACATAAAGAGTCACCTCTCTCAAAGGCAAACTCTCTCTCTCTCTCTCTCTCTCACCGTCGGAAAATGTTAAGAGAGAGAGAGAGAGAGTGTGTGTGTGTGTGTGTGTAAAACCTGACCGAATAATACAGGAAACTAATGATGAGCGCCCATTGGCAGCTCTCAATCGGCACTGATCAGAGAAGCAGCCTGTTGTGCATATGACTCCATCACTGTTTGAAAAGCGCTTCGTCTCTATCCGAGGATAGACCATCATTATCATCATCATGATCATCTCTCTCTCTCTCTCTTACATCGCAATAGTGAGAACCCAAAGGGGAAAACGTGCACTGTTCGCTGAAATGCAACTGAAAATTAACATTAAAAAATTCATAGAAGATTATCACAATATAGCCTACCCGTTCACAGGTTTCTAAGTTGTAGCAACGAAAATACTAACTGTATCATGACATGTGCCGGTCCCAGTAGATTCAAATTTCTACGCATTCACAAAGTCGATCAGCGTCAGGGAATTTTATTCAGTTCGCCGTGTTCGTATTGTTTTTATGCTGATGCCAGGTTTGGAATTCCAGCACACTGACACTGTGTGCGGCGTATCGTCATGCATCGGGACACTCACCCCGACACACACACACACACACACACTGACACACACACACACACGCACCGGCACGCACGCACGCACACACACACACCACACGCACACGCACCCAGGCACTCACACTGACATACATACGGTGTACAGATACACATGCACACACACACGCACACCGTCACACACACACACTCTCTCTCTCTCTCTTTATTAAGACCGGGGAGGACTTGGTTGATCCATGTAGCGACATGGATAAGCACTCTGTGTGTGTGTGTGTGTGTGTGTGTGTGTGTGTGTGTGTGTGTGTGTGCTGGAGTGCCGGGGATGGGGCGGGGTAGGTGGGCCGGGGGGAATTCTGGATTCTTGAAGACTTCTTGTCAACCAGGTTTTGCTTCAGAAAAGGGACACGCCCAGAAATTGCATGGGGCAAAGACTGCACAACTTCAGGCAAAACACTTTTTACATATCATTTAGCAGTGAGAGTGGACTCACACAGAGGTCATAATGCAGGATCTGTTCAACTATGCCATATGAAACGCCATTCACAATCAGTCATTTCTTAAACTGAAATATGGGGATCCTCTTCAACTATTGTTTTTACAGTCTGAACAGTTTGCTCATTCCAGGCCTCAGTTGTACATCCACCTCAGTACTTGTCTTTCAAGTCAGTTTTTTCCTCGTTTGGAACTGTCAGTCCAGAGGCAAATTGTACTGTAGGACACACTTTTCTTCATACACAACTTTCAACTCAGTATGAATTCTGATTGGACTGTCTCCAAGCTTCACTCTTGTGAAGAGGACATCTGTGTGTTAGGATTTGTTATTTTCAGAAGCACCATAATTTTCAATAGTTATGCAGATGTTCCAGAATGGTGTCATGATAATTTTGTGCAATGTCTGCATTTCATCTCATTACAAGTTCTTACTGTAAACAATTCAGAAACGGCAGCCTGACTAACAAGACTTGGATCAGATCTCTTACACACACACAGAGAGAGAGAGAGAGAGAGAGAGAGAGAGAGAGCTCATGTGTAACACTTCATTCACTGTGTGTCTGATGCAAAATCTGACTGATTTCTAACTGACTGATTTTCATGGGAATCTGGGATGAATGAAATATTACAGCTTCCGTACTTGACATATTTGTGTTCATTGTTTTTATCTGAAAGAATGTTTGCACCCTTTTGTATTTGCCTGCACATGTACATAAAATCGTGCATTTTAAAACTGCAGTGTCTCTCTCTCATCTGCATCTTTACACTTCTCATCCACTTGTTTAGGTAGAGGAGTATTTTCACTTTTTCACACACACACACACACAAATTAATTCAGTAGTCCTATCTCTATTTTTTAATCATGATTATTAATTCCAGACAAAAACAAAACAAGAAACAAACTGTAAATCTTTATTCCCTTTCTCACTCCATTTTTTTTTTTCTTCTTCTTTTTTCACTCTTCTATTCTTCCAGTTTTCACTTCTACAATGAAGCACACAAAAGCAGTCTCCATGTAACAAACCTCAAAAGACTGCCGTGCAAACAGAAGAGCATGTTCCTCTTCATAAAGATACTTGCATCCCCTTCAGGGAAATGAGAAAAAGACTGCTGGCTATCACGATTTATATTTTCACAATGAAAAAAAAAGGGGCAATTAAATTACCGAGAACGTTACTTTCAGTCTCAAACAGTTGCACCTTGCCAACTGACTTCACTAACCTTACTGTTGTGCATAGGACCTGCATGAAACTTGGATGTGATTCCATGTGGCGGCGGTGCCCTGCACAGCACGTGACTCACATGAAAATATTCCATCTGGTTAACAGCTGTCACCCAACTCACCACCTTAAGATTTAAGTTACAACAAATTCACAAATACAGCCACCAATAGTGAATTTGATACAGTTTGCTGTGTTCATATATTACATGCTATGTTTGGAATTCAGATCGCCACTGACACCAGCAAACAGTCATGGCAAAATCGTGGCTTCTCAGTCCCCTATTTATTCTGCACACACACACACACACACACACACACACACACGTGTGCCACACACACACGCACATGTGCACAGACACACACACGCACAGACATACACATGCAGCTGAATCAGCACACACATATTACACAGTAACTCACATTCCCTCTCTCAGTTGACACCAGCACACTGACAGTATATGTAGTGCATCTTGCACTGGTACACTCACCCCGACACATGCTCTCTCTCCCTGCCAGTCTCTCGTCCCTGTCCCCAACACACACACACATTCACGAATTGTCATTTTCACTTGACTAGACCTCTCTCAAAGACTCTCTCTCTCTCTCTCTCTGTGTGTGTGTGTGTGTCCAATATGACGCAGAAATATGGGGTCTCGATAATGCTGCAATGTACTGTGAGAAAGTCATCAATGTACTATGAGAAAGTCAATTTGTTTGTGTTGAAGAAATTTCTTAAAGTATCAATAAAATAAAAAATAAAAAAAACCAAATGATCTGATATATGGTGAAACAAATAGGTACCCAATACTGTGAGGTGCATCAGGTACTGACTGAAATTATCACGAGTAGATGAATCAAAATTATTTTTAAAAAATAAATAAAATTTTTTTTTAAAAAGCTTGTAATATTGCAGCTACAATCTTCATTGGGCCAGCTTAGCAGACGACTTTTGTGAGTCGCAGAAAGTGAGGAAGTAGTTGAATCGGTCATAAGTTATCTCCCTTTACATGGAACCATATTATTTCTCATGAGAGGGTACACTGATCGTGAGATCGAAGAGCCACAAAGCTGGTACATGAATGTATAATATAGGCTTATGTCTTAAAATGATCGATTAACTTATTTAAAATTATTTTCCCTTAAGGATAGAAGGTGATCTCATTGAGACATACAAGCTTTTCAATGGTCATGTTGATTATCTTGGGATCGGCAGTTCTTCTCTGCACCTCAGTACAGTTCCACAAGAAATATTGATGGAATTAATTTTGTGAAACGTTCAAATACTATCACAAGAAAGTTTTGTTTCAGTAACCGAGTTACGAATGTATGGAATCAACTGCCACTGCATTTAAAACAAACACCGTCAACTCGGTAACTTGATTCATTCAATAATATTCAGTCTCATTAACTATTTTTAGAGAGTTTAATGAATAAATAAAATGTAAATGAGGCGTCGAACCTTGACCAAAGTCTGTAACAGAATGTGTCATGAGATCAAAGAAGGGACTGTTTGTTAGCTTCAAAGTTTGTTTTTGCCTCTGGCCGACGGACACGCCGGGGAGCTGTTCCGTTGAGTTTCCCGAGCCGACTGAATCAGTCTTAAATTTTGACCTAAAAAAAGTCTGTGTTTTACTCTTGAAGCAGATTCTATAGATAATTTTCATATGGCTGGAAATTCATGATTTTCAGTTATTTCACTGTTACAATTGTCACATATCGCGACGTACTGACTGCTGTGATGTTCAGAAATCATACACGAACTCGTTGAACTGAATGAGTCAGTTGGTTCAGTGACTCTTTTTGTTTACAGTTTTTAACTACATTATTTTTGTAGAAAATGGTTTAGCTTATGAAAATGCTCGTCTCTTGCACTTTTGTGTGATATGTCTAAGCTAGTTCCCCGAGCCGAAAGTCAGACGCGGCCGCTAAATTTGGTCAAACACAAGTTTGCCGGCCCCGATCGCTTCACCGCGCTGGCTTGCAGTTTGGTGGAACTGAATATAAGAAGTGAGCGAGCGCCAGACAAATGAAGAACTCCTCTGATCTGGAAAAAATGAGAGAAGAAAAAAGAAGAAAACCGGCCGTTTTCCCATGAGTCTACGGCCTTGCCTGGCTACGGCTCTCGGCTTCTGCGAAACACAATTCTACCTGTCTTCACCCACCCACACACACCACCTTTCCACCCCTCACAATATGTTGTGTGATTTGGATGTAAGGGATAAGATAAATTTGGTAACAAAAGTGAGAGTTAAACTGCATGAAATTCGGATGGGATTTGTTTAGCTTAACCAATGGGTCGGGGATATCTCGGATTTATTCCGGCGTCATAGTACGTCTCCAAACCAGATTAATTGATAGTTGTAGTAGTAGGCAAGAATGGAATGCTCACATGCAAGAATGTGATAGATTTCCTGTGTATTATTATCAGTACTAATTTACTCTTTACATTGTGTCCCAACGTATTTATCCATCAGTGAATTAGGCAAAACATTCAAAAAATGTCATGACAAGATTGCTTTCTGATAGTGTAATTCATCATTTTCGATACAGCTAGACAGCGGCATTTAATTATAGTATTCATGATAGTTATTTGTCCATCAGTGTTGTGCACAAACCGATACAGAAGAAAACATTTACATCTCATGTTTTGTTGTCCAAATAAAATTATGCCAACTAAGGTATAATTTCATACCATGGGCCCGAAAAATATTACTCTCAGTCTGACGATGTTTAAACGATATTTTGCTTATGACGTCACGTCGAGAAATCAGTTTGAAACTTCAAGTTTTTACACAAAGCTTTCAAAATCCGTTCACTTATCTTTTTCCTGATTATATGTATTGTGTCATATATACTGTGTGCATGTTCTGTTATTTTCGAAATAAGTTTACACACCACCTCTTCATAAGGGCCGGGGCTGACTGGTGGCCATTTTTTGAACAAATTATCCGAATCGGAATCTCTCTCCCTGTCTCTCTCTCTCTCACATTTAATCAATCAATCAATTACCTACATGCAACATCACCAATCCATTTACAAAACACTGAGAAACATGCACACACATGTATACCGTAAGGACACTGCACACACACACACACACACACAGTGTATAAAAACGTTCATTGACAGCACATAGAGAGGGAGTGCAACCCAAATACCATAAACAGAGTTACCTGCCATGAGGTGTAAAGGTAGATCGAAACACTTATTACGCGAACTCCAAACATAATACTTCCTTGTCACACCCTGCCTGCAGGTAAGTCTTCTCATTTAAATTAACATTACACGACACAGTAAAATATCACACAGAGTTGTGATATTAGTTTTCTTGTTTCGTATGCCTATGTGTGCACTGTGATATGCTGAGGTATTCGAACACTTCACCTCTTTTTCTTTATATCTTTCTTCTTCTTTTTTTCCCTCAGGACTGAAACTTAAGTTGGGTGGTTTTACATCCGGAACAGTGACTGCCAGTGTCACAGTGAATTTCATTCAGATTAAACGAAGGACATACAAACAACAGCAAATACAGCAGAACATCTGTGTTATTTCTTAAAGAAAAATATATGATTGTGCAGGAAAACTGAATAACCTCGTACGTATGCGTTATTGCGAAACGACCCAGTCGAAGCGACCAATGGCTCATAATAAACATGTCGTTCGACTGTCAAACCACTTTCCGACTGCCTGGTTGCTCATTCTTTTCAACGTTTTGTCGACGTTTGAAATAGCAGGGGTCATGCGAACGGGCAAGTCTACTTGAGAACGATGGCTTTAGGTACATGCTGACAATTAAAACAGAAACAGGTTTTTAACTCATTAGATATAACATATCTAACATTGCACCAGACTGTTCTATTGTTGGTTCTGATCACACATGCTTTTTACTGCCTAAATAGCTTTAATTTTAGGCTCTGGCAGTATAAAAATGTTAATAAATCATCATCATCACACATGCACACAGACAGACATTCATCACCCCCCCCTCCCTACCCATGCACACCCTTTAGTTTGAGAATGATCAGTAACCGTGCAGCATCGTTTGCAAAATTAATAGACTCGCGTCAAAATATCCTATAGTCTGATTGCAAACGACACTGATTTGCAGATTCCTGTCAAAACTGACGAGCTGATCGGCTGTCACTGACCAATATGCTTTCTTAAATCCTCCCAGCATGTACTGGCAATGTGTATTCAACATATCCGATCAAATCAACTATTTTAAACTGTGTCAAAGTTCAAGTCCTACAACTTGGTTCCCTTGATGTTACTAGAGCTGAGGATTTTGTGGGCACTTTTGTTACCAATTCATAAGGTTGGTATGGGTAATTGCGAACAGCGTGTAATTGCGAACGATTCGTAATCCCCCCCACACACACACACCCACCACACACACACACACACACACTTCGAACCGTTCTTAACGTGGGGTTGCATTTCACAATATCAATTAATATTACACTGATTAATTAATAAAATTGCCATTTCCAAGAACCCGGCCAGTCAAACATCAGCTAGCCTAATGGTGGGATTAAAATTGTTACATGGGCAAAAATCACAACTATGGTGAATCTCAGAATTCTATAGTTGTGTAGCACACCGGACAGCACGCATGGGGGCACGACATGTAAACAGAATGGGCATGCATGTGGTTGGCGAAGAAGGCTTTAATGGATGAGAAAACTTACTGACATCCAGATATCCCCTAAACATTTAGAATCCCAATACAATTGGAATCCCAAGAACAAACTGAAATCCACAAGAACAACTCAGTTGAACCCATAAGTCAGCTGAACAAAGTTGAACCCACAACTCAACACAGTTGAACAAAGTTGCTATTTGAACTCCTTCCACAATGTTGCTAGATGAACCCACAGTGGAACTGAAGGCTAGTTGAACTGATCCTAGAAACTGTTTCTACCTCAAAATACCTAGGCGTTACCATCACAAGTGATCTCAGCTGGGACCTGCACATTAACACCATTTGTGCAAAAGCCAATAAGACCCTCGGCCTCATCAGAAGAAACCTGAAGATCCCAGCAGTGCGCCTCAAAGAAACAGCGTATAAGACTTTCGACAGACCAATCTTGGAGTACGCGTGCACCGTATGGGACCCGCATACCCAAGACAACATCAAGAAGATTGAAGCTGTCCAGAGACGAGCAGCACGGTTTGTGGTCAACCGGTACAACACATCTAGTGTCACCGCAGTGATCGACAGACTGCAATGGCCGACTCTGCAGCACAGACGGAAGGTAGCTAGGCTTGCCATGCTACGGAAAATAATGGACGAAGAGGCGATCGTCGATAAAAGCTGCATGGTGCCAGCCCCACTCAGACAAAGAAGGAAACATTCTCGCCAGCTCAACCAGATCCGATGTAAAACCCAATACAGACAATATTCCTTCTTCCCCAGAACGATACGTGACTGGAACAACCTGCCTGAAACAGCTATAGCAGCAGACACCTTGGACACCTTTAAGTCTAGGGTGCCCCCCAATCAGTAGTTAATTAGATAATAGGTCCCCTACCCCCCCCCCCCCCCTCTTCCCCACCCCCTCTCTTACCCTAATATTTTTTTAGTTTTTTAAATTTATTTTTGGGGCCCTGCTGTCTTAGATCAGCAAGGGACCGGCTAGCTCGGAAGGGCGAAAAGTGAAGTGATAGTAGCCTGCCGGAGAACCCACCTAGAGTAGGACTAAGTTTTCATCCTCACTAATAAGTCTGTCACTTTCTGTAGCTTGTTTTTCTTTCATCGCAACCCAACAACAATAACGGCGTAAAAATCAAATTGATGATTGTGGCCGTCAACGCAGTGAAAGTGAAACACCAAACTGGTAACCCTGTAACAAACAGTTCCCACATGGTGTAATCCTGGACCAGTCTCTTTCCTTCCAACAGCACATTTCGAATATCTGTAAAGTTGCCTATTTGGAACTGCGTAGAATCAGCTCTATCCGCCACTATCTCTCAACCGATGCAACCAAGACACTTGTATGCTCTCTGGTTCTCTCAAGATTGGATTACTGCAACTCTCTTTTGGCCGGCCTTCCCAAATACCTGTTAGACAGACTCCAACGAATTCAGAATAACGCTGCCAGACTCATTTGCAGAGCTTCTAAATTTGACCATGTTTCTCCTCTCCTTCAGTCTCTCCACTGGTTGCCTGTTTCTGATCGAATAGACTATAAGCTATCCACTCTGACCTTTTCTGCAGTCAACGGATCTGGCCCCAAGTATCTTTCTGAACTCATCCATATCTATACCCCGTCTCGCCAGCTCCGTTCTTCCTCTGATACTCGACTTCTCAGGATACCTCACGTCAGAAGTAAGACCTATGGACACAGATCGTTTTCTTTTCAATCGCCAAAGACGTGGAACAAGCTCCCTGATAACCTCCGTCACTCTGATTCCCTCGCATCTTTTAAATCTCGTCTCAAAACTCACCTTTTCCCTCAGCAATAAGTTCAATTGTGGCAGGTCCACAACTACATGCATGTATATGAATGTGTATTGTGTGTGCGTGTGTTTATGTAAGTTTGTGCCTGCCTATGTGTGCGTATTTGTTAGGGTAGCTGTTAGATACACATGTATGTTAAAATGTATGTATGCAGTGTGTGTGTGTGTGTGCGTGCGTGCGTGTGTGTGTGCGCGTACGTGCGTGCGTGCGCGTGTGTGTGTGTGTGTGGTCACATTTTGGTGTGTGTATGTAACATAGATATAATGTTTTATGTTATCAAAAGCGTTTTTGTAAAGCACCTAGAGCAGATTTCTGGATAGTGTGCTATATAAGTATCCATTATTATTATTATTATTATGTCACCTCATCTGAATTTGTTTCATCTGCTAATCTAATGGAGCAGATCAAATAACGTGAATATTCTTCCTTAAAATAAACGAAATAATCCAATGGAAGAAATGAAATAATGTAAACATTCTTTCTTTAAAAAACGAAATAGCCAAACAACAAAGTTTTAATTAAAAATATTTGTATCATTGTAATACCAGGACAATGTTTACAAACGTTATGAAAATGTTTAAAAAATTCAAAAGCAACAACTCCCGTGACTTCCGAATTCTGCTTAGATCCAGTACAAGAATCATAAAGTAAAGTAAAATTTTATGTGGTTTTTTGTTGTTGTTGTTTTTTGTTTATGTGTGTGCTTTTTTTCCCAGGAGTTTACAAATAATACTTAAATGACCAGAATTGTTGAAAACAAAATACCATTACCCAAAAAACTAACATTCATAATAAAACTAACTTTTCCTACATTTGACATGGTACTCAAAAACCGGCTTCTTACTCACAAAGTGTCGTGTTTTTCTTCCACAAAATATCCAAACATCTTCTTAAAAACCTACCTAAAACTAAAACAATGAAGGAATATCACTTTAAACATTCAAATAAAACCCAAACAAAAACATTGACATGTACCTGAATTAGGATTACTTTGGATTCTCATTAGGCTGCACTGGCCACAATGGCTGCCCTAGCGAAATAAACTATCATTAATAAAAATTAAGTTTATAAAACATTGTAAAATATATATAATAAAAAACCTTTTCCATAATGATACACAAAAATAAAAATATTAATGATAATAAAAATAAAATGCCCTAATTACAACTGAAGGGAAGCAACTTAAAAACTCAGAATAGATTCTCCCTGCAGATCTACGTGTAAAAACGGTTCGAAAGGGAGGGAACAGAGAGAGGGATACTGGATCGATAGTTGATGCACACACTCACTTGCTCTCCTCACACCAATAGCAGGGCCACATGGAGTGGATTTTATAGCGTGTTTACTGTACAATACAGCACACACACAAAGCAGTTCACCCTACATAGTAATAGCAACACACAGCCCTACATAAAGCACTTCACCCTACACTTAAAGTACTTCCTACAAGCAGCACACCTGGAACACAAACACAAAACAGTAAAATCTTGAATACCTGGACATCACTGACATAAAAAGCTAAAACCGGTCTTTGGACTGGATGGAGCAGGGAGGGAGATAGAAAAGGGGGGTGTGGGGGGGAAGGGGGACAGAGTGTAGGTGCCGGCACACTATAACATATGTATTATGTAAATACCACATGTGGGGTATTACAGTTGAAAAACTTGATAGAGTGATTTATATGTAATACCATACGGCTGTTGTGCTGTGGATTATCAAACTGGATGTCAACAGCAAAAGATTAAAAAATTTTACTGGAAATAAACCATCACCTCCTGCTGTTGATTCTCCTGATGCTCCTGCTAACAAATTTTCTTCTAAAAAAAATGGATATGTACTTTTCTTCTTTCTTTCATTCCTTCTTTATTTTATTATCATTATTCTTTTTAATCTATTTTTCTTTTGTACACATACCCCAATGCCAACATGTTTGCACCACAACCAGTGTCTTTTCTGGCTGAACATAAGCTGCTTGCTTCATTTGTTTCATGATCAAACTCATTCCATCAAATGATTTGCTTCCAGATCAGTCCAGCCACCATGTCTGCAGTGGGCAAAAGGTGGGAGGTACAGTGGCTGGTGAAGGCAGAGACTGGCTCCCTGCCTGACAGATCCTGCATTCAGCGTCATTTTCAACATGTCTGGTGTGACTTGAAATCAAAACATGCCAGATTCTTTGGCCCCTTGCCTGGGTGTGAGATCAGAGTGAAGAACATGGATGATGGGTGTCTTGTCACCTTGACAACGCTTTACCAGCATAACATTTCCTTTGTCATCATTTCATATGGTGAAGTTCTCAGGCTATTTATTGTAACTCTTTTCAAACACACACACACACACACACACACAAATACACACCATACACACACACTTTCTCTTTTTCTCTCTCTCTTTCTCACTCCTGTTCATTTGACTTCTTTTTCCTGCTGTTTTTTCTCAAACTTTAGGGTTGGAATTGTACTGTAAAAAGGGGGGAGAGGGATAGAAGATAGGGCAGATGGGTAAAGAAGGGTAAAGGAATAACAGGACTGCAGGTAAGAGGGCAGGTGGATGCACTCATTCGCACTCTCTCCTCATACCAGTAGCAGGGCCACTTGGAGTGGTTTTTATAGTTTTTAATAGAACCGCACAATAGCAGATGTAAGCATAAGCAAGCAGTTCTTACTGAGCAGCACACTAAGCATCCTCAAGCGACACACAGCCCTAAATTAAGTACACACTAGATCAAGCAGAACACAGCCCATAGTCAGTCAACAAGGCTTTCCTTGCACCTTTTCACCCAACCTGTGCCGGGTTCCATTTTCTCTGGGAGACTACTAAGAATTAACTGTGAACACCAGTCTTTATTCCTTCTTCCTAGCATCCTGGTAAACCACAACACTCCCCAATTGGTTGAACTAATTTGACTGATCTTGGCTTGTCTTTTTTTCTTTTTTTTTCTCACGGCCTGACTAAGCACGTTGGGTTACACTGCTGGTCAGGCATCTGCTTGGCAGATGTGGTGTAGCGTATATGGATTTGACCTAACACAGTGACGCCTCCTTGAGCTACTGATACTGATACTGGTACTGATGCTGTCTCAGTGGCACTGAGTGAATGACTGACATATTCATTTGATTAATACTAGCTTGTCTTAGTGGCACTGAGTGAATGACTGACATATTCATTGCTCCATTCTCATTTGCCCATTTCAACCAACCTGTAAAAGTTGTTAAAAGATGAAGGAAGGGGTAGATGCATGTGGGGGAGGGGGGGAAGCAGGGGGGGTTAGGGTAGGATCACAGACAGAGGACAGGTGCACATTCCACTCTCTCCTCCTACCACAAGCAGAGTCTTTTAATAAGATGAATTGAGGTGTTTATTTTCCCTAACAAAAGCAGCACACTCTATCTTAGCAGCACACCTGGAACACAATACCAAACCCCAGGTAAAAACAATACCAAAGCATATGTTAGACATCATTGCCATGAAAGGCTGATCTTAAAGGAATGGCAGTATGTTGTCTGGACAAATCAAACACCACCACAGATTCTCCATTCCTTCACTCAATGCTTAGCTGTACACACTCTTCTCAAAGAGATCTCTGTAAAGATGTAAAACAAGCTTAATTTAGCTTACCACTAACAATCATTGACATAAGATGATGTGCACAAAATGTATGACTGACAAATACAAACTCCCACTGAGTCAACTCCTGTAAACCACCATACAATAATAGCTGTTTCCATTAAGACTGAACAAATCTCCACTTTGTCTCTACAAAGTATCCCACTGGTATAATTATTACATGGGAATAACACATGAATACAGCACATGGTAATCACAACTACCAAGTTAACCAAAACATTCTACACAGATTCTTCAAACACATCATCTCTGTAGTTCTTTTTGACTTAATGCTTACACTGTTCCCACAGTATGTCAACAACTGACACACCACTAATGCCTTAATTATTACATTAGTACTATTCTGCACACAAACTCACACACATACACACACACACACACACACACACACACATACACACACACGCGCGCGCGCAAAGCTGAAACATGGGGGTGGGGGGAGGGGCGTTTTGAGACGGGTGCTCTGTTGAACTCAGGGGGGCGGGGAGAGGTGGGGGGCTGAAACAGCATGGGAGGTGGGGGTGGGGTGTGTAGAGGGGGGTGGGGGGCATCCCAGAAAGTTCCTCCAGGGATGTTTCAGATTCCTAAAAAGTCCCCCTGGGGACGATTTAGGACACTGATGTGTGGCAAATCTAACCCAAGAGTAAAGGTTAACAAGGGAAGGAAGGGGGATGATGAAAGGGGGGTGAGGGCGGGGGCTGGGGAATGTATGGGGGTCCGACGCAGAAGATGATGGGTCCATCAATAAGCTGTGTGTGCTGTGAAATTCCCACCATAGGTGCCTGACGTACTATAACAATATATATTCACCCTGTGATGACAAATGTACTATAACAATATATATTCACTCTGTGATGACAAGTTTAACATATGTCACAATGAGAGCGAAGGGATGGGGGGAGGTAAGATATGGGGCGGGGAGAAAGATACAAATTCTTGGTATGATAGCCAGCCGGATCAAAGATAAATTCAGCGTAAATTTCCCCTTAGCCCGGACACTAAGATGCCATCGTTTACCCCAGCTGTGTGTATGAATGGGAGGTTGGGCAACTTTAAAGACAGACCACACCACAGGAAATGTTCTGACCATAGTCTGCACCAGCACACATTTTCTGACATTTCCGTTAGATCAGAATCCTACTAGCTTAAATTGTGCACAGTTCCTAGGACAGTGATCAGTGACTTATGTACATACACTTTTTTCACTAAAGCATTCAGGTTTTGTGCACAAAATAGCTCTACTCACACAAAATCCTTTCAACACAATAGAAAACCTTGCTTGACAATTGCTTTGAAGGAAAAGAAAACAATAGTAATTTTCCCATTAAAACAGTATTTCCTGTCATGTACTGTTTCATGTCAAACTCAAATACACCAGTTTGACATGGACAGTACATTTAACCAGATAGTATAAATACAAAATTATGTGTCCTCACTCACACACACACACACACACAGTTGACATGGTGTTCACATAGGCTACCAGTTCCTAACTCAGTCTTATTTGTCTTTCTTCCACAAAATATCCAAACATCCCTAAAATTTACCTACAACTAAAACAAATAAGGAATACCACATTAACATTACCCACCTAAGCACTCATATAAAACCAAAACAAAATCACTGAGATGTACTTGAATTAGAAATAAATTTACCTAAAACTAAAACAAATAAGAAAACCACATTAACATTACCCACCTAAACACTCATATAACCCCCCGCCCCCCCAGCCACCCACCCACCACCACCCCAAAAAACAAAAACAAAAAGAAACGCATTGACATGTCCCTCCTGAATTATGATAAACCCCAAAAGAGCACTGACATGTACCTGAATTAGGATTACTTCGGATTCTCATTCAAGATGCTGCGCTAACCACAATGGCTGCCCAGCAAATGTACGCCAAAGTGCAGGAAGGAAATGCAACGTGAATTTAGAAAATAAAGCATCATTAATATAAAAAGAAAGTGTCTAAAACATACTTAATCTGTATAATAAAATATATTTTCCATGATGATACACAGAAATAAAAAATTTCAATGAAATAAAATGAAATTAACCCAATTACAATCCATGGGGAGCAACTCAAAACTCGGAATCGATTCTCCCTATAAATTTTATGTAAATACCACATATGAGGTATTACATATGTTCTCATTCAACACATTTTCCTGGCTGGTTGTTAGTGAGTTTCTATCAGTTTTCGGTTGTTTCCTCCTTGTCTCGGCCTTTGATTCTTTTGAAAACCAGTTTGTGAATCAGTTAGTCCTAGTTAGATCTGATGCATGCAGTGATGTATTCATACGCAGTCTACCTATGTCTCAGGTATGTGGCTGACAGTCCAGGGGAAACACCACATAGTGGACAGCTGTTCCATACTGGTGGATCCCATTGTTCCTGACGTCTATGGGTGTGAGGTGACTGTTAAAGAGCACTACGTAGCAGTCAATGTTGGTCACGATATCAGCAGCAGGATCAAATGTGATAAACTGCGGCGAAACAGTTTCCTTCAATTAGCAGCTTTTGGCATCAGAAATGGTATATGTGTGATCTCTACAAACACTGGTCACATCACTGTCTCATGCACATCGTCTTCAAAATCAGACATACTCACGGTATTGCAAATTTTTCGCAATTCACGATCTAATTCAGTATCTGAAACCTTACAAAAGTGTGTTCACAGCTCGCCCACTGTCTGTTAAAGACAGATACCTTAGCAAGTGTACAAGTAGGTCTGTCCATGGACTGACCTCACCCGGCTCTGATAACTGCCTTCTTGAGGCAATCATTAAAGCTGATGGAAAGCGTCATGCCTTCATCAGCAAAGACTCATTTCTCAGGAAGATGCGTACAACTTACCCAGGGATCAACTTTACCCCTGATACATTCAGACAAACAGTGAGACTAACGTCACTAAGTGGTGGAAATGACACGGTGGAGAAAGCAGCAAAACACATCTGGAATTACACAAGGTACTTGTCAAGTGAGACCGTCTACCTGACAGACACACAGGCCAGGATGATGAAGAGCACTGATGCACGAACTGGCTTCAGCAGTCACTGGACAAGAAAGGAGTTGACTGTGTTTGGGAACTTCAGCCTTTTGACTCAGAAGTCCACGGGAGATGCCAGCTTCAGTCCAAAGAGCCAGTGGCAGCCATTTCAGTCCTTGGTCCTAAATCAACCATTCCGACGGTTATACAGACATTTCAGTCTTGTTTTCCAACAATGGTGTTTGGGGTTGGCAGAAGCCAGGTTGCGTGTTTGGAGTCAGACTCATGGAACCAGTTCCTAGAAAAACTTCAAAGGCCACGTGGATCAAGAATTGCACCGATGTTGACTGTTGAACAGAACACCATCACTATCTGTGATGTTGCAACAAACATCAGCTCAACACACAGAGCTGTCATCGACTTCTTATATAGGAGAGTGACAGAAACAGAACTGGATGACATGTTTATGGCAGAAGTTGGAACAGCACAACCAGCAGCTGACTCACAACTCAGACAAGATAAAGAACTACAGACAGAAACCATTGACACAGAGGACAAACATGTACAGTCAGAACTCAGAGCAGAAGAGAAAGAAGTCCAGACAGAAGAGAACAATATTGGAACAGAAGGAAGCAGGACACAGACCAGAACCAGGAATGAAGAAAATCAGGAGGAACGGGCAACAGAGACAGAAGGACAGACAGTGGAGGTACAGACACAGACACCGATCAGACATCTTGAACATCTTGAGCAACAGACAGGTGCCCAAAATGTAAATAACGATACCACAGATAGGTCGCCAAGAGTGGAAATGGATGTAGAAAAGAATCACGCATGCCCCCCACCAAAGGAACTCCACACAGAAGAGGGACAGACAGAAAATCCAGAGACCCAGACAACACAGAAACACCAAGAGGCAGAAGTAGAGTGGAGTGACTCAGATAACGACCAATCACACGATGGCACAGAACAAGTAAGGCCACAGTTGTTCCCCCTACACACTGTTCATCAAGTGTCACATGACCTGAGTGGACACCGCCTTGACCTCCAGGATGACCATCAGCCTTCAGTTCAGATCACAGAAGGTAATGACAATGATAGTGATAATGATACTTTGTTTTCCAGCAGAGATAATCTATTTTCCAACAGAGGCAATCAGTGGCTGACAGCTGAGAATCACAGCTGTTAGCCCAAACAGGTTAAATGGATACTGTCAGGGTTTTCTGACAGGATGAAGATTATGTGATAAATGATTGGAGAAATGTACAAACTGTGAAGAGCTTACACATTGCAAGACTGGTTTGTTCCTTCAGAAATAACACATATGACTGTTTATTCCTCTTTGAAAAAATGATTCAGAGATGACTAATTTTATAACCCCCCACCCCTCATCTCTCTCTTTATCTATCTCTCATCATCTTTATTTCTGTTTCTCACTCACTTATTTTCTCTTGATTTACATATCTATAGATCCGTCATTATGATATATAATCATCTCATCTTTATGATTTAAAATTTCCCGTTTATGATTTACAACTTAAGTATGTACTGTAAAAAGTTCAGTTTTTGTTATTAGTTATACTATTTTATTTGGGTTTTGTTTTTTTAAAATAATATAATATGTTTTGAGTATATTTTGTCACATAATTATTTGATATGAGATCCTTCAGCAGTTAAGCTTACACAGAAAGTGTTTCGTAATTTACTCATTGTTAGTGAAAGATGTGATTTTTCTGTAGTTGTATTTACATTCACAGACAGGCTTTGGTAATCAGCTGTTCATGTGGATCTTGTGAACAGACCTTATTGTTCAACACCATCCTGTGCTCAGAGGCTGAATTATGGATATCTCTGTGTTTACACACAGGTTCTGGTGACCAATCAGAGCCAGGGGACACCTCAGAAGAAGACAAATCCATCACTCTTCGGAAATCTGTTGTCAGCTCAAAGGTACAGATCTGTTTACTGAAATTATCTTGAGTTGTTGCCGCTGATGCAGATGCTGTATTCTGAGCATGTATTGCTGTTTTTCACGATGTTTTGTTGTTGCTGGTGTTGCTTTTTGTTTACACCACAACTGCTGCTGCAGGATGCTTGGTGTTGCTGTTTGGTAGTCATGTTGCTGGCGCCTCTTCGTCTTCTGTCAATCTCTTTCTCTCCTTTGCTTTGTCCTTCTCTGGTTTATCTTCTCTTTCTATTTTACAAATTTCTCTTTTCCTTTCATCACAGTTGGTATCACACTGTGTACACACTGACAAGAAGTCCACACAACTAATGCTACGCTATGACCAATGACAACCAGTCCACACAACTAATGCTACACTATGACCAATGACAACCAGTCCACACAACTAAGGCTACACTATAACCAATGACAACCAGTCCACACAAACAACCAACACTGCACAGTATGTACATACTGATAAACAGTGCATACAAACAACCAACACTACACACTATGTACACACTGACAAGTAGTGTACACAAACAACCAACACTAAACACCATGTGCACACTGACAAGCAGTACACACAATCAACACTACACACTATATACACACTGACAAGCAGTGCACACAAACAACCAACACTAAACACCATGTGCACACTGACAAGCAGTACACACAAACAATCAACACTACACACTGACGAGCAGTGCACACAAACAACCAACACTACACACTATGTACACACTGACAAGCACTGTATACAAACAGCCAACACTTCACACTATGTACACACTGACAAGCAGTCCATACAAACAGCCAACACTAAACACTAAATGCACACTGACAAGCAGTGCATACTGTCACTTGCAGGAGGACAGCATCGAGGACAGAGTCGACGACACCACCACAGGTACCGGTGACCTGTGCCCTCCCCAACAGCTGCCTGCACTGACCCAGGGTCAGCAGTTCCTGCCATCCAGGTAAATGCTGCACTTTGTCCGTCATGTCAGACAGTGTGTGCAGCATGTATGAGACGGGGAATCACAAGTAAGTTCACAGTAATATCATTTTGTGAATGTTTTGTATCTGGTACTGAATTTAAAAACTTTATATTCCTTTCCTTATAGAAAGTTAGGCTTATTATTTATTATGAGTCTGTTGTCTTTGTTTGCCCTTTCAGGCATAATTATCCTGATGCCAGCAAATAAGCAAACCAGTTCCTCTAGCATTTCTATGAATGGTTCCACTGAAGAAACATTACATATAATTATGTAGTAAACTACTTAAGTGGGAGCATGATAACAGCTCCAGCCAAGTAATGAAGGCCAACAACACACTGAATGGACATTGGCTTCACACACATTGACACCTCTGGGTTCACAGTCAAAAGGTGATTCAGTGTTGCGGCTTCTGCTTTGACATGATGTGAAAACAAATCCGCGTCTGACTCAGAGTGGAGAGTTTCACAGGTCAGCAGTGTTATAAATACTCACTGCATGGATGTAAAAGCTGGACACCAACAGCAGAAACAAAACAGAGAATCCAGGCTTTCAAATAGAAATGCTTGCAGCATGATCTTTGAATCTCCCACAGAAAACACAAACAGGGATGTCAGGGAACATGTGGAGATGCGTGCAGACAAACAGAACCACACCCTCAGTCTGCAGTCCACAGAATCTAAACATGTGTCACGCCTTGACTGCCCGCCCAAGACTACCCGTCAGGGTGTTCTGTATGGTATGGTATGCATAATGTAATAAAGTATTAACTCATTACCAGTCACCAGACTCTGATGAGTATCATTTACTTTGATAAATACTGAACGGACTGATCCTCCATTTGTTAAGCGTGTCCTAACAAAGATAAAACTCTAGGCACTCTCTTTCTCTGTGACCCCGCTGCTCTCCACACAGCGCCTCTCTCTGTCTCTCTGTTTTTCTTATGGGTAGAAACAACACCCCAAAGTAAACTGTTGCATTGATTCCTGTCTTGCAGTGATACCTCAGATGTGAGGGATGCCAACAATCTGGCATCACACAGCGGTGACATCAGTGCGTCATCATCAGAGAGACCATCCGACACTCAGGCATGTCGGCGGATTCACAGAACTGGCGGTGGCAGAAAAAGATGTCTACAGCGCAGTGCAAGAGTTGGGGAGACAACACAGGAAGAGCTGAGCAGCACATCTCCACCAGAGGAATACGAAAGATGCCATCACTCACCACACAAGAGGAGATTCAGACAGTATGCCAATGACAGCCTTGAACCAGAAGTGCTGAACTACGTCGTCACCAAGCTGTATGAATTAAGTCAGTTCGAAAACTCCGCTCCACAGAGGAGATCCAGGCAACAGAGGAACAGAAACAGAGCAGCCGGCAGTCAGTCAGGTTACACCAGAGAACCAAGAGGTCGTACCAGAGAGACACAGGGAGACAGCCGACAAGATCACATGATGCTCAACCTGCAGCAAGAGGTGCAACGATTGAAGGCAGATGTACGCACGTTGATGGAACATCGTCAGCAACAGAACGATGATTCTTCTGGCACAGGCAACATCCAAGATACTTCAGAACCCGAGTCTCTTTCAGAACCTCAGCAACAACCACAACAGCTACAACAACAGCAACGACAGCAACAGCAGCAGCAGCTGTTTCACAACAGAATGATGATTCTTCTGACATACTCCTGATTCAAAATGCCTCAGACTCTGCATCTGTCACAGATTCAGTGTCACAACACCAACACCAATACCACCATCAACAACAGCAGCATCAACAGCTGCAGCTGTCATAGCAAAATCTGCATCAACAGCACCCATCATCACAAGTGCGACAGGAGGAAGGGCATGATTCTGCATGGAACGCTGAAGATTTCTATGTGGTAATGTAATTATAATGTAAGTGTACTCTGTAAGGAGTTAAGGGCTGAAACACTTGACTGAGGGGGGCTTTTTCTCCGAAGACTTTGTACTGTCCAGCTGTCCCTGGTTTCTTGTCACTGCAATGAATTTGTGTTGGGGGAGACCATGTTTTCTTATCCTAAAATTGTTGTGTTTTTTTCTGTGTACATCTCTGTGTCTGTGCACATTTGTATGTAATTGTGTGTGCGTGTGTGTGTGTGTGTAGATTTTCATGCCAACTATATGACATTGGTTGCATGTGAGTGACATTAACTGTAGCTCACATGACAATGTGAGTAAAGTGTTTCACCTGGATGTCTTCTACGTGTGCTATTATTTTTCACAAAGACATTGTACAGTCATTCGAATCACAGACTTCAGTGCTTCAGCGAATCCAGACCAACTATGATGCATACATATAAGTGTGATACATTGTCATGTTAAAGATAAACAATTTTACTATAAAAAAAACTGTATCAGTTATGGGTTGAAGCATTGATCCATACATGCTCCTTTACAATGAAAGTAGTTTTGTTGTTCATTTTTTTTGGATTAAAAAGTTAACTCAATGATCATATTGTTCTAACCAGTTCATTAACAGCGATGTGTAAGAACACATTACACAGGCAACGTACACAGCAACCTGTTTGAAAGTTCATTCCATTTCACCCTCAGGTGTTTCTCTTCCCTCCCCCTTCCTGAAGTGTGTTTGGAATCTGACAGTGCATGCTCTGTATTTTCTTGCTTCTGGGATCCACGGTGTGAGTGTGGAAGGAGACAGAACTGCACAACACAGTAACTGTATCAGCAGGTCACACATGTGCCTGTGTTAGGTCTCCCGTCACTGCTGTCAGCTGTTCAGAGAACTGGCGAGAGGAGCATGGCTGACAGCTCGTTCACCGTTTGTTTTTGTGGGGCTTGGTCTTCTGATCCACCCTCCTGCCTCTCTCTGCCTCTGTCCTCTCACTGGTTACCTCCCCTCTTCATTCTGTCCCCTTTCAGTCTCAAATGCTGCTGTTTTAACAGAATCATGTTGATTTTTTTCCTCATCAGGTGCCTTATGGAATTAGACTGACAAAGTAATCCTTGGATTATTATCAGAACTGTGTTGAGTATTGGAAGTAATGAAAATATTTTCAAAACAATGAGATCATGATTAATTGCTTTGGGACTATCATTAAAAATGAAATTGTGCTGAAGTAGGTATATGCTTAAAAACATGTGTTGTGTGTGTGTGTGTGTGTGTGTGTGTGTGTTGCATGATATGATTTGTGTTTTGACAAAGATGGAAACATGTCCATGTTGGATATGGAAGTGAAAGAGTGTCTTCTTCATGTACACAGTAATATCCTGTTACATTTTTTCATGAAGCAAAATCCATTGGGTCTTCCTCTGTAATGTCATGATAGGTACGTGTTGTATATTTTGAAATGCTGCACAGCAGTGAAACGTGTGTACTATGCAATGGATCACTCTTACATATTGTTTGCTTCTGTGTCTTTCATATGTTTTGCTACACAGTCATGTTTTCAAGATGTTATCAGTGCAGAACTGCTGCTGCAGTTTTTAAGCCATAACATTTATCATGTTTTTCCATTGTGCCATGATTTTTACACCTTAATTTCTTTAATGGATTGTTTTCTTTTGTTTTTACCAGTGTTTTACTTCTTTCTCAAATGGAGCAGCTTGCAGGGTTTTCCCCTCTTTGTATTGTTTGCAGTATCTGCAAGACATTGGCCTTGCCGTCCGTGTTGATCGGGTTTAATGGAGTTTGCTTCTTTTCACATGTTGATGTGAACTCTTGTCTATTTTGTATAATATGTGCCCATATATAACCAGTAGAAATTCATTTCAAAATGTTTAATGTAGACACATGCCAAGACAGACATGTCACCAGTACTCTCAGAAAAAAAACATTGTGCATGTCAGCAGACATCTGGTTGCCATAGTGTTGATGTTCACATTGTGTTTGAAACTCTATGGTTAGGACTTGTCTTAACAACTATTCTTTACTTTGTTGGTCACAATGCACATATTTTGAATGTCAGACATTGACATGGAGTTAATATCTCTGTATAAAAGTTGTTTAGGGGATATTTGTAGCCTCGAGTTATTTCTGTAATTCCTATGTGTGTGTGTATTTGTCAAGGATAGGGTCTTGGTATGTACATGTGTTGGTTATGGTTGGGCCTTTGTGTCTGTGAGACTGCAAATTATTGCATGCGCATTGTGTATCTGTGTGTGTGTGTGTGTTGCAGCACATTTGTACACTTGTGGTGAGTGCGTGCGTGAGTGTGGGTGTGCAGGGGGTTGCTGGGTGTGGCCCATTTTTCTTCTTGTTTTATTGCAGTCATTTTGCCTTCTATTTTTTTGGTGCCAAATTATATTTACATGTATATTACTTTGTGTTGTATTATTTATTTTTTTCAAATCACTTTATGATGTTTTACACAGTGCAGTACTTGCTAACTTCGGTGATTTCTGGGTCAGCTGTTTGTGACTGCCGTATTCGGTGTAACTTTTCGGCTGATGCTGGGAGGATGTTGATGCACTGTTGGGCATGTGCAGTTGTATCATCAATAAGGTTGACGTCATTTTTGTCAGGTAGCGAAACTGGTGCGCATGACAGCGCATCTGCTGTGATCTGATTTTTTCCTGCCGCATGGGTGACTTTGGTGTCATATCGCATGAGACGGAGGCGAAAATGTTGGATCCGTGGTGGCATCTTGTGCAGTTCTGTTGTGTTGAGCAAGGGGATCAATGAAAATGTGGTCTGTTTCCAGGGTGAACTTCAGTCCCAAGACATATTCTCTCAGTCTCTCGCAGGCCCAAGTAGCTGCCAGGGCTTCCTCTTCGATGACTGCGTAATTCTTCTCTGCATCTGTGAGTGATTTTGAAATGAAGCAGATGGGTCGTCGTGTGCCATTGTCTTGTGTTTGGTAGAGCACTGCCCCAATCCCTGTGTTGGAAGCATCAGCTGCAATGGTTGTCTCTCGGTCAGGGCTGTAGTGAGCAAGGACTGGTGAAGAGGTGAGGAAGCATTTTGTTTGTTGAAAGGCTGCCTCTTGTTGGTCGCCCCATGTCCATGCTGTGTCCTTGCGGAATAGGCCCCGTAGTGGTGCAGTGATGTCAGCAAGGTTAGGCGTGAACTTCGCTAGCTGGTTTACCATGCCAAGGAAGCGCTGGAGCTCAGCGATGTTGGTGGGAGGTGGGAAGCTAGTGATGGCTTCCACCTTGGCTGGATCCACGTGGATGCCATTTGCATCGATGATGTGGCCTAGGAACCTGATTGATGGTTTTGCAAATTTGCATTTGTCATTCAGGGTGAGCCCAGCTTCCTGGAGTCGTTGCAGGACTGCCCTCAGGCGCTGGTCGTGTTTGCTGGCCAGTCCTCTGCATGGACGAGGATGTCATCCATGTGGCAGATGACGCCCTCGATATTCTCCAGGATCTGAGACATAAGGCGCTGGAACACTTCACTGGCTAAGCTAATGCCAAAGGGGAGGCGATTGAAGCAAAATCGCCCAAAGGGCATGACGAAAGTGGTGTAGAGCCTTGAGCCAAGGTCTAGAGGTACTTGCCAAAATCCGCTTTTAGCATCAAGCTTGGTGAAGACTTAGGACTTTGACAGCTTAGCCAAGCTCTCGTCCACTGATGCCATGGGGTGAACTTCCCGCTGCACGGCTTTGTTCAGCTGTGTCAAGTCCACACAGATGCGGACTGCCCCGTTTGGTTTCGGAACAATGACGATTCCCGAGCACCAGCTGATGGGTTACGTAACAGGGGAAATGACTCCTTCTTCCATCATTCTGTTGATCTCACGCTTGACTTTTGGGACGAGTGGATGGGGAATTTTGCGTGGGGCATACAGGCATGTTGGACGGGCTTCTGGCTTGAGGGAAATGGAGTAAGGGGTTTGCAGCAGCCCGAGACCAGTGAAAAGTTGAGGGAATTCTTGCTTGAAATCCGTTGTCTGTGTCACATTGTGGATGCGTGCAACTAAGCCAAGCTTGGTGCAGGCTGATCTGCTGAGGAGGGAGCATGTCTGTCTTTTGATGACATATAGCGTTTCTGTTGTTGTCTTTTCTTTGTGCTGCAGCTGTGCTTGAAAGGTGCCGAGTATGTTCAGTTTGGTATTTCCTGGTCCCTTCAGGGTTTTGGTGGGCTTGGTCAAAGTATATGAGGCTGCCCATTTTTCTCCAACCACTCTCACTGATGCCCCCGTGTCCAGCTTGAAGGTGTGAGGACAGCCATTGACAAGGACTTCAGCTGACCAGCAATCTTCATCCTGTAGATGGTAGACATGACCCAGGAAATGGCTGTCATAGTCATTGTCCCCGTCTTCTTCCTCGTCTTCAAACAGCTCATGGACTGCCCTTGGGCGACGGGCGTGTCGAGGAGCTTGGCTACTGCGGCATACTGCTTGGAAGTGTCCATGTTTGTGACACTTGCTGCATGTTGCGTTCTTAGCTGGGCATTTGTCTCAACTGTGTGGCTCTTTGCCGCAATAACCACAAACGTTGCCAGCAGCACTGCTGGCCTTGTGGTGCTGGTACTGACTCCTGGAGTTGAAGCGTTGGTTGTAAGTGGCAGGTGGTTTCCTGTCTACCAGGTTGACTGAAGGACTGCCTCTGATTAGCTGCTGGCTTTCTTTCCTGGCCTCTGCCTGCCTCCTGAGTTGGACAGCTTGGGCCAGTGTCAGTTCTGCTTTCGACTGTAGTTTGCCGTTTGATAGTGTGTCATCGATAACACCAACCACGATTCTGTCTCTTATTAGCTCTTCTTTCAAGTCACCAAAATTGCATTGGTCGGCCAATTTGTGGAGGTCTTGAATGAATGCATCAATGGTTTCTCCAGCTGCCTGTGAGCGTTTGTTGAATTTTGCTCTTTCTACAATGATGTTTTCTCTCACGTTGAAGTAACCATTGAAAGCCTGCAGCAAGTCTTTAAATTCAATTGTGTCCTCGTTTACACGTAGGGTGGCAAGAATGTCGTCAGCACTTTCTCCCATGGTGTACAGAAAGGTGCTCACCTGTTCACGTCGTGGTCTGTTCATCAGTCCGGACGCCGTCCAGTATCTTTCGAAACGCTGGCGCCATTTCAGCCAGTTCATTGGCGTGCCGTCAAACGGTTTGGGAGTGGGGAGATTGAGGGGTCGATGACCGTTGTTGTCACTTGCCTGCTGGCTTTCTGCCATGTTTTTTGGGGTCGATGAGACCGCTGCCACCATGTAATATTATGTAAAGGGACAAATGGAGTCCCGACAGAGTGCTTCTGTGTAAGCCACGTTTATTCCACCAAGTTCAGATCAACCGGAGTTATTTCCCTTAGCTCGTCTCGATGCACAAAGCACAACAAACGCATGCATCATACTACATGTGCCTGTGCTTGATGTACAAGGCAGAACATTTCTAACAACAGTTTAGCTTAAATTAATTGGAAGGGTTTATTAAATGTAGATCTTATTTGCTTAAGGAGCTTAATGGTTTGGATAATATGTCATGAACTGTGCTGTTTTGCAGGTGATTTTTTTTTTCGATGTGTCAGATTTGTGTGTTTAATGTGGCTGCAATTTTCAGTTGTTTGGGCAGTCCTGGTATGGCCCTGTGCAGTCAGCTGGACTGTTAGCAGCAATGTGAAATGCCCGACAACAGTTCAGCTTTCTTTTTATGCGGAAACACATAAATAATGGTGTGGTTGTCAGTGTTCTGTCTGCTTCTCTCAAGTAAAGTTGTCTTTGTTGTGGCATGGCTGCTTTCCTGACGACCACTCCATTATCTGTAAAGGTATTAGGATGTCTGTAATTCATGTTTATAGGCATTGGTGTCTGAAGATACTGAGCACGAGGACTGTTTCAAACGCATGGAACAGTATGACATGGTGTAAATGCCGTTACTTTTTTTTCATGTCAGAGAAGCTCAGCTGTACACAGTGGAAAGATCAGTTGATTTTGCACACCGAAAGCAAGTATCATAAATGTACAATTGTTTGTTGTGTTGATTTTGCACACCGAAAGCAAGTATCATAAATGTACAATTGTTTGTTGTGTACAAAGATACAAAGAAACACCTGCTGTACTTTACTGTACATCTCTCTTTGTAGACAGGTTAGTCTCTGTGATGTTGTTGATTTAACAAAGTTTCTCTCTCTACCCCACACTCAGTGTCTGCCTCTCTATCAGTCTGTCTGTCTCTCTCCTTCTCTCTCTCTCTCTTTCCCTTTATTACCACATTGTATTGATGTTAACTTCTTTTTTCTTATTGTTGTTGCTTGCTTGTTTATCTATGTGTTCCACAGAGCTGACACAAATTATTCTTAGAAGAAAGGTTGTGACCAGTGTGTCTGGGTGTATATCTCCACCATCCTGTGAACACCCACTGGTCCACAAGCCATTGGACTGATCAGTGTGTCTGGGACCAGTAGATAGTCTGGATAATGATCCAATAGATAGTCTGGATAATGATAACTCATTGGGACGAATAGATAGTATGGATAATGATAAACTCGTTGGGACCAATAAATAGTATGGATAATGATAAACTCGTTGGGACCAATAGATAATCTGGATAATGATAACTCATTAATTGGGACCTTAGCCTGGGTTCAAGATCACATGGTCAAAGACTGTTTTAGTTGGCAGTTGTGCTTATTCCCCGTAGCAGTTGCAATTGTTTGTCATAGCAGTTGAGGTGATTTCCCTCAGTACCTGTAATTTTCTCTCATAGCAGTGATGATTATTTTTGTGAGCCTTTGTGCATGCTTTTCACAATAGTTGTGATTATTTCTCTTTACAGTTTGTGGTGCCCTTTGAATAATCTTTGTGATATTTAGATAACAAGTGTGTGTTTACATATAGCATTTGTGTGTTTACATCTATAGCATTTGTGTGTTTATAGCATTTGTGTGTTTGCATCTATAGCATTTGTGTGTTTACATCCATAGCATTTGTGATCTGTAACATTTTTTTCTGTTTGCATATATGTATCTCTGAACCCCAACAGTAGATCTTATATGGGTGGGAATTTATCAGATAGAATTCCTGTGAAGTGTGGGTATATTTAAATTGCTTAATTAATTTCTGCACCAGGGATCTTGTTTTATATTTCTGTGTGAAAGACTGGTGTCCTCACCATCATTGAAGATCTAGCTAGTGAAATCTAGTGGTAGAGGAAAGAACTGGGCAAATGTATTTAACTTAAACGACATACACAAGATCTTCCTGCTTCCAAAACGTGTGTGTTTTATCCAGTAGGCCACCACCCCACTAGTCCTTGTTTGTACCCATTCCTTGGAAACTATCTGACCAGCTTGTTTGGAAGTGCACACAGAGATGGGAGCCTCACAGTTCATGAAAAGTGACTGGTTGCTGAGCGATGATGACGACTGTCCAGTGTCCTGCAGTCCCTGTTTGTGGTGGTGAGGGCAGGCTGCAGAGAGTGTGAGTGGAGGTGACAAGTGACAGAACATATTGCCCTGTGTCCTGGTGGCTCTGGTCCTTGTCTGGCTTGCAGCTTACCTGTCCTGGTGTATGTTTGCTTACAGGTCGCTTAGAGCTTGGTTGGATCTTTTTTTCTTTTTTTTTTTGTTGTTGTTGTTTGTTTGGTTGTTTTTTGGTCAGTGGATTACTGTTGAAATCATCTGAACAAAAAGTTCCAATTTCTAATGCGCTCTGTGTATACAAGCAAAAGAGTTTGGTTGTTTTATTCTCTTTTTTTTTCTTTTCCTTTTTTTTCTTTTTTTTTTTTTTTGGTAAATGGCTTCTATTTAAGTTCTGTAAAAAGTAAGTCAAACATGACTTTGGTGCACATAGACACATACCCACACATGAACACATGGAATCACGAACACACACACACACACACACACACACACACACACACACACATATATAAGGGCAGAACTAATTCATGTCATTTACTTTCTAAAAAAAACAACAACAAAAAAACAGGGGAAGTTCAAGTCTCAGGCATGCAGTAATTTCAGAGTGCTTCAAAGTCCTCTCCTCCTCTCTCAGCACAGACTTTCAGCATCTTCAGCTTACTGCCAAGTGCTTTTCGATAGTCTGATGGAGATGAGGTAGCAAGCTGTGATTTCACTGCTTTCCCCTGGATTCTTGAAGACTTCTTGTCAACCAGGTTTTGCTTCAGAAAAGGGACACGCCCAGAAATTGCATGGGGCAAAGACTGCACAACTTCAGGCAAAACACTTTTTACATATCATTTAGCAGTGAGAGTGGACTCACATAGAGGTCATAATGCAGGATCTGTTCAACTATGCCATATGAAACGCCATTCACAATCAGTCATTTCTTAAACTGAAATATGGGGATCCTCTTCAACTATTGTTTTTACAGTCTGAACAGTTTGCTCATTGCAGGCCTCAGTTGGACATCCACCTCAGTACTTGTCTTTCAAGTCAGTTTTTTCCTCGTTTGGAACTGTCAGTCCAGAGGCAAATTGTAATGTGAATGTATGACAATTTTTCTTCATACACAACTTTCAACTCAGTATGAATTCTGATTAATTGGACTCTCCAAACTTCACTCTTGTTAAGACAGCATCTGTGTGTTAGGATTTGTTATTTTCAGAAGCACCATAATTTTCAGTAGTTATGCAGATGTTCCAGAATGGTGTCATGATAATTTTGTGCAATGTCTGCATTTCATCTCATTACAAGTTCTTACTGTAAACAATTCAGAAATGGCAGGCTGACTAACAAGACTTGGATGAGCTCTCTCTCTCTCTCTCTCTCTCACACACACACACTGAGAATCAATGTGTTACACATCATCCACTGTGTGTCTGATGCAAACTGTAATAATTCTTGACTGTTTTTTTTTTTGTTTTGTTTTTTTTAAATTTTCATAGGATTTTGGTATGAATAAAATATTGCAACTTCCATATTTTACTTATTTGTTTTCATTGTTTTTATTTGAATGTAGGCGTGCACCTGTTTGTGTTTGCCTGTACACAAACACGTACACGCACACACACACACACACACAGAGTTCAACTCAGAGGTCCAATATCTCTCTTGTTTATTCATGATTATTGATTCCAGACAAAAACAAAACCACAAACAAACTTTAAACTTAGTCACTGTTATTACCAACATTTATCCCCTTTCTCAATCCCACTGTGTGTGTGTGTGTGTGTGCATATGTGTGTGTGTGTTTGCTTTGTTTTTTCTCACTTTTCTGTTCTTCCAGTTTCCTCTTATACAAAGAAGCACAACTCAACTGCAGTGTCAATGTTACAAACCTCAAGAAACTGCAAACAGAAAAAAAAATATATATGCAGAAAGACACTTGTACTTCCTTCACTGATGATCAGTATCTTAATCAGTCTGTGCTCACCAAGCTTCTCAGGAAAATCATTCTTGTCTTCAAGGTCATGCACTGTATATATCCAAAACACATTCAAAGAGTTGAAGGGATGAGAAACAATGTTCAATTGATGGTGAAATGAAACTGACTGTACCTCAAACCACACAGTCTGCAATGTACAATTTGATGTTTCCTGTATAATAATCTCTTATGAATGGCAGCTAGGAAAGTAGTAATTAAGAAGAATCCCAATTACAAAATGGAGTATTTTTTTTCTTTAAATGAACATGCTCTGTTAACAAAAAAAATTGTTTAATTAAAAAAAAACATGCACATGCCAAAGCCCAACACTACTATAACACCTTTCTTAAGACTTTGAATGAACACACTGAGTGTTTTGCTCACATTGTCAATAATGCCACAGTTGGTTTACACATTATTTAAAACATGTCACAACACAACACATACACAGGTGAACAGGACAACAAGAAAATCTTATATAAAGTCCTGTCCTGATATACATACTAAATATGTGACGGATGGCATCATAGCTAGAAGTTTATACATGATCATACACGAGTTTCAACAAGGCTAAGCTAAGGTATAAACAAAGTGAAACAAAATGAATAATAAACGTGATGGGAGCCTCACAATTCATGAAAAGTGACTGGTTGCTGAGCGATGATGACGACTGTCCAGTGTCCTGCAGTCCCTATTTGTGGTGGTGAGGGCAGGCTGTAGAGAGTGTGAGTGGAGGTGACAAGTGACAGAACATATTGCCCTGTGTCCTGGTGGCTGTGGTCCTTGTCTGGCTTGCAGCTTACCTGTCCTGGTGTATGTTTGCTTACAGGTCGCTTAGAGCTTGGTTGGATCTTTTTTTCTTTCTTTTTTTGTTGTTGTTGTTTGTTTGTTTTGTTCTTTTTGTTTGTTTTTTGGTCAGTGGATTACTGTTGAAATCATCTGAACAAAAAGTTCCAATTTCTAATGCGCTCAGTGTATACAAGCAAAAGAGTTTGGTTGTTTTATTCTCTTTTTTTCTCTCTCTTTTTTTTGTGTGTGTGTGTAAATGGCTTCTATTTAAGTTCTGTAAAAAGTAAGTCAAACATGACTTTGGTGCACATGGACACATACCCACACATGAACACATGGAATCATGTTTTTTCTCACTTTTCTGTTCTTCCAGTTTCCTCTTATACAAAGAAGCACAACTCAACTGCAGTGTCAATGTTACAAACATCAAGAAACAGCAAACAGAAAAAAATATATATGCAGAAAGACACTTGTACGTCCTTCACTGATGATCAGTATCTTAATCAGTCTGTGCTCACCAAGCTTCTCAGGAAAATCATTCTTGTCTTCAAGGTCATGCACTGTATATATCCAAAACACATTCAAAGTGTTGAAGGGATGAGAAACAATGTTCAATTGATGGTGAAATGAAACTGACTGTACCTCAAACCACACAGTCTGCAATGTACAATTTGATGTTTCCTGTATAATAATCTCTTATGAATGGCAGCTAGGAAAGTAGTAATTAAGAAGACTCCCAATTACAAAATGGAGTTTTTTTTTCTTTAAATGAACATGCTCTGTTAACAAAAAAAATTGTTTAATTAAAAAAAAACATGCACATGCCAAAGCCCAACACTACTATAACACCTTTCTTAAGACTTTGAATGAACACACTGAGTGTTTTGCTCACATTGTCAATAATGCCACAGTTGGTTTACACATTATTTAAAACATGTCACAACACAACACATACACAGATGAACAGGACAACAAGAAAATCTTATATAAAGTCCTGTCCTGATATACATACTAAATATGTGACGGATGGCATCATAGCTAGAAGTTTATACATGATCATACACGAGTTTCAACAAGGCTAAGCTAAGGTATAAACAAAGTGAAACAAAATGAATAATAAACGTGTGGTGGAGAGAGAGGTCAACTGACTGAGGAAGAGAAAGAGAAGTAGCAAGGCAAGGGCACAAGTACAGCAAGACAGTCAGACTGAACTTGGCCGAAACAAAGAGGCAAAGGCCAACCGTCCCGTCGGAAAAAAAAAAAGAAAAGAAAAAAACAAACACAACCATGTATTCATAACGTGAACCAAGCCGGCAAGTAAAAGAGCAGAACTCATTATGCCACAGTTACTGTCATTTACATGCAACCCACATCACAGTTGATACCGAAATATAGTTTCACACACACACACACACACACACATGCCTGCGCACGTATACATACTAACTCAAGCATGCCATGACAGGAGGGAAATACAGGGTTACAATTACAACACAGAAAACTTCAGTGTACAACTGATGTTGAATCAAACTCTTCCTCCTGTCGCTCTTGTGATGATGGATCCTGTTGATGCAGATGTTGCTGTGACAGCTGGTGGTGGTGGTGGTAGTGGTGGTGTTGCTGTTGGTGTTGCTGGTGGTAGTGGTGTGATGTTGGTGTTGCTGGTGGTAGTGGTGTGATGTTGGTGTTGCAGGTGGTAGTGGTGTGGTGTTGGTGTTGCTGGTGGTAGTGGTGTGGTGTTGGTGTTGCTGGTGGTAGCGGTGTGTTGGTGTTGCTGGTGGTAGTGGTATGATGTTGGTGTTGCTGGTGGGAGTGGTGTGGTGTTGGTGTTGCTGGTGGTAGTGGTGTGATGTTGGTGTTGCTGGTGGGAGTGGTGTGGTGTTGGTGTTGCTGGTGGTAGTGGTGTGGTGTTGGTGTTGCTGGTGGTAGCGGTGTGTTGGTGTTGCTGGTGGTAGTGGTGTGATGTTGGTGTTGCTGGTGGTAGTGGTGTGGTGTTGGTGTTGCTGGTGGTAGTGGTGTGATGTTGGTGTTGCTGGTGGGAGTGGTGTGGTGTTGGTGTTGCTGGTGGTAGTGGTGTGGTGTTGGTGTTGCTGGTGGTAGTGGTGTGTTGGTGTTGCTGGTGGTAGTGGTGTGATGTTGGTGTTGCTGGTGGGAGTGGTGTGGTGTTGGATCTGAAAGAGACTAGGAGTCTGCGGCATTTTGAATCATGATTAAGTCGCACTGCTGTTGAAGTTGTTGTCGTTGCTGCTGTAGTTCTTGCTGTTGTTGTCGTTGCTGCTGTCATTCTGATGCAGAATCTGTATGAGACCCAGAGTTCGATTCATTTTGAATTAGGAGCATGTCAAAAGCATCACCATTTTGTTGTTGTAACAGCAGCTGCTGTTGTTGTCGTCGCTGTTGTTGTTGTCGCTGTTGTTGTTGTTGTTGGCATTCTGATGCTGAATCTGAAAGAGACCCAGGGTCTGAGGCATTTTGAATCATAAGTATGTCAGAAGAATCATAATTCTGTTGCTGTAACAGCTGTTGCTGTCGTTGCTGGTGGTCTGATGCTTTTTCTGAAAGAGACTCGGGTTCTGAAGTATCTTGGATGCTGCCTGTGTCAGAAGAATCATCGTTCTGTTGCTGAAGATGTTCCATCAACGTGCGTACATCTGCCTTCAATTGTTCCACCTCTTGCTGCAGGTTGAGCACCATGCGATCGTGTCGGCTGTCTCCCTGTGTCTCTCTGGTACGACCTCTTGGTTCTCTGGTGTAACCTGACTGACTGCCGGCTGCTCTGTTTCTGTTCCTCTGTTGCCTGGATCTCCTACGCTGCAGTGCGCGATGGCATCTTTCGTATTCCTGTTGTGAAGATGTGCTGCTCAGCTCTTCTTCAGCTGTCTCCACCAGTCCAGCACCGCGTTGTGGTTGTCTTTTTCTGCCACCGCCATGTCTGTAAATCCATACCACACCATGACTTACAACTCTCAACCTGACAAACTGCCTGAAAGATACTGCCACATACTAAACCATTTCATAGCACCCAACTGAAAAAGACATTCGTTAAAAAGCTGAGCTAACAACTGATTTTTTTACATGGTTTTCCTGCCCCGTCGTCTTTCACTTTCTCAGCGGCATTACCTCCACACAACTGCTCATCACGTGTCACCCACTTTATTATCTACAATGAAAAATTACTTTGTGGTGTAAAAGACATAGGCTTTATTATCTCCAATGAAAAATTACTTTGTGGTGTAAAAGACATAGACTTTATTATCTCCAATGAAAAATTACTTTGTGGTGTAAAAGACATAGACAATATACGAAAACCACAGTAATTCAATGTTTAATATAACAGATATAAAAGCCTGAATGTCAACTAAAAATAAACCCCACAAACAATGATCACAGTCACACACATGCAATAATCACATTAGAAATGCAAAATACTAAAATGTTAATTAAGATTAAACAACACATACAATAATCACAGTCATACATATGCAATAACCACAGTTAAACTAAAGGCATAAAATATCACACTATAATGAAACAAACATTATTTTTTTGTTTTCTCTAATGGTAAGATTGGGACTGCACGGTCGAGTATCATCCACTTCACGGGTGTGTCTTAGGGTGTGTTGCTGTGTTGCTCTTATTTCTGACCAACACTGCAAGTGTCTGCATCTTTCGGGCGTGCCGTTTTAATGCAAGGATTTTATTATGACAGGAAGCATAGAGTACAGCCTTGTCATGTAGTTCCAAACCAAAATGAACCTCCATGGCAGCGTCTACTCCTCCTTCTTCATCATTAATAAAAAATAAATAAATAAATAAATAAACAAATAAATAAGTCTCCAATTATGTGGCCTTTCATGCCCTTCTCTCGTGGGGACCTCAGTTTCCATACCCCTCCACTTACATGCTTGGGGTGAGTCCTGTCAAAGTCTTTAGTGTCAGCAGATTCATAGGGGACTTCTTTGGAAGGACGTGGTGGCGGTTTCCACTCTGGGGGGAGGAGGGGACGCTCACTTTGTCTGGCTCCGCAAGTAAGCCATTTTTGTCGTCAGCATGGGGTTTAGCAGGTGGTGTCCTAAGTACATAAAATCAGAACAGGCACAAGTGAACAGCACTGAAGTGACTCAGCAGAAGTGCTGGGTCTCCTCTGGTGTGTGGCTTTCTGGCGACCTAACAGCGATGCTTCCCTGCGCACTGCCGACGCTGAGATTACCAAGATGAACCCGGGTTTGGCCGTGTAGGGGGACTCGAAATGAGCGGTGTGGGTGTAATGCCACTTAAATGGTGCAGATGATGGGGAAGAAGAACAGTTTCATTCAATAATATATCTAAAGTAAAATGTCATATCACGCACACATATACTTTGGAATACTAGTTATCAACCAACAACTAATTATCAATAACAATGGTATAACAGTTGACCTTGGAATAAAGCTGTATTTAGTTATGTTTGTTCTGAGTTTCAGGACACTGAAGCGTTTGCCTGATGGAAAAAAAATTGATACTAATTTGCCAAAGTATAGCTCCTGTCACTTGAAATACACATGGTTTTCTGCAAAGGGAGCCTTGCATAGCATAAAACACATGCATGTACCAAGCCAGATAAGCAGTGGCCTATGTACATTACTGAACTGCACAGAAATTAACAACTATCTTGCTTTATTACCACTGCAGCTGATGTGATCAGGCGGAAAGTGAGCAGCTATACTTTCAAAGGACTGATGGCCTACTGTTTTAATACTGATGACTGATATGAAATAAACCACTGGTGAATCATACATGGTGAGCACACAGTCTGACATGATGGACAAAGTGCAGCATTTACCTGAATGGCAGGAACTGCTGGCCCTGGGTCAATGCACACAGGTGTTGGGGAGGGCACAGGTCACTGGTAGATGTGGCATTGTCTTTCACATGGTCCTCTGTGCTGTCCACCTGCAAGTGACAGTATACACTGTTTGTCAGTGTGTACATAGTGTGTAGTGTTGGCTGTTTGTATGTACTGCTTGTCAGTGTGTACATAGTGTGTAGTGTTGGCTGTTTGTATGCACTGCTTGTCAGTGTGTACATAGTGTGAAGTGTTGGTTGTTTTATGTGCACTGCTTGTCAGTGTATACATAGTGTGTAGTGTTGGTTGTTTGTATGCACTGCTTGTCAGTGTGTACATAGTGTGAAGTGTTGGCTGTTTGTATGCACTGCTTGTCAGTGTGTACATAGTGTGAAGTGTTGGTTGTTTGTATGCACTGTTTGTCAGTGTGTACATAGTGTGAAGTGTTGGCTGTTTGTATGCACTCCTTGTCAGTGTGCACATAGTGTGTAGTGTTGGTTGTTTGTATGCACTGTTTGTCAGTGTGTACATAGTGTGAAGTGTTGGCTGTTTGTATGCACTCCTTGTCAGTGTGTACATAGTGTGAAGTGTTGGCTGTTTGTATACACTGTTTGTCAGTGTGCACATAGTGTATAGTGTTAGTTGTTTTGTGGACTGGTTGTCAGTGTGCACATAGTGTGTACTGTAAGACATTTGTGTGGACTGTGTGTCAGTGTGTACATAGTGTGTAATGTAAGTTGTTTGTGTGGACTGATTGTCAGTGCGTACATAGTGTGTAGTGTTAGTTGTTTGTTTAGACTGTTTGTCATTGTTCACAGTGTAGCCTTAGTTGTGTGGACTGATCGTTATGGTCTGCATTGTGTGGTACGAATTTTAAAAAATGACAAAAGGAAGACAGAATGGATAAGTAAGGAAAAAAGGAAATAAACAGAGAGAGAAAACTGTAAAATAGCAGGAACAGAAATATATAGAAGAGAGAACAATGAGAATGGGGGCAAAGAAAGAAGTACAGAGGAAAAGAAAGTGAAAAAGAAGAACAACTGGAACCACTGCCGCCACCACCATCATCATCACCACCACCACCATCATCATCACTACCATCACCATCATCACCACCATCATCATCATCACACTGCCACCAACAACGTAACTTGCCAACAGCAATACCAGGCAGTAAGCAGCAGTTAAAGCAGCAGCAACAAAAACAAACGCTCAAAAGAGACTGAACTGCCACCCAAACAAAAACAAAACAAAATAACATGTGCACGCATGCACACACGCCGCGCGCTCACACACACACACACACACACACACACTAACAGCAGTAACTCATGACTATACCCCTGAGCTGATAACAGATTCCTGAGGAGTGAAGGATGTGCCTTCTGCTGAGGTGTCCCCTTGCTCTGACTGGTCACCAAACCCTGTGTTTGATTACAGAGATATTCATAATTCAGCCTCTTCCCACAGGATGGTGCTGAACAATAAGGGATGTTCACAAATTCCACATGAACAGCTGATTACTAAAGCTTCTCCCTGAATGTAAAGACAACTACAGAAAAATCTTATTATGAAATATTTTTAGTTTGTTTGTAAGCTAAACTGCTAAAGGATCTTATGACAAATAATAAAAATACAAAACATAGACTCAAAACAGAGAAAAGCCTAACTTTCCTGAGTGATTCCAAGAAAAAGAGTGGGAAAGAAAGGGAGTGAGTCTAAAATCAGTCATCTTTGAATCATTTTTCAAACAGGAAAAAAACAGTAACATGAGTTATTTCTGAAGGAACAAACCAGTCTTGCATTGTGTAAGCTCTTCACAGTTTGTACATTTCTCCAATCATTTATCACATAATCTTCATCCTGTCAGAAAACCCTGACAGTATCCAGTTAACCTGTTTGGTCTAACAGCTGTGATTCTCAGCTGTCAGCCACTGATTGCCTCTGTTGGAAAATAGATTATCTCTGCTGAAAAAACAAAGTATCATTATCACTATCATTGTCATTACCTTCTGTGATCTGAACTGAAGGCTGATGGTCATCCTGAAGGTCAAGGCTGTGTCCACTCAGGTCATGTGACACTTGATGAACAGTGTGTAGGGGGAACAACTGTGGCCTTACTTGTTCTGTGCCATCGTGTGATTGGCCGTTATCTGAGTCACTCCACTCTACTTCTGCCTCTTGGTGTTTCTGTGTTGTCTGGATCTCTGGATTTTCAGCCTGTCCCTCTTCTGTGTGGAGTTCCTTTGGTGGGGGGCATGCGTGATTCTTTTCTACGTCCATTTCCTGTTTTGATGACCTGTCTGTGACATCGTTATTTACACTTCTGGTATCTGTCTGTTGCTCAAGATGTTCAAGATGTCTCATCGGTGTCTGTGTCTGTACCTCCACTGTCTGTCCTTCTGTCTCTGTTGCCCGTTCCTCCTGGTTTTCTTCATTCCTGGTTCTGCTCTGTGTCCAGTTTCCTTCTGTTCCCACATTGTTCTCTTCTGTCTGGACTTCTTCCGCTCCTGCTCTGAGTTCTGGCAGTTTGTCCTCTGTGTCAATGGTTTCTGTCTGCTGCTCTTTGCATTCTTTAATAAGTGAATAATCTGTCTGCCCTCTGTCCTCTGCATTTGCTTTAATTTCTTCTGCCTGTGGTTCGTTGACTTGTTGTCCAAGTTGTGACTCAAACACAGGATGTGTTGTTTCAATTTCTGCCCTGAAGATGTGTTCCAGTCGTGGCATGTGACTGCGCTGGGCGCTGATGACCAGACGTCCTTGCTCCACGTGCCAGTCACACACAACACCTTCCTTGTCCATCAGAGCCTGGACACGTTTCCTGCTGCCAGGTATCTGCAGCACCTGTATGGAGGCTGCTGTCAGCGGTATCACCTGATGTGACAGTTCCATCACAAAGGTCCAGAAATCAGCAACACATTTGTCGACCAGGTGAACTGGAGCGAAGATGCAGGCAGCCGTTATCTCGGGGTTTACTGACAGAGTCTGCTGCAGACATGTGGGAAGTTGCTCACTGACTTGCACTTCCCAGAGAAACTTTGTCTGCCAGGGCTGCAGTGTTGTTATCATCTTGGTCACTTTTTGCTTGCAAAACTCCTGATGTGACTCCGCCAGATTGTTGTAAAAGAATTCTAGCACAGCCTTATGTGTGCTGTTGATATTTGATACTGCATCGCAGATTATGATCTTGTCTTGTCCCACTTGAAACACTGGTGCAACTCCATCTTTCTCAGACCTTTGCAGATCATCTAGGAATTCTTTCAGTGTGTTGGACTGCAATAATGGAAACTGCTTCTTGTCAAGAGTAACTTCAGTAGTTTGAAAACAAGACTGAAACACCTGCAGTGCTGTCTGGACATCAGACCTTGGAGCTGTGACTGCTATGACTTTGCATTTTGGCGTTCTGGATTTTGATCTGGAAAAAAGTGATGCAAGAGGTGTGGGTTGTGCAGTGAAAGACCCCCTGTCCCAAACACAAACAACCTGTTGACTGTCAAGGGACTTCTGAAGCAGACGATGGGCAGCTGCTGTCTCCATCAGTGTTGCCTGGAGCTCTGTAACTCTGACGTGCTTTAGAACCAGATTCCTGTTGAAACCGGAGATAAACTGTGCCACTTTTTTCACAGCGTCTGCCCCTCCGCTTATCTTCAGCGCTTTGCTGCCTGGGAGGAAGCAGGGCTGCAGTCCCGGGTATGCTTTGTTCATCCTCCTGAGGAATACTTTGTTTTGGACAAAAGCATGATTTATGGATGTACCGAAGTGAAGAAAAACATCTTCTTGGTTACTGTCCGTATTCCAAGCTGAGGAACTCAGAGTGTCTGCGATGCTCCTGTCCGCAACGCAGCGCGGCATTGTGGGCAGGACAGCTTGGAATGGGTGCAGCAGCTGGATCAGGCTGTTGACAACGTAAAGCTCCCACTGCAGACATCCGTATCGGTATTCAGACGCCACCAGCATGATGGTAACCTGACCCTGTGGGCTGTACTTCACAGACAGTGTGTCGCCAAGCACGTCAGTTATCATCTGAGTGAGGTTATCTTCCCACTGGTCATCATGAGTGATCCCGTTGATGGCGTCCTGTCCTACACGTACCTCCACGCGGCCCTTTGTGACCTTCACCTCACACCCATACACATCCGGAACGACAAGACCCACACGCAAACGATGACCGTCCACTGTGTGGTGTTGCTCATGGTAGGGCTTCAGCAGATCTGAGAGACAGGTGATGGTTATTGGTTAATGTATACATTCATGATTGTCTGCTCTTGTGTTTTTCGGGATTTTTCCTCATTAAAGTATGAACGACCAATCATACCAAGACCCAAGAACACAGTGCAAAAAAGAAAAAAACAAACTATAATCCATTTAACCTTCCAACAAGCCCCCACTTCACCCCCAATAAAGTACAAAAAATAGACATTTTAACCAGCCAATAAACTTGCCAAGAAACTCAGTCAACTATGAGAAAATTATGACAAAGGGACTGTAATCAACTAGTCAAATCCACCAGTTACTCATTAACCCTGTCCATCCCCTCCAATACAATCCACAAAGTGTGCATTGATTTAATTGAAAATTGAACAGTGAACCGCAATAAATGAATGGACAAATAAACAAAATAAAAGGACTTAAAAAGCCAGAGTAACCAAGCACTCAATGAATGAATATAATATACCAATCTCTCTCTCTCTCTCTCTCTCTCTCTCTCTCATATATATATATATATATATATATATACACATATAAGAAATTGTGTGTGTGTGTGTGTGTGTGTGTGTGTGTGTGTTATAGTGGAGGAAAACAACTTCAGTGCAGGTAAAATCAATCCTTCCAAATAACTTGGGAGGCATTTGGATTTTCTCTGAGGGAGAGATCAAGCCAGTAGATAAAAGAATATAAAGCATATGATACAACAAAAACCATACTCAAACGACATCCTTCACCTCGCAGTATGCTGACGAGAGACGACACTTTCAGGCTTTTCACAGCTTTGCGAAGGGAGACAACAAGCCGCCCCTGACCAGCATCCGCCACGCTGACATCTGAAGCGTAGTGGCCGAAGTAACGTTGAATGGAGCGCTTGCCAGACTCCTGCAGCCACCCACTGCCCTCCGTGCTCACCACGTACTGTGCTTCCAGCTTCTCCATTTTCATCGACATGGCGACTGATCAGGGTGGGGGTGGAGAAGCAAGAAAAAAGCAATTGAGCATCAGTCCTAAATTATTGCACCTATTGGTTACATTTTCATGGTTGGTGGGACCAGGAAAGGAAAAAGCAAGATGGTGACTGAATCCACACCAAAACTAAGTAAAATAAAGTACAAATAAGTAAGTCGAAATCCACTGAAAATGAGTTTCAATATCTACTAATAGTAATATCTTTTCATACATGCACAAAAATTGCTGGTACAATAGGTTCCTGAACTTAGGATGCTAAAATAGGACTTTATCCAAGAGCCATCACTGTAGTGGACTGTTTACAGTAAAGAACCACGTACATGTTGGCAAACATGCTTAACAAAAACGTCACAATTCAGTTGTTATTGTTGTTGTTGTTGCTTGCAACGGAATACGTGCACTTTCGTTGAATACGTGCACTTTCGTTGTTGTTGTTGTTGTTGTTGTTTTTAATTGTTTTGTTTTTTTTAAAGATGTTTCTTGGTTTTACTTTTGGCAAAAGGTCAACTGGTAAAAAGTATAACTCTGAAGGGCTACATACAGTTGTTTTTGTTGTTTTTTTCAATCCATCGAAGATTTTTTCAGTTGTTTCAAACCTTCTAAACTACATCACCCTGGGAGCACCGATCGAAGCTTTCCAATGTACGTTTTGTGCATGGAAAGCTCACTGAGGTAAACAAGACCAACAACAAAGAGTTGAGGACCACATGGTCCTCGCATAGTTTTCTTCCTGCGGGCGTCAGTGAAGTGTCGCTGAATTTTAGTATAGTTCTTTAGGAACACGAACAGGCCTCGGGAGAGGCCTAAACCGTCGTCTAGTCAAGTCAAGTCAATGATGTATGCAACCAATGTAATAGACACCACCCACAACTAAAGGTGCTTTCTTGCACGTGCTCTTCCACTTATTTTTTGCAATGAAGAAAAAAAAGCCTACACTTTCCGTTTATAAACCACTGAATAATTTTAAATCAGTTTTTGGCTGAAATGTGGATTTTTTCCAAACACGTGACATCA
>NC_134897.1:28487174-28499674 GCF_041734735.1 Babylonia areolata | reverse complement strand
TAAATTTCCTGCGTTTACACATCTCTCTTTTATCAAGTCCGTTAAAGCGTTCCAAAACATTTGCACATAATTACATTTCCAAAAAGCATGATCAATACTGTCTTTGTGTTCTCTACAAAAACTACAGTTGTTATTATCCGTAACACCAATTTCTTTTAAAACAATTTTTGTACATAAACATCGGTGTATTATTTTCAGCTGAAACCATTTCAGCTTTACATCAACTATCTTGTGTGCATGCATAAAACAAGATTTCCAGTTATGATGCATCAAAAGCTTTAAGTCCCATTTCTCACAACATTTTGGTTTCATATCATTTTCAATCAACACATCATAATATGGTCTTGAGCCTTTAGAAACAGAAAACAAGTGTTTGAAGCAGAGCGAAGTATTTGTGTGTCTGTTGCTATCCACATGAATATTATGCTTTTTAACTAATTCATTTATTGTTGATTTATATCCAGCATAAGTAAGGAAATCAATGTGCAAATCATATTTTTCTTTGAAGCGTACATATGAAAAAACTTTACCATCATCATCAAAAAACTGTGCAAGACAATACACATCGTGATTACTGAGCAGTCTGGATATAATACACCTTTTACCAATTTGAACACGATTATTATAACACAATGGCTCTGCAAGCAGTTCCGCTGAGTTTTTTGGTTCACATTTATAAAAGAAAATCTTATAACTTTCAAACACATTTGTCCAGAACTGGTTATATTTGGCAAAATTTAAGATAAACTCTGGACCATATTTATCAATAGCTGGCCATTGGGGGAAGTTACACAGCAAGAGGTGCTTCCACTTGTGATTTGAATTTTCAGCTTTACGAATCCAGGAAAGCTTTAAAGATAAGGCAAACAATTTAACATCAGGAAGACCGATGCCACCATTTTTTACACTTTTATGAGCAGTTTTACGGCTAATTTTATCTGGTTTATTGTTCCAAACAAACTTATAACAAATATGTTGACATGTATTAAAAAATGTATCCGGTGGGTTTGGCAAAAGCAACCACAGATGAGTCAGTTTGGAAAGAATAACAGATTTCAGAATTGCTACTCTGCCTAGAGGCGTTAACTGGCGTTTTACCCATATCCTATACAAATATCTTATTTCTGCTAATCTCTCTGAATAGTTTATAGTTACACATTCTTTTAAATCATTAGTAAACCAAATCCCTAAAATTCGGAATCTTGTAGGATTCCAGTCCATACCTAAATGTTCCATATAACGCGTCTTAGAATTCTTTTTGCTCCCTAACCAAATGGCACTAGTTTTGCTTGAATTCAAATAGAGACCTGAGACACAGCCAAATTTATCAAGAGTTGTAACACAACATTCAAAAGATTTCCTATCCCCAGCAAGTAGAAATTCTGTATCATCAGCATATTGGGTCAGTTTATTCTCAACATCGTTAATTTTTATTCCTCGGATATCCGAATTTTCCCTTACCATTATAGCTAATATTTCTACACACATTACAAATAAATAAGGTGATATAGGGTCTCCTTGTCTGCAACCTCTCTTAACTTCAAACCAGTCAGAGACCTGACCATTCACAATCACACATGACTTAATATTTGTGTAAAATACACTAATCCATCTACACATATTTTCTTTGAACCCAAATGCCTTTAACACTTTAAACATGAAATCCCAATTTATTGAGTCAAAAGCCTTTTCGAAATCTATGTTCAGTAATAAACCAGGTAGATTATGTTTATCTAAGTAAGCTATGATATCATATATCAACCTCAAATTATCTCCAATGTATCTATTTCTAATAAACCCTGTTTGATCTTCATTTATAATGTTAGGTAATACTGGTTTCAAGCGGTTAGCAATACAAGATGACCCAATTTTATAAACTACATTTAAAAGAGAGATGGGTCTCCAATTTTTCAAATATTGTCTTGGCTTATCACCTTTGGGGATACACGTAATCACTCCTTCCTTTTGCACAGAAGACATTTCTCCTTTCCTGAAACTAGCATTAAGTGCCCTAACAACAAATATTCCTATTTTCTTCCAAAAGACTTTAAAAAATTCTGCACTAAAGCCATCTGTACCTGGACTCTTATTATTTTTCATATTTCTAATAACTTGTGCCGCTTCCTCCATTGTAATCATACCTTCTAAATCGCTTGCTTCTGACTCATTCAAACATGGAATATAATTCACTAAATTTTCAATTTCACAATGTTCCACCCCAACATTCACATATAAAGATCTATAAAAATTATGTACTTCATTTAAGATATCCTTTTGATTTGTTAGAACATTGTCGTATTGATCAATAATTTTGGCTATGTGTTTACTAACATAATGACGTTTTTCTAAATTACAAAAATATTTACTAACCTTCTCTCCCTCAGCTATCCATCTAGCTCTAGACCTTAATAATACCCCTTCCATCCGCTTCTCTCGAATATCTTGTAATTGTTTTTGTTTAATTTCTAGAACTTTAATATCTTCTTTATTTTTATTTTGATATTTATCTAAGTTACAGATGTCTCCTTCTAACTGTCTTTCTTCTTCTATCATTTTTTTCTTTTTCATTGAAGCATAAGAAATTGTTCTCGATTGTATTTTCATTAAAAGAAAGTCAAGAAAAATGTCATCAGGAACAGAGAACACCAGTTCATCATCCGGTGTGTCATCAGAATACATATTAATAGCATTTTCTTTTTTAACATTATTTATTTCCATATTTATTTCATCCACATATGTTTTATCCTTTAGAAGAGATGTATTTAATTTCCAAAACGTATTGCGCTTTACATTCTCGCTGAATTTAAGTTTCAACGAAATAGCTGAATGATCTGTTCTGTACCCATATTCTATGTCTGCATCATCTATCAAGGATACTACAGTGTCTGAGATCAAAAAGAAATCTAATCTAGCCTGTTGGAAAGGATTTGTTCTTCTCCAAGTGTAACGAGGGCAGTCTGGGTTTAATTCACGCCAGATGTCATTCAGATCTAAATTTTCTATCATGTTTTCAACGACTACTTTTGCTTTTGGATTATTTACATGTTTATAATTATGATAATCTATTGTTGGGTTAAGAACTAAATTGAAATCCCCAGCTATTATAACATTCTCTACATTATTTTCACTTATTTTTTGTTTTAAATTCACATAAAAATCAGGATCATCTTTATTTGGTCCATATACATTAACAAAGAGGAAATTAATTTTTTGTATCTCAACAAGTAGAATAATGAAATTCCCTGAACTATCAGTTATTGTCCGTTTCACTTTAAATTCGAAATTATTGTTAAACATTATTGCGACCCCTCTTGCATTCGACGTATAGCTTGAAAAATAGCAAGTATATCCCCATTCTGCTGAAACATATTTCTCCATCTTTTCTTCAAAATGCGTATCCTGTAAAAAGTAAATAGAGTGCTTCTTATTTCTCAAGTAATGGAAAATATCACGTCTTTTGTGTGAACTATTCAGACCTTGACAATTAACTGATACAATGGATATATTACCATTCATGTTTGTCCATAAAGAAGTATGACAAATATATGCATCCAACCCAACGAAAGAAATTATCCAAATACACCATGCTTGGCAGTACAAACCCCAAAATACACATGGACATGTTTATACAGATAACATGAAAAGTCTTTGAAGTTGTGAAAATTATAGTTATATATATGGTCGAATTTAAAATCTATTTCCCTGTTGCTCCTTACATGTGTTGTGTAATGATTGTGCCTCTTCCAGTGCATACCAAGCCATCCTTTCTCTAAACCTGAATTCTTTATCTATATATACCAATATCTATCTGTACGCATAAGTTTGCATTGTGTGTGTTTCTGTCTGAATATAGATATGTACCCCACACACTCTCCCTCTCTCTCTCTCTTGGTCTTGGGGTGAAAATACTTTCGAACTTTCCATTGTCAGTGATGTACCACCATGAACAAGGTCAAGTTAAGCCAAAAACTTGGTTTTGATTGTTTGTATGATAGTCAGTCGTGTCCGACTATGACCATCAGAACAGCAGAGGAGGCAGCTGCTGTCACAATCATCTTGGCTAGAATTTGATCATAGTGGAGAGTGTCTTCCCCAAGTTAAATCCCCACTCTCTTGGCCAAGAGGGTTTTAGGACAGTCAGCACTGGGATGGTTCCCAAAGGCCAACTAGCACCCCCAAGGCTGCAGCACTAAGACTTAGAGCCAGTGCAGTCTTGCCTCCTAGTTTGAGAGTCATAGTCCTTCACAAAAGATTGTTTAAACAAGTTGATTAGTTCACATCTTTTGTGTGTGTGTGTACAGATTGGTATAGTTCTTGTAATGGATGCGGCCTTTTTTGGAATTTTTATCTTTTTGTTATTATTGTATTTTACTCATTGATTGATCAAGCTTAAGATGTGCAATTTGAAGCTGGATTAATGGAACCTGATGTTAGTTCAAGCTGTCTTTTTTTTTTTTTTTTTAATTGTATGGGTGAAACTGTAAAATCAGTTGAAATATCAGTTTGCCTGTGCCTGGAATTTTAATGGTGTGAGTAGAATATGAAAAAAAAAGTGCAGTTCTAATTGTGTTACCCTTGCATTTTTCATGATTTATTACTTTGGAACTTCCCATTGCAACTAATAAGAATATGTTGATGTGCAGATCTGATGCAGATGCGTCCCATCGGTTACCTCCGTAGTGTGTTCCAGTTTAAAAATGGCACGCCTCGGCAGCCTTCATTGTGCAGTGCTGCTCGAGGCTCAATGACTGTGGATAAAAGCATTTTCAACAACCCGGAACACGCACTTGAAGGACTGGAACAGTTTTCTCATGCCTGGTAGATATTATTATGCCTCCCACTGTTTGTATCTTCTTACTCTTTATCTCTCTCTGTGTCTGTCTGTCTGTCTGCCTATCTCCCTCTGCGTCTCTTTCTTTAATGGAAAAAAAAAAAGCCCTGATGGTTGGATTGAAAAAAAGAAGTATTATTGTAATTTGTGTACTTATTTCACTTCCCTTGTTAACTTAAAGAAAATTCGTTCATTGACTTGAATCTTTTTCTCTCTCTTTACCCCCCCTCTCTCTCTCTCTCTGTCTTGAGTCTCTGCCATCATTCTGTCTATAGGTCACTCTTGTTTGTCTCTCGCTCCCTGTATTGTATTGCTCAGTCTGTATCTCCCTTTCTCTGCCTACCCTCCCCCACTCACCCCTACTCCCCTCGAACCCCTACCCCTACCCCCCTACTTCCCTCTGTTTAAAGTGGTGCAAGAATGATTCAGATCAACAACAAGTAAAAAAATATTTTAATTATTTTTTTCATGTTTGTTTGTGTTCTGCAATTCTCTCTCTCTCTCTCTCTCTCTCTCTCTCTCTCTCTCTCTCTCTCTCTCTCTCTCTCTCTCTCTCACACACACACACACACACACACACACACACACACACACACACACACACACAAAAACTCACACACACACACACACACACACACACACACACATTGTATTCATACAGAGAGCAAGAGAGAAAGACTGCAGCTGCGAAAGAAATGTTTTCTGCACTGACATGATAATGAATAAGATTATTCCTAGAAATGGCTAGATGTTATGTGATCTTTGCCATCAGCTCAAGGGACTTGTATCGATTGTTTTTTCAGGATAGTGTTTGTATTTCACAAGAACCAGTGTGGACATACTAAGGCCAAGGTGAAGCCACCCAGATTGAATGGGAAGCGAGTTGGGGTGTTCTCCACACGATCTCCCTATCGACCAAATGCTATTGGCCTCACTCTGGCTAAAATAGAGAGGATATCAGGTGAGTTTCACCATGTATAGTTCATGATTAGTTTATACAGACTGCAGATGATATTGGCCAAGTTTGATGACATATAGTTCATTATTAGTTAATACAGACTACAGAGGATACTGGCTAAGTTTCAACACATATAGTTAGTTATTAGATGATACAGACTAGAACCCTCAACACACACTGACGGTGTGTTAGCCTATAGATCTGTTAGACTCCACAAGTTTTCATATCTCAACATCAGTCCCTCAGGTCGCTCCAGGAGACTCTCAGGATGACACGGCCAAACGCACTCTGACACAAGCCATGATTGCTGAAAGGTACCCTGAAGAATCCTGGATTCACGTGTACACAGATGGCTCTGCAACCAACGCTGTTGCTGACGGAGGAGCAGGAGTGTACATGAAGTCTCCTGAGCACCACACATCCACAGCAAGGATACCCACAGGAAAGTACTGTTCAAACTACGCAGCTGAGGTTCAGGCGCTCATACAGGCCGCTTCAATGGTTCACGACTCGGAGAGCGAATGCCCACAAGTTGTCTTTCTGACAGATGCGTTGTCTGTCCTGGAAGCCCTTGCAAGAGATAAACTTCCTCGTCTCAAGGAGAAACTACAAGAAGTTGCCCAGCAACGACGAGTAGTGCTGCAATGGGTTCCAGCCCACTGCGGAATTCCAGGCAACGAAATTGCGGACCAGCTCGCCGAACTCGGAGCGAAAGAAAGACAACCAAACAACAGTGTTAGCTTCGCTGAAAAGAAGACCCTCGTGAAGGCAGCACTACGACCACAAGCCACAAGGGATGCATATCACGAGCTTGAACGCTGGCAGCAGGTAGCAATTATGCGCTTACGCACAGGACACTGCCGCCTTAACGCGCACATGTTCAAGAAGCTGAAGCTGGCACCATCACAGACCTGTCCCTGTGGTCTTGAAGACCAAACACCAGAACATGTTCTGCAGACTTGTCCCCTCCACCAGGGACTGAGAGACACCGTGTGGCCAGAAGCGACCCCACTACGCACCAAGCTCTACGGCTGCAGACAAGACCTGGAAGCCACGACGACATTTGTCTCGCAGGCCAGCCTGACTCTGTGACAAGTGCGACCGAAAAGAAGAAGAAGTATAGATCTGTTCAGTTCACACTGAACCAACTACCTACTATATACAAAACAAGTAAGTAATACATCAAAAATACAGAACAAGATATCTGTAACAAAATAGAAGAGAGGGGGTGGGGGGGGGGGACTCAAAAGATATAGGCCAGTACTTCCCTCAATGGGTAGCTTTCACACATTAACCCCTTTTCTTTCTACAAGCCATAATGTCAACTGAAACTGGCTGTTCACCGACACAAAACATAGTTTCCCAACACAACTAAGTTATCAACATAACATAAAACCATTACAAGTCATGTACTCACAGCCCAACAAGGATTTCCTTGCACCTCATATCACCGTTCAGTCAGTCAGCCTGTGTCAGTGTTCATTTCTCCTGGGAGACAGCTAAGAACTGGCTGTGCTGACTGGTTTTATTCCCTTCCCACAACATACTGTGTATACTTATGCAAGCTACAACACTCACTCCCCCAACTAGTTGAACTGAAATAACCAGTCTTTGCTTGTCCTAGTGAGGCTATGTGAATGACTGACAGATTCACTGCTTAATCCCAATTCATCCAATTCAACAGATTGATCTGATTTGCTACAATTCAACCCACTTGTTTCTACACACATTCTGTGACAAGTTCACCCGTTTACGTCACAAAGAGAAGGGAGAGGGAAGGGGGGGGGGGGTGCACCAACTTAAAAGACAGACCGCCTTACTGCAATGTTCCGACATGCCGACACTGGCAGGTTTCGAACACGCCGACATCTAATTCAGCACGGGGATTGCGGCAGACATCACATAACCACACGCATTCCTACAGCTGGGGCGTGTGATGCGGCATCACTGACAAAGAAGGCCGACTAGGGAGTGGGGTGAGGAGGGGGGGGTGGAAGGAGGGAGGGTGGCGCGGTGTTGGCGCGACCTCAAAGACTGGGCTTTGGTCGGAGCGGGAAGGGAGATAAGAAGGAGGGGGAGGGACGGTGAAGGGATGGGGAGGGAAGGGGGACAGAGTGTGGGTGGTGGGGGGTGACACTGCTGGCACACTATAACATCAGACTTGGGGGGATATTGGGCAAGTTTCATGACTTATAGTTTATTATTAGTTTATACAGACTAAAAAATATATAAAGAAAGTTTCATCACATACAGCTCAATATTAGTGAATTCGGACTTGAGAAGACATCAAGTAAGTTTCTTCGCATATAGTTCATTATTAGTTAATACAGACTAGAGGGGATACAGGGCAAGTTTCATCACTCATAGTTCATTATTAGTTAATACAGACTAAAGAAGGGATTAGGTAAGTTTCATCACATACAGTTCATCGTTAGGGGAGATATAGGGTACTTCAAGGGTACGTTCATCACATATAGTTCATCATTAGTTGATGCAGACTTGAGAGGATATCAGGTTAGTTTCATTACATGTAGTGCATTATTAGTTAACTCACTTAGTACTGCCAGTTTGCGCCCATGATTTTCCCCCACAGACAGCCCATTTGTATGGGTTGATAAAAAAAAAAATCACAGAAGACAAATGTTAGAAGTTATGAACTGAAGTTTTCCAAACTGATCAATGACATAATGGGTTAGCTGCAGACAGACCAGACATGGAAGAGCCCAGGACACAGTAGAGCCCTATACATGGAGAGTCCTAGACATGGGAGAGCCCGAGACATGGGCGAGTGCTAGACATTGAAGAGCCCTAGATATGGGAGAGCCCAAGACATGGAACCTAGACATGGAAGAGCCATAGACATACGAGAGGCCAGACATGGAAGAGCCCAAGATATAGGAGAGCCCTTGACATGAAAGAGCTCTAAACATAGGAAAAGCCATAGTCATAGAAGAGCCCTAGATAGACATGGAAGAGCCGTAGACATCGAGCCTGGACATGGAAAGGCCCAAGACAAGGAAGAGCCCTGGACATGGAAGAGTCCAAGGCATCGAAGAGCCCTAGACATGGAAGAACCCTGGACATAGAAAATCTCTAGATAAGGAAGAGCCCTAGACATGGAAGATCTAAATATGGAAGAGCCCTACTAAATATGGAAGAGCCCCAGACATAGAAGGACTCCAGACATGGAAATGCCCTTTCACTGGGCATACATTCTGTTACACTTTCACTTGGAGGTCTCGAACATAAGGTTAAAGCTAACACCCCAGTTTGTTTTGCTTTGAAATATACATTTTTCTAAAAATTCATTTTAAACTATTTATGTGTCTTGTTTGAATTCCTGTTTTGCTTCTTTGTTTTGGTTAGTGCAATTTCATTTTGATGGTGATTTATGTTATCAGGGGCTACAGTTCACTTGTCAGGAATCGACATTGTAGATGGCACACCTGTCTTGGACATCAAGCCATTCATCCCGCAGTATGATGTTCCTGAGTGCCGTGGGGAATCTGTCGTGGAGGACTGTCAGTGCGCTAGCAGCGATAAAACCCTTGCTGTGAGTGCTGGTGCAGGCCCGATGGTCTCAAACACAGCTGATGCTGAATCAATGCCTTTTGAACAACAAAGTTCCACATTTTGTCAAGAAAGTTCTGGCCCACCTACCAATTCCAACAAGGTGGAGACCAGTGCTGAGACTACTGCCTATAACGAAAGATGTGCCTCAACAGCTGCAAACATCTATGATGGTGAAAGCGAGGACAGCATTAAAGGGGAGATAACTAAGGACCAGGGTTATGCAGAGGTTTCATCTGTTGCCTCCCCTGAAGTGTTTCGGATTCAAGATTCACATACTGAAGGACCACTGTTGCTTGAATGCAGCAGAGCCACTGGTGATAACAATGCAATGATATCCACTGGTGGTGAACATAAGAGAAGACTACATTCTATGACGATTCATCAAGGCTACAGTGAGAAAGGGGAAAAATCCTCTGGCGTATTCAGGGCCAAGGAGACTTTCAGCAATGCTGAAGATGAACAAACCTCATCCGTCAGCTTATCACAGGCCCAAATAACGGTCGGAGATTCTTCCTCCTCAAATACCACAGTAGCTGAGTGGTTGTCCGCCCCTCCAGTCTCCAAGCTACGTGTGTCCTTCACCCCCACAGCAGAGGCACAGCTTCAAAAATTCAAAACAGAAAACTCATCTGATACAGATGACGAGTATCAGTTGAAGTTTCTGTCGGGAATGGAGGACGTACGGACAGCAGTTGTCTCAGTGCTGGCTGAAGACCCGAGGTCTGTGTACAGACGAGAGAAGTGCTGTGATTCCCTGTACTTTTTCACTGTGGACCAAGTGCACGTGACTTGCTGGTTTGACGACAGGGAGAACCATGTGGAAGTTGTTCGACTGCAGCCTGTGTCACGTGTTGACAAGCTGCTGGTCAAGATGTGATGTTGACTTGTGCAGTTGAAGACTGCTGTTGTCCAGTTCAAAATCAAAATCATTAATGAATATATATATATATATATATTTCTAAAGATGTATAGTGCACGGGTTGAGTGCACGGATTGAGTGAGGGGGTGGTAGTGAATTTGTGGTGGATAAATCTTCATGAAATTTTGTGAGTTGTGGGTGTTTTGCATGTAAGAAATATGATTTGGTAGTATGTGTGTGTGTGTGTGTCTGTCTGTATGTATGTATTTCCATGTTTTAATTTTTGTGTTGTCATTTTCCTTGTGTATGGAAAATGATTTTCCCATTGTTCCTATCATATTGGTACATTATGAAATGTGAATATATTTTCATGGTAACTTTTTTTTTCAAATGTTAGCAATGCCCAATAAAGCTGTGCAGTTATGCAATGATTTTTTATCCTTTATTCTTATGGTTATTTAAAAAAAAAAAAATACAACACTACAATGGAAAAACTGTTTAGTTTTCATTGTGTGCACTTTTGTTGTTGGCATGTTTGTAAGTGCATGATTATATCTGAAGGAAAATGTTGGCACAAACAGTTTCCATGCACTTAATCAGGTATATCAACTTATCAGTTAATCTGAAACTTTTTTCAAGCAGTTTTTTCATAACTGAGGCACTCTACTCCATACAGGCGCCGACGGGCGCAATAGCCGAATGATTAAAACGTTGGACTTTCAATCTGAGGGTCCTAGGTTCAAATCTCGGTGGCACCTGGTGGGTAAAGGGTGGAGATTTTTCCGATCTCCCAGGTCAACATATGTGCAGACCTGCTAGTGCCTGAACCACCTTCGTGTGTATATGCATGCAGAAGATCAAACATGCACATTAAAGATCCTGTAATCCATGTCTGAGTCAGCGTTTGGTGGGTTATGTAAACAAGAACATACCAAGCATGCGTACCCCTAATGATGGCTGCCTACATGGTGGGATAAACCAACAAAAACGGTCATACACGTAAAATGTTACTTGTCTGTCTGAGTGTGTATGTGTGCGTGCATGAAATCTGATTGAATGATGAGCTCCCAGTGGCAGCCGTTAGTCTGCTCTACCCAGGTAGGTAGCCTGTTGTGCAAATGACCCCATGTCTGTAAAGCGTTTAGAGCTTGGTCTCCGACTGAGGATAGGTGCTATATAAATATCCATATCAATCAATCAGTCAATCATACACTGTTTTCCAAATGATACACGGAATCCAAAATTTATTTTATCCATACAGGTGTGCATGGGTTGGTGCCTGCAAGTTTGTGTGTGTGTGTGTGTTAGTTACTGTGTATACAGGTATTCTTGCACAGTTTGTGTTTGACTGACATTTGGTTGTAAAGCACTATCTAAATGTACAATTATTATTATAAGCATGCATGTGAATGCGCGTGCGCGCACACACACACACACACACACATACAATTATTATCAGAAGCATGCTTGTGAGTGCACATACACACACATACGCACACTCACATACACACACACACACACACACACACACAGTACACACACCCTTCCACCTTGCCACAGCAACTGACTGACGTCCAGAGGTTAGACCCATCTTAACTGACTGTCATGCCGCAAATCAAAACAAAAACTAAAGGAAACCAACAAGGGGCAGAGTGTGGAACACCCCTACCATATAGCAAATCTGTAGTTCTACAGATGCAGAGACTATTCAGTCAATGGACAGAGTTATCTCAGTGAGCCTCAAGGACACCTACCTCTTCTTTTTCTATGTTCATGGGCTGCAATTCTCATATTCATTTGTATACATGTAGAAGTGGGCTTTAACATGAATGGCCATTTTTACCCTGCCATGTAGGCAGCCATATTCAGTTTTTGGGGGAGTTGCATGCATGCTTGATATGTTATTGTCTCCATAATTCACGGAACGCTGATATGGATTATAGGATCTTTAACATATGTATTTAGTTTTCTGTATGCAAACGAAGGGGGTTCAGGCAGTAGCAAGTCTTCACATTTTACTTGGAAGATTGGAAAAATCTCCACCCATCACTGACCAGGTGGGCTGAAACCAGGGGTTAAACTGGAGGAACTTTGACAAGATTCCAGCACTCTAACCATTTGGCGCTGCACTGGTCACACCTACATCTAAATCCTCCTCCACACAGCCCCTATATGAGGTTCATGTGAAGATGAAGAATCATGCAGTCAGTTCTGTGTCATAACCTTCAGGCTGTTGCAGGCCCATTTCCTCATTACAAAGTCTGGAAAATTACATCTCT
>NC_134897.1:28347174-28482174 GCF_041734735.1 Babylonia areolata | reverse complement strand
CTAAGAGATTTGCGACACTTTGGCACATTGTCATTAGCCGGCTTATAAGTACATGTGGCAGGGGGTAAGTTGCCTTTTTTTCAGTCGTTCGTCTCCAAGGTTTGGACGGCACACAGAAAACAAAGTACAGATAAATCATATAAAAGATATCAGTTTAACATGTAACATCGATACACATCATATCAATACGAACACATCAAATAATTACAATGTCGAGATTGACCATCCAAATGTAGCCCTTCCTTTTTTTTATCTATGCTTTTTTCTCATAGAACCCATACTAATTTTTTAATTGACTAATGAGTATCTGGACCCGGATGATGGACGTTTTCCGTATATTTATCAATTGCCTCAGATACATATTTTGCAAGTGAAATTACCATATCTTCTTTTTCTGTCATTAGTATGCCAAACTGACAAATCTTATCTCTGCGCTGGACCTGTATTGAAAATGGTGCAGTTTTTTCCGTAATTCATCGTCACAGTATCTTTTATAGTTAAATATGAAATCAGTGATTTTCATCTTCTGGGCTTTCGCCACACATTGGGCAAGGAAATGTTGCTACGTCTGAATCGAACCATCTTCTGTTGGCATTCAGTCAGAGATAGACAGACAGACAGACAGAGAGATTTTAAGCGAAGTCATTTGAAATTCATTTGTATCAATTTTCGTCACCATGAGTTTGAATCCTGCACTGGGATAGCATATCTTTACAGTGCTCTTCATATATTTCAGGTTTTTGTTGTTGTCTCTCTCTCTCTCTCTCTCTGTTGTTGTTGTTGTTCAGTGCTTTTTGTTGTTTTGTTGTTGTGTTTTTGTTGTTGTTGTTGTTTTGTGTGTGTGATATTATTCAGTATTAGTAGTAGTATTTCTATGTATTTATCTATTATTTTTTATTATTTATTTTATTTTATTTTATTGATTTTTTGTTTGTTTTTGGTTGTTTTTTTTCTCGAGGCCTGACTAAGCGCGTTGGGTTACGCTGCTGGTCAGGCATCTGCTCGGCAGATGTGGTGTAGCGTATATGGATTTTGACCAAACGCAGTGACGCCTCCTTGAGATACTAATACTGATACTGTTGTTGTTGTTTTGCTGCTACATGGGAAACTGAGAACTAGACACACGCACGCACCCACTGACCCACCCATCCACACACACTCTGACAAACAGACACACACAGACACAGACACACACACACACACACACACACACACACATACAGGGGGCGGGGGGGTTGCCTGGGGGGAGAGAAAGGTAGAACACGCGTTTTTGATTTACAATGTGTAATTGTTTTTTTTTGTTTTTTTTTATTGAAATAGCAGCACGCTCCCACTGCGCCGGCACTGGCACCCAGACACACTACACACACGGCACACGCAGGTCAAGAGAGAGAGAGAGAGAAGATGCGTTTGTCAGTGGTGTGGACATTGCCCACTTCAAGCCATTACCGGTAATGTGCATAGGCTGCCATGCTAATTGGCTAATGCGCAATATCGACGGCCAATATAGATTGTAAAATGTAACTGCATCCTGTACAAAGTCCAGTCATGCAGAAATCCAGTCTTTTGGTGCTTGTTTATGTGTTTAATTCAATAATTATGAGTTTGTTTGTTTTTTGTTTTGCGGTTGTTGTTTTTTTGTCTTTTTTTTTTGGGGGGGGGGGGGGTTGTTTTTTTGTCTGTTTTTTTTTTTTGTTTTGTTTTTTTGAGTGGGGAAGCAGAGCGTTGAACTCAAGTTGAAGTTTCTGTACCCAGTTGAGGGGGTCCAGTTACAGCATGATGTTGTGTCCTTGGGAAAGGCACTTTACTCCAATTTTCCGTCCGTCCTCACAATACCCATATGAATGCCGTGTTATTGACTTCAGTTGGGGAAGGTTTAAACGGCGGAGCCCTGAGACACAGACATGAATGCATTGCCCCAATGGCCGTAAAAGGCGAGGTCTTTCTGCCTTTAATTTTGGTATGGCGATTTTTTTTTTTTTTTTTTTTTTTTTTTTTTTTTGTTGTTGGTCAGTGACATCATGTGTCCAAGTTGGTGAAGTGTGTCAGTTCTTCAAGTGTAGTCAGATCTGGGCTGGTTATAATATGCTGATCCTCAGGATCTTGGTGGTGGTGGTTGTTGTTTTCCTTTACGGGTGTTAGCTTTATAAATGTGTAGGGCCTGCTCTAATGTGTTTTTCGCCTTGCATCTGCTTGTGGCTGTGGGACAACGCCAGATCATTCGCAAAAACTCCGTGTTCCGTCACTGATGAGTGTCCACTAGATCCCATTTCTCCTCTGTACAGTATTGCCGGGTCTTCGTGCCAAAGATGAACAGGAATGGATGTAAGAAGCAGCCTAAGTAGACTCGAATCAGTCTTCACCCGGAATTTCAGTATTGGTGCGCGATCATCTTCTGATGGTCACCGCGGCTCTCTCATAACAGGAGTTCTTAATCATGTTGTCCAATTTAGTCGGCACATCGCGCATAGTATCAGAGCATACAGTTTCCTGCACACTTTGACAAAGGCTTTTTCATAGTCAAAATATAGATGAGAAAAAGCCGGAGAAGAGTTCAATCCATTTATTGCTGTACAAGTGATACATAACTTTGTAATTTGCTTGTTCATGATCCATCTTGACGGAAACCGACCTGCTTGCTATTCCTATATAGGTGTGGATCAATTGCTGCTTTCATTCTTCCCAAGATGACTCATTTGAACAGCTCCCCTATCACTGACAACTGATAACTCTCTAGTTGGCACGATTACCGAGGTCACTGTTTTTTTGGAGTAGGGGAGGGAGGGGGTGGGGGAGGGGGTATTAGACAGCCTTCCTTCCTTTCTGTCCCATATCATTATCTTCTCAAACAGGACACACACCATGTAATCGGCGAAGTCAACGTCTGCATTCATTTATTTGGTACATCTGTTGGGATATCATCTGGTACCGCCACTGCCTTGCTGACTTTCGTTTACTTGACTCCTTTCGACGTGTATTTGTTACAATCCGTGGGCCCGGGCAAATCAGTTTCAACAAGTTCAGTCAATGTCGTGAGGGTTTATTCGATGGCGTAGGTCTGTTCAAAATTATATATATATATATATCTCTAAATGCTCTGTCCATCTCTTCACTAGCCGCTCCTTTCAATTCACATAACATTTACTTCCTTTTCATCTTATTTTATTTTTTCATAAATTTTCTTTATTATTTCTTTTTTTTTTTATAATCAGTTTTGTCTAGTCACTAGACGTTCCGGCTGGCTATGTCTGCCTGACAATTGCTTGATGATGTCATCAGTCAAGTTTCTCCAGGATTTTACTGGCTCCTGCTTCTGCTTTCTCTCCCAAGTTGTTGACATTGTCAGTAGTTACAGATTGTTATCAGCTTTTACCTTCAGACAAACTCTTCAAAACAAAACCAAATACAGCTTTATTCCAAACTCAATTCAGCTATAACAACAATAATTGATAATCAGATCTGTGATGAAAAAAAAAGTATGCCAGAATGTGTGTATCTGGAAAGTGACATCTCAAATCAAAGTATTGTTGAACTGATTGCATTGTTATTATATGTCTTATGTCTACTTTTAGTATGCTATCTTATGCCTGTACTATTCATATCCTTTGAATAGTTTAACTGATATTGTATTGCACATGTATGGTTGTGATGATGTATGTATGATTTACTTTAAGTTACCTTTTAAAGGTTTCTGTTGTGTTGTTGTCTATTGTGGTTATTCATTGTACGCAATGGGCTGCCATCTAAACATTTTATGTTTTTTTATGTATACATGTTGAATGACTGTGATTTCCGTGCATTGTTTATATGTTTTACACCACTGACAAATGAACTTTTCTTGTCAGTTGAGATAATAGTATTCTGTAATCTGTAATCTGTAGTTACATTATTATGTGTCTGCCTTGGCAAACTTTCTGAACTCTTTGCTGGCTGTTGTGTGTCAAATTTCTCTTGAGCTCTTGCCCCAGCATCCCTCTCTGTGTTTCCTGTGACTCTTGTTTAGTACTGTCATTTTCTTCTGCGAGCTTACTGGTGTGGATCTCCCGTTATGCCTCTTCTGTTATCAGGCCTGATTCATCCGGCATTTGTGTTGAATATTGCGCTATGAGTAAGCTATAATTGTCTCTTCAGGCTGTCTGAATCTTGTCTGGGTCTCACAACAGACAAAAGGCAAAGAGTAAGCTTGTATATTTTCTCATTTCTACTTGCTGCTTGTCACGAAGTGTCGACTTGGAACATAGTGGTCTGTCACATCCCTTTTTGTAACGATCTTGATGTTCATAGTCAAAAAAAGTGGGAGCCAGTTCGGCCTTTAGAGTGTGACTTTCGAGAGTGGACATCAGCCGCGATTACTGTGCTTTGAGGCACCATACATCTTCTTCAGTTGGCGCAGATCATGTCCTTGGATCCATGATGACCAAAGATGAATTCAACCTCTCACCTTAGTTAAACCAGTACGGTGTTGTCCGCAGCGTTTTCTCAGTTAAAGGGGCGCGATCAGTGTCAGTGTCCCCGGCCAGGGTGAGGGAACTGGCATGGGAGCAGCGAAAGGATCGAGCTGTGGTGGCTCAGAAAGTGCAATTTTGGGCTCCAGTTTCAAACCGCACAACAACAATAAAATCACACACACACACACACACCGTGACACTGACATACACACACTGACTCTCTCTCTCTCTCTCTCTCTCTCTCACACACACACACACACCGTGACACTGACACACACACAATGACTCTCTCTCTCTCTCTCTCACACACATCCACACACACACACCAGAGCACCCTTCTGCCACGCTTTCCCCCCTCTTCCTGCCCTTCACAAAACAGAGCACCCTTCTGCCACGCTTTTCCCCCTCTTCCTGCCCTGCACATCGAAAACATTCATCACACATTAGCACAGCGTGACACACAGGCTCACGCATTCATTGACGACGTAGAAACTCCACCCAGATCATAGAAACAGATCATAACGGACGTCATAACGAATGTTTCGTGGACACAGGATGCAGAGCACGGAAACCAACCAACCAGCCAGAATTTGAAACGGTTTTCATCAGGATGAATTTCCGCATTTTCAGCGTATGTGTGGCTTGATCATCAGCAGTCTCGTTTCATTGTGCTATCGTGGACGCAAGTTTGATAATGGGACATTATCCTCACCATGACGGTAAGATTACTGTCCCTTAGCCCACCTTGCCGAGGAAGGAGGCAGTGAATGAATGGCTTCGGATGGGCTGACAGAGAGATACCGCGTCAACTATCAACAATGTCGAAACGTTTCATGTCCTATATCAATAATTATGAGGTGGAGATGAAGGAAAAAGGAAAAGCGGTGAGTACTTGTTTCTGCTTTGGTCTTTGTTTCGCACAAGAGCGGCAGAACAGTTGACCCAATATTGAAACGAAAACCGTAGGCGTTGTTTTCTAAAGGCGAATGTTTTTCCTCGTCTGTGAGTGTGACGCATAATTTAAGTGATGTTCACCTTTGTCTTAGAATGCCGGTCACTGTTGTATCATTGCAGCGTCATCGATTTTTGTTTTTCAACTGTCCAGTAGATAGCAGACCCAGACGTCTGCAACATGTCAAATCGGCCTCGTATTTCCCGATTCTGTGATGTATGCCCCTCCCCCTCTTTTGTTTCGTCTGTTTGCAGTTTTTTATTGTTTCATTTTAGTCCCAACTTCTGGTTTTCTGAACGTACAAAGTGAACGTCAAATTCTTAAAGGTTTATAGAAGGAACAGTTTGGTATCAGCCAGATGCACACACACACACACACACACACACACACACACACACACACACACACACACACACACACACACACACACACACACACACACACACACACACACTTTCAAATGGATAAATCACAACCCATTAAAAAAGTATTAACTGTAATTCAGTGAATTGAATGCATCAAAGAAGCATGGTATTGATAATGTATACATTTAGATTACACCATTCATTTTTTCTCTTTTTTTTTCTTATCAGTATAACCACTAAACCAGTCTTGATGAGGATGGGGCATGAAGGGGTGGGGGGTCAAGCACTGAACAAAGCATTGTCATTAAACATTTTGGTGATTCGGTTGGGTGGGTAAATCAAGTAATCAGATGCTCCAGTATGATTTTTTTTTTTTTTTTAGCTGCTGCAGGATTGTGAGTGTAAGGTTGCTTTAGACTGCAAGAGTGGTGTCATACATTTCAAACTATAGTCATGATTATTGACTCAATTCTCACTTCAAAACTGGATTTATGTTTGATGTTGAAATCAGTAGATATTATTGTGAAGCGCTTTCAGTTCTTTTTAAGGGAGGAAAGAACTCAACAAGTATCCATTATTATTGTTATTGTTATTATTAAACTGATGGCAAATTCGATTGTTTATTAAATCTCTGTTGTTTATTGATTCTCTGTCTCTGTCTCTCTCTCACTATCTCTTTGTCTCTCTCTCTCTCTCCCCCTCTATCTGATTCTGTTTCTATCTCTCTCTCTGAGCCTGTCTCTTGGTAGCACATGCAATTATTGTTTTATTGTCATTGTCTTAGTTAAAGGTTGAACTATTATTTCATTTTTGAAAATAATTGTAATTTGTATTGCACCATTTTTATTTTATCCTCACTACTTTTCAGTCCTTTGCCAGCATAATTTCATCTACAAGTTCAAGGATAGCAATCACGTTTGTGCTTGTTTCATAATTTTGTAGTGTTTCTCCCCTTTATTATATGTGCAGCCTTTGTCGTTGTTGTTGGGGTTTTTTGTGGGTTTTTTTGTGGGTTTTTTTTGTTTTGTTTTGTTTTATTTTGTTTTTGGTTGTTTTGTTTTGTTTTTGTTTCACAGTTTCAAACTCTTAAGTTTAGATTTTAATATTACATTTGTTGGCAAATTTATTTATTTTTCTCACATGTACAATGGAATCATTTCCTGCACTCAGACTCTTTCACTGAATTTCAGTATTTAAAGATAGTAGTATGTACTGGCTATGATAATGATGAAATAAGGACAGAAAGCTCAGAATTTGAATGTGCTTTGTTATTACAATTGTTTTCAGCATAATGCAGGACGTAAACACTTCCCATGTAACAAAACACATCTTGACCTGGATTACTTGTAACAGTAACACAACAGCAAATTATCACAAACAAGAAAAAATAAATCAATGATCTATATGCACCAAGAAAATAATAGTCGCAAATACATCAATCATCACATCCAAAAAGCATAACATACCGAGTCTCACAATGTCACACATACACGCACGCACTCATGCAGTTAACAGTGAAATATATATAAATTTGAAAGTTATGAATACGTATTTTGCGACTGCCTGTGGTCTGTTACATTTTGATTTTTTTAACTTTGTCATTGACTGACGTGATTGAGTGAATCATATTTGGATGAACATTGAAGAACATTAAATGGATACATCAGCTGATTTTTTTTTTTTTTTTTTTTAGACATCTTAGAAGTTTTCAAGAACTAGAACAACTGTTTCATGTCTCTGATACTTTCAAGAATCGTTTCTATTGGTTTAAACTTATCAGAATTCATATTGAATTTATGCATTATTTTCTTGTATAATACAAAAATGATATGACAAAAACTACAGTACTCTTGCAATGGCATTTATAAGAAGGAAAAAACACAATGAAAATACTCACATTTTGCACTATACAACAACTATACGTAACAAACATTGTTTGTAAAAGAATTTGGGATCCATGAAAGATACAGATCTTCATACTACAATAGCCAAACATTATTAATGGAGATCAAACGGGGTTTATCAAAAATAGATACACTATTTTGTATTTGATACTGTTTCATGTAATTCTGCATGAAGTTGATACAGTATTTATTTACCTTGAGGTATATGAGGTCCTTGATATTTTGCAAAAGAACATACCAAATGAATGACACCACTTCATGACAACAAGCAAAACTATACATGTACAGTCTGTCAGCCAGTCAGCCTGTGTCTATGTTCTTATGAATGTTTCTTTTGTCCAGTTTTCTCCTTTTGTTCTAATATTGTGTTTGTTCCCTCTTTGAACTTGAGCATTTTGGAATCAAACACAACCCTGGCAAGAAGTAGATTTTTCTATTACTTTCCATGTTTATTGCTTCGAAAATGTTAACCTATTAAAATCAGATAGAAATGTTTACAAAAAAGTCCATAAAATGTTCACTTTGAGTTTTCACCTCAAGTTTGTGTACTGAGATAAAAAAAAAAATTCAGGCAACTTAAGGTTAACTGGGCATGTATGTGGTGATCCAGCTCAAACTGTCCAAGTTATTCTTAGTGGACATGTATGTGACAGGTTTTCTTTCCAACTGCTTCATTTTCTTCTGTCTTTATTATTCATGACGCTGAGGCAGTGAATGCCAGGGCATTGTTTTCTGTTGCACTTTTGCATCTGGGTCTTGACTGTCACAGCTATTGTTATCTTTTATGTTATCTCCTGTTACTTGGCTTGCAGACATTTAAGTCATACATCAGTGATTGTATCGACGATGAAGATGAAGCAGAAAGAAAAGAGGAGGAGGATGTAAGTATAGATGCTTGCTTGTAGACCACTTTTCACTGCGTTTAACATTACAATGGAGATAGCATGGTTCCTGTCACACTTGAGTTCCGTCTGCCTGTGGAAAGCTAATTTTAGTTGTTTTCTTGTGACCCTCATTTTGTTGTTTGTTGCTGGCAACTCTGTTGATTGTGTGTGATGCTCTTTTCTTTTGAGGTATCGCGACCCATCTCTTGTGCTTGTAAGCTGTATATTTAAAATTGCACACCACCTTTTCTTCAAACAAGTTTTTTGTTTGCATAAAGGCACTGACACTCAGGCAATTTCTCTTGCATGGTGAACGAGATACAGCCCAGACCTTACCAAAAGACATCTGTGTCTGTGGCTCTGTGTTGCAATTGATGAAGAGTGCTGGTTTCAGTCAGTTTGTTGCAGTGGTTGGATGCTGTGTTCTAAATCTGGGTTATTCACATTCTATAACCTGTGAGACCCTGGTTTATCCTTGTTCCTAATACAGCACAGCTGGGGATAAGTGCAGCACAAATTTGACCCATAGATTTTTATACTTCCAGAATATAATGGGTTCATACACTTATTATCAATAATGATTGTGGGGAGTCAGGAGGCACAGGGGGTGGTAGTGGAGGATTCAACTTCAAGCCTAGATTTGATTTTGTTCAAAATGTACCTGGAGGTCAGAGTGTCACTTCAGGATTAAAATTTCATTATGAATGTTTGCTGTTTTATATATATGCTCTGGTGAGAGGGTTTTAATGTCTTGAGACTTTACCCTGAATCCATCGCAGTCTGAAAGTAGGTAACAACCATCAGCAGCCTGTGCTTTGGCTGTGTTGTATGGCAGCCGGTACTTTTACATTGTGGCATCAGACTGCACAAGATTGTAATGATAGGTACAAGTACCTCAAAACTGTTGCAGGTGAGACAGCTTGTGTATTGGTGCCTTTGCTGTAAAACTTAAAGTTGGTGTTCTCTCTGTTTTGGAAATTGAGTTATTCTTTAACCAGACAGTACTTAACACTAAGCATGCACTTATGCCTTTGCTGTAAAACTTAAAGTTGGTGTTCTCTCTGTTTTGGAAATTGAGTTATTCTCTCACCAGACAGTACTTAACACTAAGCATGCACTTTGGCGTGTAACTTTGCCATGTGTTGAAAAGCTTGCATGACAGGGATGATTTTTGTGCTGTGTTATTAATGATTCGTTTCTGGTTGATTGATTGACTTTATTCATTGATGTATTTGTGTGTTTGTCATTCATGTTTGTAGTGGGGTTTAAAACCTTTCATTGATGTGTGTATGTCAGTCTCTGTGTGTCTCTGTTAGTGCATGCGTGCATGTGTGTGTTCTTTGCCCTTTGTTTTTCTTCTTTCAGTGTTTCTTTCATAGGGAAGAAAAACAGAAGGTTTCTATCATCACAATTTTTCCTTCATTCTCTGTAGAGAAGCATGCTAATTATATATATATATATATATATATATATATATATATATATATATATACTTCATTCTCTGTAGAGAAGTATGCTAATTATGATACACACATATATATATATAAGATATAAATTATATATACTGGATGTATATCAAATCTTGACGCAGATACTCTTTTTTCTCTCTCCTATCATCTGTCTCCCTACCTCATATATTATTCTCTCTCTCTCTCTCTCCACAGTTCCTCAGACTGTTTTTCAGCTTCATATAGTTTTTCTCTCATAATAATTCAGCCCTGTTTTCTTTCTTTGCTTCTCCACTATCATTTCATCGGATCTTCGGATCTTCTTCTAGTTTGACTGTGTTTCCTGCTGCATGTGATTGGATTTCTTCTGTGTGTTCTATCTCTTGTCTTTTTTGTCTTTTTTCTTTGTTCTTTTTACATGCAAATTGTATTCAATGTCTTCTGGGAAATGTGAATGTTACAACCTGTGAATTTCACATGGATTTTGTTGAGTGTAATTGGAAGGCATACTATAATATGGTGTATTATTCTAGTAGTGGTACATAAACATATTATTCTTGTTTTGATTGTGTGTTGTGATCAAGTGCTTCATTGTTGTAAATGAATAGATTTTAACCAGTGAGCAGGAAACATCATGACTTTGATGTCAATGTCCATCAGGAAAGAAAAACGGATGGTTTCTTGGTTTTTCTTATTCATTGTGTGTGTGTGTGTGTGTGTGTGTGTGTGTGTGTGTAGTCTGTCTATCTTTGTATATATAATATATTCACTGTGAGTGTGAGGATCAGAATATCAAGCTCAACATTTTTTTGCCTGGCCCAGTGTTTTCTTTATTGTTGCCAGGATCTACTTGAAATCTTCCTATGGCTGATATATATTTTTTCAGATAGTTGAATCAGTGCCTAACTCTCCAAGTTGAAAAACTTCATAGCCCTCATACTTATATATTCTTTCACAGTTCATACATGTTCCTCCGTCATGCAGCCCAGTTGTTCTTTTGCATGTCGTTTACGTAAAGTATAAACATTTTTGTTTTGTGCAAGAGTTTTTGTTTTTTTGGGTTTTTTTTTTTTTAATAAGTTTTTGTCTAATTTGATTATTTGCAGTAACTGGAACTGACCACCAAAGTTATGATACATGATTATAAGAAGAAGGGGAAAAAAAGAAATTAAACCAAAGACCCTATTTTCACATGTATATTGGGTCTTTCAAGTCTTTGGTTAACTTAAGCTGTTTACATTCCTGCCTGTGGAGCCCCACTTGGGGCTTTTTCAGTTGGTCACTTACATTTGAAAAGTGATTTTGAATTTGTATATATTATACTTTGGCTATAAAAATATGTTTTCTGTGTTTGTTTTTCAAGTCATGGATATATAGTTTAAACAGCATAGTGAAAGATTCTTCTGGATCTGTCATTTCATATCATGATATAAATTTATTTTAAAAGTATGTTTTTTTGTTTTTTTAAGTTATGGATATATAGTTTAAACAGCATATTGAGAGATTTCTACTTCTAGATCTCTCATTTCACATCATGATGTAGATTTATCAGTGTCATGGTCTTGTTCGCAGTCACAGTCCGGTGCCTCCAGTGTTTCGGCAGCAACAAAATCTGGCAACGTATGTTTGTTGGTGTCAGTATTGCCATGTTATAGATGTGTGTTATCCTGTTGTCATGTTCTTGTGGCTGCAGGCATGGGCCTTTGGGGTTAAGATATGGAAAGATTGGCTTTAGTTACATGTGACATTGTGTGTGTGTGTGTGTGTGTGTGTGCTTGTAAGTCACAGAGAGAGAGAGAAAGAGCACATGCTAATTTGCCCTTGTATGAGTCTTTCTATGCAAATGCACTGTATGTGCATGCTTGCTATGGTGTGTTCATGTCTGAATGTGTGCGTGCGAATATACACACTTGTATACATTGTGTACCATACGCACGTCTGAATATCTCACATACATGTTTTACTCTCAAAATAAAGATTAAGGACCAATCCAGAAAACTTATACCCCGCAAGATTTCAAATTAAGTACCTGCAAAATTTCAAACATGTAGGAAACTGAGCCACATCTTCTTGTCACACTGCAAGTATAAAATTGCACAAGACACTTGATGAGTGTGCTCAAGCAGTATGATAGTACGAAAATATATGTCTGGGATTTGTTTTATGCTTGGGGAAAAAATATTCTGGTGAGCTTTTCAACAGCCATTTTTGATGGAACAAGTAATGGCATGCATGAGCAAGGGCAGTCATTTCTGGTTGTGTTTTTGTTCATGTCTTCTTTCCCGCTCCCTCCCACTCCCAATCCCCCAAGGCAGTTGCCATGACACATGAGCAACAGAACAACAAAGCCTTGGCAAGGAAAAATCCAACTTTTTTTTTTCAAACTTAAATAAAAAAAATTTTTTTTAAATCCATTTTTTGCGTTAACATTGTTCATATGAATATAGAAAACATATACAGAAGAAGTAAATATGGATCATGAATACATCTTTTGTACATTCAACATGAGCGTACGCGTAGTAAACGCTATGTCCTCGTTAAAATTTATATTTTTACTCATGGCTTTTGTTCATAGATGTCTGAAGAAGGACATATTAGAATATTATGTAAAAATTGAAAAAAAAATCAGTAAGGTAAGAAGGGAGAAGAAAAAAAAAGAAAAGGAATTCCTATTTCTACCCCACCATGCTCCATATGAAAAAGAACAATAATATTAATATAGACTTGTCCCAGAGAGACTTGTATATATCACCAGATTAGTACAAAAGTTAAAGGGCAACTGTTTGCAAGATTGTGGAGTGTATATATTTGTGTACATCTGTTCTCGATGTCCACAAACTTGCCTTGCCCCATTCTACGACTGTCAGGAAGGGATCTTGAGCTGGTGGACTTGCAATGGAAGAGTCATGGCGGTCATCGCAAAGCTACCAGTGGTTCCTCACCTAGAATCTGTGAACAGAATCAGAATCCTGACAGCTGATGGGCAGCCAGCACCCACCACCTTTTTTTGTGTTTGCAGCACACATGTGGTGTGCTGGACAGTCAACTGGGATGCAATAGAACCTGTGCAGTGCCAGGCGACTGTTCCCTTCATGTTGGGAGATGCTGTGGGATGGAGTCATCAAGAACAGACTGTCTCATGTTGGGGAAAGGTGGATCGGAGTCTGTGACATGATGTGTTGCCCAAGACTTCAGCATGAAACTGAGAATGGCGCTTCGGGATGGCAGCAGTCAGGGCTCCCCCTTTGAATACCAGATGGACCTCACACCTCAGACATCTGGGACTCCATCCCATCAAACAATGAAATCTTTTCAACACCAACACCCCAGCACTAGAAAACTTGACCTTACGGGTGCCAGCCAAGAGGCCATTAAATTTGCACTCTACTCATGTTAGCAGTGGGGCAGGCGAAACAGTGGATATGGTAGGGGCGTTTCAAGAGTTCTCAGCTTGAAGCCATTGTTCAGGAAGGTAACGTCAGATCATGAGTGATGACCTGCAGATGGGTCAAATCAGTTGCATGGAGTGGCTTGCCAGCAGATCAAACCTTTCAACGCTTTGTAGAACATCTTTGGGGTGAATTTTGGGAAGGAAAATCATGGACCTTGATCCACCTGTTAATGTGCATTGTTTTCATCAGGAGGGGCCAGCAAGCCCACAGAGAATTCAGGGCACTTGAAAAGCTGTGCCATGTTCAGTGGAATATGTATCTCTTTTAATGAAAAAGTATGAAACTGAAGAATGAATGAATGAATCAATGAATGAATAATATGGATAGGGTGTCATGTTCATCAGTATTGGTGGTCTTTTGGTTCAGAAGAACTTTTTTTTGTGGGTTTTTGAGTGAGAGTGATTTCCTTGAAATTCTGCAGTTAAATGGAAGACAAAATGTGCACAGAGAGTGTTTGTTTTCACAATGATAATTTAATTTCGTGTAGAGACAGCACTGAAACGCAGTTGTGCTGGGAATGTTTTTGATTTTTTACCATGTTCACTTTGATGAAAGCTTATTTCTGCACAAAAACAAATGGTCCTTAATCTTTTTTTGGGGGGGTTGGGGGGGGAGGGAGTACACTGCTATGTTTGTGAATGATGTCACGTGTATAAGTCACATGTTCTTCTTTTTTTGGGGGGGTGGGGGGGGAGTACACTGCCAAGTTTGTGATTGATGTCACATGTATAAGTCACATGTTCTTCATTTTTTTAGACCGATTATTGTAAGGGGATATTGTGGACTGTACAGCTTGACTGTATTGTCTTGTTCTTATTGTGTTTAGCAGAACCCACTCTCAGCTTCTGTTAGACCTGTGTGCTTGTTTGCCATCTGTTTGGTCGTTTCTTTTCTTCCTCTGCTCCCCCCCCCCCCCCCCACCCCACCATGCCCCCACTCCCCTTCACCTTCTGTTTTTCATGCTTGCTTTCTTTTTCTTTTGAAGATCAAACTGGTTTCACTTTGCTGAGATTATTAATTTTAGTGTGTGTGTGTGTGTGTTCTTGTGCATATACCCATCCTTTCACGCCAGCTGTGATGCCTCAAGAAAACCTGTCCCAAGGTTGTTGGTTTTTGTTGTTGTTTTTTTTAAAAGGAGGAAAAAAGGGTCTTGATGGATAAGGTGGGCTGCTTTTTATATATATATATATATTTTTTTTTTAAAAGATGGGTAATAACAAAAAAAGACTGACCAACTTTGCAAAAAGGATTTGGTTTTTTTATTAAAAAAAAAGGGGGGGGGGGAGTATAAGGATGAAAGAGCTGAAAAGAAGATGGTTCGTTGTGAATAGTTGTAATAATGAATTAAATGAACTATTTTTAGAAGAAAAAAAGGGTAATAGTGAATTAGATTAACCATTTTTAGAGAGAAAAGACATGGGTAATAATTTAGAGGGACCTTTGTTTTTTGGGGGGAAAGGTAATAATGAATAAGACTGGCTGTTTTTTTTGGGAAAGGTAATAATGAATAAGACTGGCTGTTTTTTTGGGGAAAGGTAATAATGAATAAGACTGGCTGTTTTTTGGGGGAAAGGTAATAATGAATAAGACTGGCTGTTTTTTGGGGGAAAGGTAATAATGAATAAGACTGGCTGTTTTTTGGGGGGAAAGGTAATAATGAATAAGACTGGCTGTTTTGGGGGGGGAAGGTAATAATGAATAAGACTGGCTGTTTTTTGGGGGAAAGGTAATAATGAATAAGACTGGCTGTTTTTTTGGGGGAAAGGTAATAATGAATAAGACTGGCTGTTTTTTGGGGGAAAGGTAATAATGAATAAGACTGGCTGTTTTGGGGTGGAAAAGGTGATAATGAATAAGACTGGCTATTAAAAAAAAGGAGGAAAAAAAGAAACACAAGGGTAATAGTAAGTAATGTAAGCTTGACCATCTGAATAAGACAGACCATGTTTGGAAAAGAAAATGGGTCATATTGGATAAGATGGACCATTTTTCATTTTTTGGAAAAGAAAATGGGTCATAATGAATAAGATGGACCATGTTTGGAAAAGAAGATGGGTCATTATGAATAAGATGGACCATGTTTGGAAAATGAGTCATAATGAATAACTCAGTAAGATGGACCATGTTTGGAAAAGAAGATGGGTCATAATGAATAAGGTGGACCATGTTTGGAAAAGAAGATGGGTCATAATGAATAACTCAGTAAGATGGACCATGTTTGGAAAAGAAGATGGGTCATAATGAATAACTCAGTAAGATGAACCATGTTTGGAAAAGAAGATGGGTCATAATGAATAACTCAGTAAGATGGACCATGTTTGGAAAATAAGATGAGTCATAATGAATAACTCAGTAAGATGAACCATGTTTGGAAAAGAAGATGGGTCGTAATGAATAAGATGGACCATGTTTGGAAAATAAGATGAGTCATAATGAATAACTCAGTAAGATGAACCATGTTTGGAAAAGAAGATGGGTCGTAATGAATAACTCAGTAAGATGAACCATGTTTGGAAAACAAGATGGGTCATAATGAATAGCTCAATAAGATGGACAATTTTTTGGAAACAAAGTTGGGTCATAATGAATAACATGGCCCTTTTCTTTCTTTTTTTTTTTTTTTTTTTAAAAAGAAGATGAGTCACAAGAAATAAGATGGACCATTTTAGGGAAAAGAAGATGGGTCCTATTGAATAAGCTCAACTGTTTTACTTTCTTTTGTTGTAAGCTAGCTGGAGTGTGCCAGCTTTCCTCCCAGTTTAGGTAATTTTGCACTCATTTTGTGAGTGTGTGTGCTTGTGTTGAAGGGTGGGGGCTTGGTGTGTGAGTGTGGCTATGCAAATATGTGCACGTTCTTTATGTTTGTGTGGGATTGGATGGGGGTGTGTGTTGTGTGTGTATCCAAATCCAGAATTGTGCACAAAATGCTTTGTGTGTTCAGAATTTCCTGATGTTTTTGTGTGGTGGATCCATGTTATTAAAGATAGCCTTTACTCATGTATTAATTCATATTGAATATTCAAATGATTTTTGTATTGATTTAGAGCAAATACACCTTTCCTTCAAGTTTATGTTATTTTCTGTGTTTTTGGTCCTGTCTTTCATTTGAATTATTATTGTGAAACTGTTCATCCTTAAGATTTTCTTGATTACGCATGTAATGTACTCGCATCTGTATGCACGCATGTCATATGATTGATTGAAAGTTTCTTCATTTGAGTGTCAGGGTCTTTTTGATGTTTATTTTATTCATATTTTGATAACCAAGAAGCTTTTTGTTTGAGTCTTTGACTTCCTCTTTCACTTACTGTGCAGTGAAGTGTGTTGCAGCCTGCTCATAGCTTAGAGGGCATATAAATGTACCTCATTATGTACTACTACTAATACAACTAATTCTTAGTAATGATTTATGTATTCACTCAAACCTATCATGTATATGATCCATATAATTATAGACTCTGTGTGACTGTGACAGTATTTTATGGTGTTTTTTGACTCACTTGTGTAAACAAAGTGAGTCTATGTTTTAATCGGTGTTCGGTTGTCTGTGTGTGTGTGTGTCCGTGTGTCTGTGTGTCCGTGGTAAACTTTAACATTGACATTTTCTCTGCAAATACTTTGTCAGTTGACACCAAATTTGGCATAAAAATAGGAAAAATTCAGTTCTTTCCAGTCATCTTGTTTAAAACAATATTGCACCTCTGAGATGGGCACAAAAATTTTTTTTAAAGAAGCCTAATTATATGCAAACTGCATTTACTGTTATATTTATATTTTTTTGTATTCTGTAAACTTGGCACTTTGACCTCTTATTCTGACACAACAACAAGAGGAGTCATTATTATCATTTTTTGTTCAAACAGGAACTTCTTTTGCTAAGCATGGAATTTTTATTTATTTTGCAAACATTTTGGTGCAGATAGTAAAAAAGGGAAGTTACTCTGTAATTAATGCTAGGGGACTTAATTTATCACAAGTGAGTCTTGAAGGCCTTGCTTCTCTTGTTTTAATGTGGTGTATGGATCTTTGTTATCTTGACTTGAGTCGAAAGGGTCGTATTCTGTGGCATATCAAAGATGCCGTGGTGGAGGGATGGCAGTGAGAGGATTCATTTGGTCCAGCCTGTTTCGGACACACTTTGTACAGATTGTAGGCTGTGTGGGAATGGATGGTTTTGGACACAGCCAATTCACCACCGGTTGGACTGGCTCTGTCAGTAGGGCTAAGAAGTCCATCTGTCTGTCTGTCTGTCTGTCTGTCAGTGGTGTGCTGTTGATTGCCACAGCTGGAAAGTCGTTTGGATGAGGCGTTAAACTGAGGTCTGTGTGTGTGTGTGGCATGCACTTTGTGCATGTAAAATAACCCATGGCAACAAAAGGGCAGAATTCTGTTAAAAAAAGAAAATCTGCTTTGATAGTAAGACAAATAGATTTGCAGAGAGGTAATAAAGAAAGAAGAAAAAAAAGGGTGGTACTTCACTGTGGCGACAAAAATGTTACACGTCTGAGTGTGTGTGTGTGCGTGACTGAAACCTGACTGAATGACACAGGAAATGAATGATGAGTGCCCATTGGCAGCCGTCATTTGGCTCTGCACAGGTAGGCAGCCTGTTCTGCAAATGACCCCGAGTTTGTAAAGTGCTTAGAGCTTAGAGCTTGGTCTCCGACGGAGGATAGGTGCTAAATAAATATCCATATCAAATTCTACCTGGGGAGAAGAGCCTGGATTTCAGACACAGAATCTGTTGTGACAGAAGAAAGTTTGAATACAATACAATACAATACAATACAATACAATACAGTACAACACAACATGATGTAAAAAAACAACAAAACTTAACCAGCAACAACATCACCACAACCAACAACAACACCAGCACCACCATCACCAACAACAACACCACCAACACCAACAGCAACAACAGCTGCACAGATCTTTCGACTCCTTGGAAGAGTGAAAATCCTTAAAATCACAGCTCTTCAAGTCATACAAACAGTAGACTTCCTGACTGTAGTTGTCAGATGTTGGCTTTGAGACAGCTCTGTTACAAACCCCCTTAAGGATTAGGAGGAAGAGTGTGAGGGAGGTTGTGGTGGTGGTGGAGGGCAGGGGGGGGGGGAATGGAGTTACCTGCTCCCCTCCCCCAGCCCCTTAAACCACTTACCCACCCCCCCACTCAACCTCCCACTCCGTCCAGCTCCCTACACCATTCATTCCTACCCCTCTCACTCTTGCCCCTTCCCCCTGGAACCCCTGTCCACAAATATGTGAGTGAGGGGAGAGGGGGATGATATTTGTACTTAGAAGTGTGTGGAAAGGGGGAGGGGTGGGGGGTGGGGGAGTGTGTGTGTGTGTGAAAGAGAGAAGGAAAAAGAGAGAGAGTGTGTGTATGTGTGTGTGAGTGTGTGTGTGTGTGTCTGTTTCAGTGTGTGTGTGTGTGTGTTTTGAGTGTGTTTTGAGTGTGTCTCAGTGTTTGTCTGAATGTGGGTGTATGGGTGAAAGACACAGAGCAAGAACGAAAGGAATAATAAAAAGTATGTGTTTGTGTGTTTGTGTGTGTGTGTGTGTGTGTGTGTGTGTGTACCAGTTATGCAACATGTAAAAGATTTCATATTATTTTTTGTATACGTGATAGAAGTTAATGCAGGAGTAGGCAAGAATGGCGATTGTGCATGCATGTATACATAGGCTGATTGCTGATGAAAAACCATACTCTTCAATGTTGAGGCTGATGAGATCCTGCTGATAACTCAAAAGAATGGGTGGCAGGCTTTGGGGGGCGGGGTGGGTGGGGGGGCAGGGCATTGGGGGGAAGAAGAAGAAAGTCCCCAGAAATGTTGCAATGTTAACAACTAGAGTGACAAGATAGAGCATTACCCACTGCTCTGCTCTTGCTGGCGTCCTTGTTGGTGAAAGAGGTGGTGACATTTCTGAGGAACAGGGATGAGGACGCTGTTTACTTTCCAACTTTATATGACAGGCATTTTAGTGAAGTGGGTTTTGGGTTTGGTTTGTTTTTGTTTTTGTGTGTGTGTGTGTGTGTGTGTGTGCATTTGTTGTTGCGTTGATGGGAGAAGAGAGGGGGAGGGGGCTCAATTGCATGCAATCCATATAACACCTGCTTCGGACACACTAAGAATTTATGTATTAGTCTTTGTGCTTCACATGCCTTTTTTATTGGCAAAATTAGAAGAAAAAAATTCTTCTTCTTTATTTCTCCCCTTTTTTTCCGTCTTTTTCCTCTTTTTGTTCCCAGATTTGGTTTTCTTTGGTTTTCTTCCATATTAATAAATTATTATAATTTTTTCCATTCACAATCACGTAAATCTCTGTTTGCTTGAACTATGTTAAATGGACAATATTTTTGCAAAAAGTTTTGAGTGTTGATTGAGTGTTAAACTGTGTGTGTCTGTGTCTGTGTCTCTGTGTGTGTCTGTGTTTTACAATTGCTTGTCGTCACTTACTGTGATCTGAATATATTTTAAAGGACAAGGGAAAGAGCAAGCAACAGCAACAAGAAACACACAAAAAAAGAACACAATCCGACATAAATTGTGTCTGCCATACACAAACACAAGAGGTTTGCAAGTTGTAAACAAGAGAAACATCCAGATTGGTTTGGTCAAGAGTGGTGGGGTTTTTGTTGTTGTTGTTGTTTTTGGGGGCGGGGGGGTGGGTGGTGGTGGGTATACTCTTGTACCATGTATCAGCTGGTGAAGGAAATGACTGTGTACCATTGTTGTAGTAGGAAAACCTAGAAGTTTCCCAGGAAACGTGAAGTGCTTCCCTCGTTTGCCTGTCAGGCCTGCCTAATTCGTTTGTTCTCTCAGTTCGCCGTTGTCGTCATGTCATATCCGTTTCTTTATCCCTGGTTGCCTTTCTCATCCGCCTCAAGCTTGTTCTGTGTGTGTGTGTGTGTGTGGCTGTCTCATGCTTCCTCTTTCTCACTGTCTGTCTCTGTGTGTTTCTTTGTCTCTGTCTCCCCTTTCTTTCTTTTTTTCTCTCTGTCTCTTTCTCTGTTAATACATGTATGCACACACATTCTCTCTCTTTATCTCTGTTGTCTTCTCTCTCTCTCTTTCTTCTCTTTCTCCCTCCCTCCCTCCCTATCTGTATTGCCCTCTCTTTTTTTTCTTTCTTCCTTTCTTTTTATCTGTCTTTCTTTTGTCTGTCTTGCTGTCTGTTGTCTTCTTTTTTTCTTTATCTGTTTCTCTACCTCCCTCTCTTAAGTCTTTCTCCCCCCCCACCCCCACCCCCTCTCTTTCTTTCTCTTATTTTTCTGTCTCTCTCTCCCTCTAGTTCTCCCTCTTTTTTCTCCCTCTCATTCTCTCCCCCCCCCTCTCTCTCCCTCTCTTTCCCTCTGTCTCATTCTCTCTCCCACTGTCTTTGTATATCTGTCTGTCTCTCTGTGCCTGTCTGTCTCTCTCACACACAAACCATCCACACATTAGAATGTTTTCTGCCTTCTAGATATCTGTCACTCTTTCTCTGTCTCTCTCTTTCTCTGTTTATCTCTTTCTCTGTCTCTCTCTCTATCTCCTCTGCCTGTGTGACTCTCTTTTGTCTCTCCGTCTCATCAGCTCCACCACTTCTCTCTCTTGTCATTGCCTCTGCCCAGTTCTCCCTCTTCATGGTGGTTTGTGTGTGCGTGTGTGCACACACATGTGAAGGGGTTGAATGAGGAGGGGGTGGGGGGCTGGTGGGGGTTCAGCTGAAGTGATCCTGTAAGATAACAGTAGTAATCATTTTCCTCCTGAATTTTCCTCACGATTAGCACCACTCCTCACACCCCTAGCCACATCCCCTTCTTACCCCCCTTCTCATTTTTCATATATATATATTTTTTTTATTCATCCCCTCTCTTTGAAACAGCAAAGAAAGAAAGAAAAGGCAAATATCAACATGATAACAGTGTCAAACGTTATTATTATTTTTTTTTAATATTCATTCCCTCTCTTTAGTCTTTGAAACAGCAAAGACAGAAAGAAAAGGCAAATATCAACATGATAACAGTGTCAAACGTTATTTATTATTATTTTTTTTTAATATTCATTCCCTCTCTTTAGTCTTTGAAACAGCAAAGACAGAAAGAAAAGGCAAACATCAACATGATAACAGTGTCATACGTCACACTTGAACGCCAGGAAGAGGAAGTGAATTTGACCACCAGTTCCCTGAGGCCAGTTTCTTGACATTTTCCTCACAGAGTAGGTAAGATCAGATTGCCTATATACCCAACTGTTGTAACTGTGTGGCTGCAAGTCTTCAGGATCTGTAAAAGTCTTTAGATTTTGATTTAAAAACTAACAAAAAAAACTTGACCAGTGCCATTCTGCAAAAAAAAAAAAAAAAAAAAAAAAGAAAGAAAGAAAGAAAAGAAAAAAAAAGGAAAGTAAACCTCAATACCAGGATATCCACCAATCTCCTTTGTCAGCAGCACAGCAGACACTTTTTTTCTTCTTTTTTTTATATTCAGTTTTGCAGCAGTTTGGTATGGAAATTTTCAGTCTGGTCTGGATAAGGTCTGGGAAAAGTTTGGAATTTTTGACTGGTCTCATCCTGTCTTAGGAGGATAGCTGAAGCTGGGTTGTTGTTGTTTTTTTTAATTCTTTTTATTAAAAAAAATATTTTGTTGTTGCTGAAAGTTTGTGTGTGTCTTGTTTGAGAAGCGTCCTTTTGAAGCCGGTGTCTGAACGGGAGAGGAAGACATTTGGAGAGAGAGAGATAGAGATTGTGTGTGTGTTATATGTGATAAGTTGGACTTTAAATGACATGTATTTGCACAGAATGGCAGAAACTACTGGTAAAGAGAGATTGCGGTGTGCCATGTGTGTGTGTGTGTGTGTGTTCAGAAGGTGCATGTATGTATAAATGTGTGCAGTTTGTATAGTTTATGCGTGTATGTGTACTTGTGTATGTTTCAGCACAGAAAACACATACATAAGTTCAAATACAGTAACACACATTCATGCTGGTGCTTACACATGCACACTTGCACACATACATGCACATGCGCACACACATACACATCTCACACACACACACACACACACATACACCCCCCCACACACACACACACACACACAACACACACAGAGAAACACCCACCCCATACCCAACTCCCCCACCCCCCCCCACCCCCACCCCTAGCCCCCCCCCCCCCCCCACCCACCCACACACACACAAGCATGCAAAAATGTCATAAATTTTCTAACATTAAAACAAATAAATTTACGCACACCATGTAGTCCAGCCAGGACATTGTAGTCTATGTATGCATGCTTGAGATGCATTATTGTATTCTGTTCATATCAGATGGTTTATATATATATATATATATATATACATATATACACATATGTATATGTATATATACAGAGAGAGAGAGTGATTAAATGATATATCCAAGCCCAGATATCTTTGTTTTTCCACAGAGTAATGGAGAATGCACCAAAAAAACCCAGTCTTGGTTAATCTCTGGGAAATTCTCTTTGCATGATTAGTGTCCAATTGGGAGCAGTGTTGGGGGATGGAATTTCACCCTGAAAAATGTAATGTCCTCACCTGTTCAGCATCAAGAAACCCCATCAGCTTCAACTACAAACTAAAAGGACACACTCAACCACGTCAACAGCTCAAAATATCTTGGCATCAACATAAGAAGTGACCTCAACTGAAAAGATCATGTAACAAGAGTCACCAACAAGGCCAACAGCATGGTAGGCTTGCTGAAAAGAAATCTAAGACGTCCAGCAAAACCACCAAAACCAGTGCTGACCTGACCCTTGTACGCCCACACCTATTTCTCATCAGAGTATTTCTCATCAGTGTGGAGCCTGTACAAAGTATCCCAAAAGGAAAAGATTGAAATGGTGCAAAGAAGAGCAGCATGTTATGTATACAATGACTGTGGTTGGACCATCAGCATAACATCCATGCTGCAAGAACTAGGATGGGAACACCTTGAATAACGACAAAACAGGCAGAGGCTAACTTTCATGCACAAGATCGTATATGGCACTGTGGACATCCCTCCAGACAAATTTCTCAAGAAAGGGTCCACCAAAACAATATCAAATCACCAACACAAGTTTGCACACCTCAGCACCTCCTCTGACCCATACAAGTTCAGTTTCTTCCCGTCAACCATTCCTGCCTGGAACTCCCTGCCTGTAACAGCAGTAGAGGCCTCCTCCTTGGTATCATTCAAGAGGGAGCGCATCAAAATCCCAGCTTAGACCCCTCCCCAACTAGCCCCACGGAAAATGAAGGATAGGATTGTGCCAGTCCAGGTCTTGACCTGGGGGTCGCTACGATTACCGGATAAGCCTGTCCAGATACCGGGTTAGGCTAGTTGGGTCCCACCCCGCCCCTTCCCCCGCCCCCTTTTTTTTTCCCTGCCGCAACACGCTGCCCCTGAGCTGAACTCAGGGGTGTGCGGTTGGGGTGCTGAGGCTGCTTTAGACCCTCTTCTATCCTTTTGTTGGCCCAAATAGACCTATTTTTATGTTTTATCTTACGCCTCTGTGCACACAGGTCAACAATAATCAGTGATGACAGCTGACCTCCCAAATTGAAGATTGAAGGTTTCTCTCTTGTTAGCAGTCAGGAGCAGGTAGCAAACCCAAAGAGCACTACACAGTGCAAAACAGCTGTCACTTGCTGTGCAAACTCAGCAAAGCAACCTTCCTTGTGGAGCTACATTAGGACCAACATGAGCATAGATGAGAGCTTTTTAAAACCACCACCCCACCCCAAAGGCAGATACAGTTTTAAAGGTTTAATGACTGACCTAGACTGGGTTTTTTTGCTGTGCTCTCCATTACTTTATGGAAAAAGGAATACATCTGGGCTTGGATTTGTTATTTAATCTCTAATTGCATGTCATGCATCATCCAGTGAGCCCAACAGGTCATGGTGCGGTGTCATATATATATATATGTATGTACACTGGATTGCTTGTATTAAAAAACAATAACCCTGACTTGCTCCATGACTAACTGGTGGTTTCATGTAACCACTTTAAGGTTGGAGTGGGTTGGGATTTTTTCTCAACTCTCTTCCCAACCCCCACTGCATAAGAACCCATGGGGACAAAACAGTTGTTGCAGGCAGAATTCTGTCGGAAAAATCCGCTTTGATTGTAAACCAAATACTCTTGCAGACAGGAAAAATAAAGGAAAGAAAATGTGGGTTGTGGTGATGCACTTTCTCTGGGGAAAGCATCCTGAATATCACACAGAGAAATCTGTCGTGACAAAAGTTGTACAGTATAATGAAACAACATGAAACAACACAACTCCACACGGCAACAATCTGTGTGTATGATGTCTCCAGGCTGTAGCAGTCACCATGATATGCATGTTTTTGTATCTGTAGCAAAAATTATTATATCTTGAAAATGAAGTCTAGCTTTCACTTTGACATTATACTTTTTTTTTTGAGTGCATGTCACATTGGAAAAGTAAAATTTTTATTTACTTGCATCTGTACCTGTATATTATATACTTATTGATATAGATACAGTATGCATGTGTACCTGCACAATATATACACATGAATATATACTGATACAGATAGATAAACTATGCATCTGTACCTGTAAAATGTATACATATGAATATATACTGATATAGATAGATAAACTATGCATCTGTACCTGTAAAATGTATACATATGAGTATATACTGATATAGAGAGATAAACTATGCATCTGTTACTGTACAAGATTAACTATGCATCTGTACCTGTACAATATATACTTATTAATATACATAGAATTAGATTGATTATCTATGTATTTGTACCAATGCAATAGATGGATAGAAAGATAGATTAACCAGCAGCTGTACCTGTACAATATAAAAATATATACACATGCTCATAGACACACACACACACACACACACACACAAAACACACACACACACACACACACACACACACACACACACACACACACACACACACATTAAATACAAAATACATTCATTACAACAGACAAGTAGGAGCAATGAAGTGATATTTAAGAATTAAGGGTAAGTGGAACAGTAAAAAAAAAAAAAAAAACAAATTCTGTTATGTGTATGAATATTCTCTTCTGTTACTAGAAAATGTGGTGTCAAAACCTTTGTATATTGTTGTCAGCTTGATTCATAAATATTTGTTGATTCATAAAGGAATCTTTGTGTGTGTGATACATCCAGGAAGAAGACTACATTCTAGTATTTTGTGGCTTATAAGCAGTAAAAGCTTGCAACGAAGCTGCAAATTATGACACACATAAGTAGTGCTGTATAACAGTCCTTACTTTGTACTAACAGGTCTTTATTTATTTCTTATATGTATTATTTGTTGTTGTTGTTTTTTATAACTTTTATGGTTGTTGTTGTCTTTATAATGTGATTAACTACAAGCTTTCTTTTCCAATAATGTAGAAGTGGTTTACTCATGTTCCTTATTATTATGATATTATAATGCCACCACTCGCTTTCGCCTCACCCTAGATATCATTACTGTAATAGTTGACACAATTGATGCTGTCGCTATGTTACAACTGGTCCAGGCTATTTATTATTAATGTCATCTTAAATCATCATGATTACTACAATCATTAATGTGTAAACATTGATTGATTGAATGATTGGACAAATCTTCCTTTTTTTTCTTCTTCTTTTTTTGTTTTTTTTTGTTTTGTTTTTGTTTGTTTGTTGTTGTTGTTGTTGTTACAGATTTGTTTTGCCTTGTTTAGTCTGTTTTGTTTTGTTTTGTTTTATCTCTCTCTCTGTAGTGGAAGATGCTACTGTTCGTTTTATATTGTTTGTTTCATACTATTCTCTGTATTGTATACATGTTTTTGGAGAAAAAAATTTTAAAGTATAAAAATAAAAAAAAGAAAAAAAAAGTAGTGCTGAAAAACAAACATTGGTGTGTTGTATTGTTGTTTTTCCAGGAGGAGGTGGAGAACAGCGCGTCTGCGTTCTTTGACAACCTGATGCAGCCCAGTCTGCTACCAGGTAAGTGTGGAGGAAGAGGAACCAGTCACTGTGGCCATGTGGTTAGTGTTAAAGACCGGTACCTGGGAGGCTGCGAGTTCGAACCCTTACCCCACCCCACCCCCCTTCACCCTGTCAGAGGTGTAATTGTAACACGAATGCCTGAAACAGAACCAGCTGATTAAACAGACAGGACTCGTTCTTCTGTTCCAGTCAAACACAAACTTACAGTTTTATATAAATTACATTGAATTGTATGTTACCTATTTTCCACATCCACACAGGAAATGTTTCCAGTAAAACTGTTGTGAGTGAAATGTTCATCATTACAATTCTGCATGCAAACAACAATCTCTTTTGCTTGCTTGCTTGTTATTTAAATAAAACAGACTTCACAAAATAAGTTTTTGCTTATTCATGAATTAGATAAATAGATTTTCAGTTTGTTTCCCAAGGAGACGTCACTGCATTCAGACAAATCCATACATGCTACTCCACATCTGATAGGCAGATGCTTGACCAGCAGCATAACCCAATGCACTGGTCCGGCCTTGACTGCATGTCTTTGTGTGCCTATCAGAGTGGATTTCTTCTACAGAATTTTGCCGGACGACAAGACTATGTAGCCATGGGTTCTTTTTCAGTGTGCCAAGTGCATGCTGCACATGGAACCTTGGTTTATTTTCACATCTGAATATATATATATATATATATATACATATACATATATATATATATATATATATATATATATATGTGATAGTCAGTCATGTCTGACTATGACCATCAGAACAGCAGAGGAGGCAACTGCTGTTCTGACTATTTGGGCTAGAATTTGATTATAGTGGAGAGTGTCTTGCCCAAGTACATCCCCACTCTCTCGGCCAAGAGGGTTTTAGGACAGTCGGCGTTGGGATGGTTCCCAAAGGCCAACTAGCCCACAAGGCTGCAGCACTAAGAGCCAGTGCAATTTTGCCTCCTAGTTTGAGAGTCATAGTCCTTCACAAAAGACTAAGCTGTAAATGGTTTCCCATTGACTGGAGAAACCATTGATAATACAGCTCTCACTTTGCTGTTGGCCCAAATGTAAACTTATGTCAATCTGTGATATAAGCGGAGTGTTGGGCCTAACATCTGAATAACTAGAGACTCAGTTTGATTTGCCCGTCAAACTTAGGAGGAAAGGTGAGACAGAAAATCAAACCCAGACCCTCACGGACACTGTATTGGCAGATAAGCTTCTTAACCGTTCTACGACCTTCCTCCTTGCAAACAGCAGTGTCTGCAATCACTCACCCAGGACAGAACCAGTTGATTACACAGTTGGATGCCTTTCTCCTGTTACTCTGAAACACCAACTGTTTCACGGGTATTCAGCTGTACAGCTCAACAGTTGCTGACTACTGTTCAAAGGCTGGTTTAGGCCCTTGTGCGCTTTCCTTGTGAAATCAGCATATTTATGCATGCATGCATGCTCTCATAAATACGCCCACACATGCACACTGTTACATAATAATCACTGAGGGATTGATCAGGCCAATGGCCTTCTCCCTGAGCATGCTGAAGTGAGAAAACAGGCCATGCTGTTGAGTGTCTCCCCCTTGAAAAAATGTCACTCCAATTTTCCATTTTTACCCTGCCTTTTAGACAGCTATACTCTGTTTTCAGGGGTGTGCATGCTAGGTATGTTTGGTTTTCCATTACCCACCGAACCCTGACATGGATTACAGGATCATTGACATGTATATTTGATCTTCTGAATGTGTACACACACACAAAGGGAATTAAGACATTTAGGCAGGTATACATACAATCTCATGTTCCCCTGGGAGGTTGGAAAAAGTCTGATTTCCACTCCTCTTTAGCACCAGGCAGGATCAAACCCTGGACCCAAGGGTTGAAAATCCAGTGCTCCACAGCCATTGCCTTTTGTAGATTTATCCACCCTTAATTATTCCACCAGGTGCCATCTGTACCGGAATCGAACTCAGAACCCTCAGATTGATAGTCCAACGCTGTAACCACAAAGCTATTGCTTCGTGTGTGTGTCTGTGTGTGTGTGTGCTTATGTGCACATGTCTCATTTGTGTGCTTGTATGGATTTGTGTGTGCATGCCTGTGTTGTGTGTGGGTGCATGTCTGAACATGCGTGAGTGATACGTGCGCTTGTGTGGACGTGTACATGTGTGCATGTGTCCTTGTGTATGGGGGATGTACACTTACATGGATGTGTGTGTGTGTGTGTGTGCTTGTCTCAGCTTATGTGTGTGGGATGTGTGTTTGTATTGGTTTGTGTGTGTGTGTTTAATGAAAAGTAACCAGAATAGTAAAACCCGATTTACAGATAACAGCACACATTAGTTCTAAGTATACATGGATGTTGCTGACACGGTTCATTTATTTGTTTCATGTTCATTATGTTCTTTTGTGCCAAATCCTTCACACCCTAAAAATGGGTGAAAGGAAATGAAATTAAAATCAAAGGAATAATGGATTCCCATGTGTTCAGTTTTAACCCTTTGAGCCCTGACCACCGCTTTACTGGTGGTAGAGAAAAATGACATAATGCCTAGCCACCGGTTGAGCGGTGCGTAAACACTTGTGTCGTGTTTTGCTATTGGTTGACTTATATTGAAGAGCCAATCAGAAAAACCATAATATTCTGACGTCAGCGAACGTAGTTCCAACATGACCATGCCTTTTCACTGTGTTTTGTGCATGTGCTTTGGATAAAAAAGATTGATTTCAATATAAGTCAACCAATAGCAAAACACGACACAAGTGTTTACGCACCGCTCAACCGGTGACAAGGCATTATGTCATTTTTATCTACCACCGGTAAAGCAGTGGTCAGGGCACTCTTTTTATATCTGCCATGACACATTAAATACCAATCATTTGCAAATTTTGGCTCAAGAGCTCAGGCAGAAGGGTTAAAATTGCTCAGGAACTCAGGGCTCAAAGGGTTAAAAGTCTTTCAAAACACACCTCTTCTGTTGTACCTACCATCCTATTATTGACGAATGTGTTTCTTGAACCTATGTTGGTTGGGTGTCCAGGTGAATGTGTGTGTGTGTCTGTGTGTGTGCATGCTTAATTGTTCAAGGAGCACTTGATGTATAAATGTATATATGTATGTAAAACTTTTTATTGAAAAAAAAATGACAAGAGCTTCCTGAATGATTGGTGTGAGAATTAATCTGCATCAGTATGCTTCTTCTTCTTCTTCTTATTATTGTTGATATGTTGTGTATTATGATTAGGATGATAATAATGATATTATTATTATTATTGTTGTGTGTTTGTGTTTGAAATGAAGGAGAGCGCATCATCACACAGGCAGAGAGTGCCCTGAGGTTCGCTCCTTGCTCTGACCGGAAGCAAGGCATCTCTGGCAACTTGTTTGTCACCAACTTCAAGGTCTCCTTTGTCACTGCCGACAAGTCGTCGTATTCTTTGAAGGAGGTGTGTGCTGTGTGTGTGTATCCACTGTTACATCAGTTTTCAATTTCAGAACTCCGTTTTCTTTTTTTGCTTTTGCAATTGTGGGCTGCAGCTCTCTCGTTCATTTGTATCTGTGAGTGGGTTTTCATGTGCATGACCTTTTTTTTTTTTTTTTTTTAAATCATGCAACATAGATCCCTTCTATAATTACAGGGGTGTGCATGGTAGGTATGTTTGTGTTTCCATAACCTATCAAGCACTGATGTGGATTACAGGATCTGTATCATTGTGTTCTTGGTCTTCTGCATACACATGCAAGCACGCATGTGAAAAGAGGGATCAGAAACTGGATGGTTTGGATATCAGCTGACCTGGGAAATCAGGGGTTAGGTGTGCAGGGGGTGGGGTGGGAAGCTCCACCATAACGTCACAGCCAGGATTCGAACCCAGGACCCTTAGATTAAAAAAAAGTCTTACACGTTCAATGGTTGGCTTTGGCATCTGTCTTCAAACTGAGTGACGAGTAAAATGTTTCAGGATGTACACAGCAGTGAGTGTCCTGAACTTGCTCAACAGCTTCCATGTCTGCGGCCAGTTAGTGGGGAGGGTTTGCAGACCCACTGATTTTAGTGGAGGTTCCCTGGTTATTTTTAGCCAGAACTGCTTGCACATGTGTGTCTCCATTTCCTGTTTTTTCCAGGTCAAGAAAGACTAAAATATTGTTGTTGAAATTACTGTTCTGACGAAAGGATTTTGAACATGTTCGGTGACTATTTTTGCAAGTTTACAAGTTATGTTTGGTTTTATAATCACACCCATTATTTGCTTTAGTCTTCTATGTTTACTTTGAGTGTTTCTTATCACATCTCTGCCATTACGTATTCAAACTGATCCATTTATGAACTCTGTCGAAAAGTTGTCTGAGCAAAGGCAGTGCAATTTCAGAAAAGCTAGTTGCGGTGGTGGGTTGCTCATGACATCATATGACCTACTTCTCGCTCTGCAAGTGACGAAAGGTTCACCAGGAAAGCAGGTCTGCATACCCTCCCTTCCTCTTCTCTGAGATGAAGCTGATGGTGGATGAGAATTTTGGAACAGATTCTTCATAATGTTATACAACAGCATTTCTTTTTGATACACAGACCAAGCATCAACGTAACAAATTGATTGATGACAATGACATCCCTCTCACCTGCATTGACACCGTCTATCAAGGTGAGACACTGTGGAGGCATTGTGTGTGTGTGTGTTAGAATAGAATAGAATAAAATAGAACAGAACAGATTTCATTGTCATGAAACCTTAAGGTTTATAAGACACAAGTGCCATGGTAAATTAATGAATAAATGAAAAATACACAATTGATTAATCAAAAATTCAATAAATTGCAACAGCATTCATAAACAAATTTTCCTAATCTTGTTTGTATATATTCATCATCTGTTAGCATCACCTGACTGGGAGTATTTTATGTTATTTGAATTTTGAATGGCTTTTAAAAACTGTCATGAAAATGACATATTGAAGCACATTATTTTTCAGCACTTATGGGCAACTGAATACAGATGATTATAATGCTGTATAAAAACTGACTTATGATTAAAGCACATCATTGTTCATCGCTTATGGGTGACTGAATTGAGATGATTATAATACTGTATTAAAAAAAAATGACGTATTATTTAAACACAACATTATTCAGTCAGCACTTATGGGAAAGTGAATGAAAATGGTGATAATGCTGTATAAAAAAAAATGACATAATTAAAACCCATCATTATTCAGCGCTTACGGTCAACCAAATCAAGATGGTTATGATACTGTATAAAAGGTTACATGATTATAACACATTATTTTTCAGTGCTGTCTGGAGGCAGGAGGAAAGCGCTGGTTCTGGGTCAGACGGTGAGCTCCACGTCCAAGTATTTGGAAATCCACTGCAAGGTGAAACCTGTGTTCCTGCATTGCTCTTCGCTTTGTCTGTCTGTGGATGTTATATTTCTCTTAATCTGCCTGCCTTTCTAGTCTAGCGGAATGGCTAAGATGCTTTATTCTGCTTATCTGCCAGTACAGTGTCCTTGAGGGTGTTGGTTTGAATTTCGGTCTCGCCCTTTCTTCCAAGTTTGATGAGAAAATCAAACTGTGTGTCTAGTCATTGGGATGATGACTTGATAAACCAAGATCCTGTGTGCAGCATGCACTCGGCGCACTGAAAAAGAACCCAGTGCAACGCTAGTTTTTTCCTGTGGCAATATTCTACAGAAGAAATCCATTCACTCTGATAGGTATACAAATATATACGTATGCACTCAAGGCCTGACTAGCGCATCAGGTTATGCTACTGGTCAGGCATCTGCATAGCAGATGTGGTGTAGCGCATATGGATTTGTTCTAATGCAGTGACGCCTTCTTGGGAAACTGATACTGAAATTGCCTTTCACTTTTTGTGGCGTCACTTCCTTGCAGCTAATTTCCATGCGTATTTCTAGAACCAAGGCTATTCCTTCACAGTTCAAGCTCAATTCTTATGAAATGCTTTAAAACGCATAGAGCTTCAAAAATATGCACTATATAGCAAGATGTCTCAATAAAATAGATAAAATTCTCTCTATTGATTAATCGTATGATTAAAAAATATTCCTTAGCTCTTCATCCAGTCTTTCCATTAAGACTGGAGCACTTTGTTGATACTTGAGTTGTGAATTGCCATCTGTTATTTTCTGCTCAGTTGAAGGAAACCATTGTTGTAAACTGAGCTGAGCTGCACACTGTGTGGCAAACTGATTCCACTGTTGTCTAGGGAACTGTGTTTGATTACATGCTTGTAATGGTGTGTGTGTGTGTGTGTGTGTGTGTGTGTGTGAATTGAAGTTAAATTCCATCAGATATGATTTGAGGACAGCTTTTGTTACTAGTGTTTGAGGGAGTGGGGGGGCATTTATTTCTTGTGTATAATTGTGTGTGAAAGTGTGTATATGTGTTTTTTTGCATACTCACATGTTCTGATATTTTGTCTGTTGAGCACACAACTTTTTTTTTTATTACTGTGAAATTCCAGCAGATCTGACATAAACACAAAGTAAAAATATTTAACATAGGTTGAATGCACATAATTTTCATACTTACTGGATGAAATAGATGTATGCCTTAGCGTCAGTGAAGCCGATCCTACACATTTGTTTTTGTTGGGTTTTTTTTCGTCATTTTTTGTTTGTTCATGAAGCATGTGGCATTAGGATTTCTGGAAAATGAGTCAATTGCTTTCTGTTTTTCCCCAGGATTTCAGGATCCACGTTTTTGGTTTCAAGTTTGTTCCTAAAGATCAGAACAAAAGGGTGAGTCTGGACTTGAACACATCTGTCACTGCTTCATACACACATGCACACACACATGCACACACACATGGAGGCAGGCACACACACACACACACACACACACACACACACACACACACACACACACACACACACACACATGCACTTGTAAATGCTTATGGAGTGATGGCCTAGCAGTAAATCACCGGATGAAGTGAGTGCATACACACACACACACACACACACACACACACGTTTGTAAATGCAAATGGAGTAACGGCCTAGCAGTAAATCACCCAATGAAGCAAGTGTCCCTGGGTTTGAGTTCCATACACGGACTGGAATTTTTACTTGAATACAACAATATACACATGTACTTGTGTGTGCATGAGCACATGTATTTGCAGACACTAAAATGCATTGTCATCAGGTTATGTATGCACACACAATCACACACACACACAAACACACCATGCACAACTGTACACACACACCCTTCTCCACACACACAGACTTACACACATGCACACACACATACACATACACACACACATAGACATACACATGCACACACATGACAAAGACACGCACACACATGCACACACACACACACAGAAACAAATATGCACACACACTCTCTCTTTTTCTTTTTTTCTCTCTCTTTCCTACACATACTCAGAATGATATTCGCACATGCTTGTGTGTGCATGAGCACACATACTTGCAGACACTGAAATACACAGTCACTAGATGAAGCATGTATGCATGCTTAGATGCACTAATCACACTCACATGAATTAATTTATTCCAGCGTCTGAACATCTGTCACCATAAATCATCTTTGGCTTGATGTGCGTCGTGTGTTGTGAGCACGTTCATTGCAGCTGGAGGTGTTTTTTGTTGTTGTCGTTGTGTTTGCTTTTCCTCACATGATGAACAGACCACTTAACTTAACCTCTCTTAACGATGATTTCGGACATTCACAGGTGACGAACACTATCCTCCATCACTGCTGTCCCACACGAGACGATCTGCTCTTTGCCTACGAGTTTGCGCTTAATGGCAAATTCAAAGGTGAGAGTTTCCCCTCGCCTCAATGGATCAGGCAATTTTCATCAATATTATGTTCATCATGAATAATATATTTTTTTATGTTTTAGTTTTTTTTTATTTGGAGGTTTCTTGTGAGTAGGAAGCATAGTAGGAAAGCATTTTTTTTTCATGTGGGTTTGCCGCAAATGAGAGCTTCTCAGACAATTGTTCTGACAGGCGAATTTAGGTGTAAGTATCATGTGAACTGAGATGCTGTGTAAGAATCTGGTAGACTTGGAATTATGTGAAAAAAACGAAGAAAAATAGAGTATGTAAACCAAGTTATAGTTTTGCCAGGCAAGCATACAGTTTAGTTATTATGCAATGAAAGACATAAACATTTTCCCAGGTAAATGTGCAGTATAGCTGTTCTCAGTACAGCTATGTAGTAAGGCTTTTCTGTAGAAAAAAAAAGTGTTGGTAAATCATGTAAGCTCAGAGAATCAGTATGCTCTACGATTCTGGTATTCCCAGACCATTATGTTTTAACCGTTTTTTTCCCGGGTACTGTTGTTCCATTTATTTGCACTCAGAACGAGATAATTCTCAACGAGTTCTGCTAAATGGCTGATTGCATTGATTACAACTTCAATGTGGCTGTTCTCATTGCTACTGCTGCTGTGTTGTGTCCGTGCCAGACAACAGGCAGAGGAGCCAGTTCTACGTGCAGGACGACTGGGATGAAGAACTGAAACGACTGAAGTGTGAGGGTCGGTGGAGGGTAACGGACGTCAACAAAGCCTTTGCCATGAGCACCAGGTCAGTGGACCGTAACCGTTAGGAATGTGGAAACCAGTGTATATCTACAACTCCTCACGTTTAGATATGATAGCAGTGTGGGTTTTTTTTGTGAGGGCATGTGTGGTAGTCGAATGGTTAAGTGGTGGATTCTTGCCTGAGTTACCTTCAGTTTGATCCCTGGTTTCAGCACTGGCACCTGGTGGGTTAATGGTGGACTTTTTCTTTTTTTTTTAATCTCTCAAGTCAGCATGTGTGCAGACCTGCTAGTGCCTGAACCCCCTTTGTGTGTACATGCACACAGATCAAATACACACCTTTAAGATCCTGTCATTCCCATAAGTGTTGGGTGGGTGATGGAAACAAGAACATACACAGCAAGGAAACTCCTGAAAATGGAATATGGCTGTCTGCATGGTGAGTTAAAAAAAATTTTTTTTTAAAAAGCAAAAGGTCATATACTTAAAAAGTTACATATCTTTACGTATCTGTATGAGTGTGTGTGTGTGTGTGACCAAAACCCTACTGAATGAAACAGGAAAAAATGATGAGCTCCCAAAGGCAGCTCTCAGCTCTATACAGGTAGGCAGCCTGTAGTGCGAATGTGTTTGATAAACGCTTTGAGCTTGGTCTCTGACCAAGGATAGGTGCTCTGTAAAGATCCATATCATTATCATCATCTTTTTTCTTCTTCTTTTTTATCCTATTCATGGGCTGCAGTTCCCACATTCATTCATATCTACAAGTAGGCTTTCATGTGTATGACCATTTTTACCACGCTGTTTAGGCAGTCATACTCCGTTTTGGGGCCATACTCCATTTTTGGATGTGTGTATGCTGGGTGTATCCATCTTTCCATAATCCACTGAATACTGATATGGATTACGGAATCTTAAGCATGCATGTTTGATTTTCTCTGTGTGTTTATGCATAGTTGTGTGTACGTGTATAAACAATATGGGATATAGATATTTGAACACAAATCTGCACATGCACATATACATGTACATATACGCACTTACACACACACATACACACACACACACACACACACACACACACACAAACACACTATAGAGGCTTGGAGGATAGACAGTAGCAACATATGAATCAATTTTCTTAAGTAATCAAAATCAGATAAAATCAACTAAGCAAATTTATTTGTTTATTTAACAATTAAGAAAAACAACTCTAACAACCATTCTAGCACAAAATTAGTGATATGATAAAAAGAATATAAAAAAAAAAAAGAACACATCACACAACAAACCTTCTTTATATGAATTTTCTTCCATCTTTAACTTCTTGACTGCAGAATCCTCGGTGAGGTAACATAAATGTGTAGTTTTTTTCATGGTACAATTGATTTTGCCAAACAAAAGTCTTGCAGTCCTTGGAGGAAAAATTCCAGATACACAATAGCGACTGACAGCCTGACCTGTAATCTCTGTTTTATCTTGGTGAGATGGCAGCCCTTCATGGATGACTGTGCTGGTTAGTTTCAGTTCCAGTTTTTCAAGGAAGCATCACTGTGATTGGACAAATCCATAAGTGCTACACCATGTCTGCTTGACAGATGCTGGACCAGTGGCAAAACCTGTTGCGCTAGTCAGGCCTTAATTGCATGCACATATATTTGTTATCTATCAGAGTGGATTTCTTCTGCAGAATGTCGCCAGAGGGTAACGTTTCTATGATGGTTGTTTTGTTTTTTCAGTGCACCAAGTGCATGCTGCTCACAGGACCTTGGTTTATCAGGTCATCTGAATGACCGCATTTGATTTTCCTGTCATACTTGAGAGAAAGAGTGAAACCAGAATTCGAACCCAGACTCTTTTGGACACTGTATTGGCAGATAAGTGTCGTAACCATTCTGCCACCTTCACCCTGCTGGTTATTGGTAGTCAGGGGGTTAAAGGCGCTGTGCTGTGTTTCAGTCTGCCGGAGTACTTTGTGGTGCCCAGCGTCCTGACAAACGCAGACGTGCATAAAGCAGCGGATCAGTACAATGAGAAACGACTGCCGGTGAGTGTTGTGTGTCAGTGTGTTGTTTGTTGTGTTGTGTATTTTGTCATTATGTGGCTGTTTTTTCGGTTTGCAAGTGCTTTTTTTTTTTTTTTTTTTGCTTTTTTTTTTATCTAAGCAGATTTTTATGCAGAATTTTCATAGGGGCAACCTTATTGCTACTGTATTTTTTGCATATTCTGTGTATGCTGCACACAGGTTCTTGCTTTATTGTCTCATCCGAATGACTGGCACCCAGACCACCACTTAAGGTCTAGTGAAGGGGGTTGGGTGAAGCAGAAGGAAGGGGAGGGAGGGTAAAAACCCCAGTCAGTTTATGAGACTCGAACCCATGGACACTTGCTGCCTAGATGGGCACATTGCTACAAGGCCACCACTCCACGTGTGCACCTCATGTGGATAATGATTTGGTGATGGGCTGGTAGATGCTATGTCACATATGTTGAATGGAACATACACTACTGAACACCACTGAAGTAACTTGGCAGAAATGCAGGGTCTCTGCTGTGTAGCTTCCCGGTGACCTAACATTGGCAGTGCCTTGTGGACTGCCAGTGCGGTGTTAGAGGGACCCGAAACGAGCGGTGTGGGAAGGATACCACTGTAACTGTGGAGATGATGAAGCAACAGAAAAAGAAAAGAGAAGACTGTACTGTTGCACTATCCTTTGATTTTCTTCTTATTGATAACGTTATTTGTCCTCATCACAGGCCAGTGTTGTTTGTCGTAAGGAGCCTAATGGTAAAGACAAAATGTCATGAACTGTGTTGTTTTGCAGGTGTTGTTTTTTTTTTTTTTGGTTTTATGTTTTTTTGTTTTTTTTCTTTTTCATATATAACAGTTTTTTTTGTTTAATGTGTTTGAAGTTTTTATTCAGTACAGCAGTCTTGATATTGTTTAATGTGTTTGAAGTTTTTATTCAGTACAGCAGTCTTGATATTGTTTAATGTGTTTGAAGTTTTTATTCAGTACAGCAGTCTTGATATAGACCCTGTATGGTTGGCTGGACTATTAGCAACGTCAAATGATAGTATAAATATTTGTATAGCGCTTTCAAACTTAACAAAGCACTTTACACTAACACATCAGACACAGCACACAAGCACACACACGCATACACACACACACACACATGCACACAGGCACGCACACACATGGACAAAACAGGTGCTGATCCATTGAACGAAGATAAGGAATGTCCCTAAGGCTTTTTTTTTCTTTTTTTTTCCCTTTTAGTGGGGCCCCCAACCTCCTCTTTTTCCCCACTTTTTTTTGTTTTTGACTCACTTGTGTAAACAAAGTGAGTCTATGTTTTAACCCGGTGTTCGGTTGTCTGTGTGTGTGTGTCTGTGTGTATGTTTGTCTGTGTGTCCATGGTAAACTTTAACATTGACATTTTCTCTGCAAATACTTTTGTCAGTTGACACCAAATTAGGCATAAAAATAGGAAAAATTCAGTTCTTTCCAGTCATCTTGTTTAAAACAATATTGCACCTCTGGGATGGGCACAAAACATTTTTTTAAAAAGAAGCCAAATTATATGCAAACTGCATTTACTGTTATATTTTCTAAACTTGGCACTTTGATTTGGTATTCTGACACAACAACAAGAGCAGTCATTATTATCATTTTTTGTTGAAACAGGAACTTCTTTTGCTAAGCATGGGAGTTTTATTTATTTTGCAAACATTTTCGTGCACATAGTAAAAAAGGGAAATTACTCTGTAATTAATGCTAGGGGAGTTAATTTGCTTTAAACTGATCTTTCTCATCTTAAATATTACATTTTGAAATTATACTCAATACATAAAAAGCTGTCTCAGTGTACAGGGTTTTCACTATGTTCGTTTGCCCAAGTGGTCTTTTTCGGAAAATACTAAAATCAATACGACAAGTGGACTTTACAGATCTGTTGGCTGAGCCCTGAAGGTCATGGGCAAAAATCAGTTGCGTACACATATTTATACACATTCAAAGTGTGCGCTCATATTCTTCGTGAACACGAACGACGCCATTTTGTTTCAAGTTGTTGACCTGCCCGTTCAATCCTATATTCTATGGACAATACACAATAACATGTGATGGAAAGTTGGAGAAGGAGACCGTTAAATATTTATTCAGAGAAAGATTTGTGACATCACTTACTGGATTATGCCCCAAACTGCCATAAAAAATATCCACGGAATCAGTCGGAATTCACAGTTAAAAAAATTGTAAACCATGCGAGTTAATACCCTTGAATTGATCACGATGAAACGAAAAAAATTTCCAGTCTTGACTTTTCTCAAAAATGAAGTCCTTTTCACTTCATACGACGTTTAGAAGTACTTGTACTTGGCTCTACATGTTATTAGTTTAACAAAATATTAAATTTTCATATCAACTTTTAAAACTATAAAACTACCGGCAGGTGTAACAAAACTTATACATCTATCTAGATCTAGAGAAAACGGCTAAATGTTGCAGTGTGATTGCGGCGATGGCCAAGTCTCCTTTACAGCGGACTTAAAAAGAATTTTTTTTTTTTTTTTATTGCCCTTAAAGATTTTTTTAATGCCCAAGATACACCAGAATAATATGATTTAAACAGCGTTCTCACTGCGAATACCGCAATTGATTTATCACCCTTTAAAAAAGTATGTTCAAATATTAAATTTTAGAACATTAGTTAAGGAGCCACGATAGTGTAATGGGTAAGACAGTTTCTTCTCACCCAAACACGCGGGGTTCAAATCTGGTTATGATTTGTTTTTTCTTAACCCGAAGCTTTATAATAACAAATACAGAACACATTTTAACAATTAGATTTTTTTAATTTTCTTTTAAGTGTATCACAAGTGAGTCTTGAAGGCCTTGCCTCTCTTGTTTTTTTGTGTGTTTTTTTTTTTTTTTTTGGCCTCCATCCTCCTCTTTTTTCCCACATCTTTCTTTTTCTTCTTTCATAAACTCATATTTACCTTTCATGCACCACTTTCCCACACACACCTTAACTAATCACTTTGATTCTTTCCCCTATCGTCTGGCGCAGCAATTGCCCCAGTGTGTCTTGAGGCATGCATTTTAAGAATATTCGATGTCTGTGTACATTTGCCAGGGTTTTTTTGTGTTCTAGTGTTCTGATGTATGCATTTTAAACATGTATGACAAGTGATTACATCTGTCTGGGTTTATTGTTGCCCTGGTGTGAGTTGTTTGTTTGATATTGAAGCTTTTCTGTCATCCATCCTCTCTCTTCCTCCTCTATCTCAACCTAATACATAAAAATTTTTTTTAAATGAATAAAAGATCTGTCATCTGTATCATAACAATGGACCGACCCTATCTTCCCTTTTAATGTTTACATTTGTTTACAGGCCAGTGGTTTTGTTAACCGAGTGCATGTATGTAACAGTGTATGCCGAGGAATGTCCCTAAGGCTAGTGTGGACTGTGACAGGTGTGGTGTTACACGTATCCCCGGAACGGTGCCAGTCTGGTGCGCATGTCTCATCTCTTACCGCAGTCCGACTTCAAGAGTTACGAGGAGAAGTGAGTAGTTGGATCAGGTCCCTCGGAGCTCACAGGGTGGTCATGGTCGTTTTTTGTGAGGAAAAAAGTTGGGGGTTTTTGTGTTTTTTTGTCGACGTTGACTTGACTTTTGTGTATATTTTCTGGTGTTTTGTACTGTTATCCTCATGCATGCACACACACACACTTACATACACACACACACACACACACACACACACACATATATTTATTTAGCTATGTATTTGTGTCTTATAAACCTTAAGGTTTAATGATATTAAGATTTATTCTATTCTATTCTATTCTGTTCTGTTATATTCTGTTTACACACACACACACACACACACACACACACACACACAGTCGACTGAGAAACACTCAGATACACACATTCTCTCCACACACTCACACATACATGCACACACATATGTGTGTCAACAAGCATGGACATGTATACTGTGCATGTCTTTATGAGTGTGTGTTTGTATGTGTATACATGTGTGTGTATGTGAGTGAGAGAGAGAGAGAGAGAGCAAGCATACACATGTTACTTATTGTAGACGTGTGTATGCGTGTGTGTATGTGTATATGCCTATATGTTCAGATATATGTATGTGTGTGTCAACAAACATGCACATGCACTATACATGTCACGTCTGTATATGTGTATATATGTGTCTGTCAACAACACGTCTGTATATGTGTGTCTGTCAACAAGCATTCACATGTAATTTGTACGCATCTGTGTGTGTCAGGGTGCTGACGGCGGTGAAGGCATCATCTGGGGACAGAGGGAAGGTGGAGGTGGTGGATTTGAGTCAGACGTGCCCCTCCCTCATGGACATCCGGGCCAGTGGCCAGCGCCTCATGGCCCTCTGCATGACAGGTGGGGTGGGCGAGACCTGTGCATGACAGGTGGGGTGGGTGGGGCCTCTTTCTCTCTGCATGACAGGTGGGGTGGGCGGAACCTCTCTGCATGACAGGTGGGGTGGGCGGAACCTCTCTGTATGACAGGTGGGGTGGGGACATCTGTGCATGACAGGTGGGGTGGCGGACCTCTGCATGACAGGTGGGGTGGGCGGAACCTCTCTGTATGACAGGTGGGGTGGGCGGGAACCTCTCTGCATGACAGGTGGGGTGGGGCGGGCGGACCTCTCTGTATGACAGGTGGGGTGGGCGGGACATCTCTCTGCATGACAGGTGGGGTGGGCGGGACCTCTCTGCATGACAGGTGGGGTGGGTGGGACCTCTGCATGACAGGTGGGGTGGGCGGTGACAGGTGGGGTGGGCAGGACCTCTGCATGACACATGGGGTGGGCGGAACCTCTCTGTATGACAGGTGGGGTGGGCGGGACATCTCTCTGCATGACAGGTGGGGTGGGCGGGACCTCTCTGCATGACAGGTGGGGTGGGCGGAACCTCTCTGTATGACAGGTGGGGTGGGCGGGACATCTCTCTGCATGACAGGTGGGGTGGGCGAGACATCTCTCTGCATGACAGGTTAGGCTTTGTGTTTGGTATGGATCATTTTCAGTGTGGTCTTGAAAAGGGTCAGGAAAAAGTAGTGGAATTTTTGTTTTGGAACCTTGTTTAAGGTACTGGCAGTGTTCAGCTTCGCACTTTATCAACCTGTGCAGTGGTGTTTGTGCATAACACCTCACAAAATTTTGCCCTCAGATTCATCGAAGGAGTTCTACAGCTTTGATTCCACATGGCTGTCTCGGCTTGACGCCACCCAGTGGCTGCATCACGTGGCAGCCTGTCTGAGGATGGCCGCAGACATCACGGAACGCATGCAGACCAAAGGGCAGACCATCGCTGTGAGAGGTGAGGTGTGTGGGTCAGCGTGGGTCTGCAGCGTCCACGTTGGTCAAGCTGCACTTTTTTTGTGCTGCAAGAAAATCGTAGCACTCGGAAGAAGGCAGTGGAATATTTAAGAGAGAGGGGGGGAAAAATGTATATATATATATATATGAAATGTGTGTGTGTGTACTGATAAAAACTGACAGTCTTAATGATAACCCAGTCTTTTGTGATTTACGGATTCCTCTGATTGTATTTTCCTTCCAGAATGTTTCTGTCCCCATTGTGTGTGGATGGGTCTCTCTCTCTCTGTCACATTCACTTCCTCTTTCACTCTCTCTGCCTCTTTGCATCTCTCACACGTAAACTTTACCCCCCACCCCCACCCCCACCTCTCTTTCTATCTCTCTCTCTCTCTCTCACACACACACACACACACACACACACACACACACACACACACACACACACACTTTTGTTTCTGTCTGTCTGTCTCTTACACACACTTCTGTTTCTGTCTGCCTCTTACACATACACTCCTTCTCCCACTTTGTCTCTCTCACACACACACTCCATCTGTCTGTCTGTCACCCATACAAATTGCCATGATTTTTGGCATGTGTAGCACTTTGGAAAAAAATAATAATAAGATCTGACCTCTGCATCCTATATTTGTCTGAAAACTATATTCTGATTGTCATTTAGTGCCACCTGTTACAAACACCTTTCTTTGATGTTTGACAAAATACTCCATCGTAATATGAAAACACATACCTACATGCTCCAGTCCTACAACAGTTCAGTTTAAATTGTTGATAAGCACCAATTTGAAACAAAATTGCATTTGATGCCAAATAAAAAAATAAAAGGTACATGTGATCACGATCCGTCCTTGTGGATAGTCTCATGGTGCAAGAATAGAGAAATAAGAAGAAAGAAATGGACGCCAGCAAGAAAACCATGAATGTTTTTCAATATGCAAATCAAGATGGCAGCTTGAACTGGAAGCAGGCTGGATTCAAATTTAACATGCAAGTTCGACTGAAGGCTTCAGAATGGTAGAAAATGTACCAGCTGTAGAAAAAGCAGGTAACAGAGCACACAAGCTCACAAACAAAGTTTGATAACAGAGTAACAATGTCATGCTCTGGTATGTGTGTGTGTAAGTGTGTAGGCATGTTAGTGTGTCCAAACAGAATTCTGTGTTAGAAAATAAGAAATATTTTAATTCTTATGCAATTTAGTTTTTAGTGCAGTTGATATTTAATGTCAGTGTATGTGTGTCTGTAAGGGAGGGACATTTATATATCTGCGAGTGTGTGCGTGTGTGGGTGTGTGTGCGTGTTCTATAAAATGCATTTTGTTTTAATCTGAGCCTTATTTATTTCATAGCTTTTATCATCTTTAGTGTGCTTTTGCATTCATATGAACACACTGGATGTTTTCCATTGTCAGATAGCGGTTGATATGTTTTTTAAGGCATGTTTATAGTCAACTATGATGTAAGGCGCTTTGAGCAGCATTGGTGCTGGATATCGCGCCATAGAAAAACTATGTATTATTATTATTATTAAGTGGATAAGCAGATGAAAACCACTTGATAGTTTCTGAAGATTATGTCATAATTCAGAATGCAGCATCTGGGGTCAAGAGAGCCATTCTGTACCAATCAGTTTGGAGGACTCACTTTTGGGGATTTTCAGCAAAAACAGATGTGAGCACCTTGTTCATGTTCCTAATAACTTTGTTTCTTTAAATTCAGAGGTGTACGGGAGGTGGGCAGACATGTTTCATGTGATGTCGCTTTATGGGCTAGAAATGATGGTTGATACAGTTTGTGTGTGTGTGTGTGTGAATGTGTATGTGTGTGTGCATGCCTGCGTATGTGTGTGTATGTGTGTGCGTGCATGTGTGCATGTGTGCGCACGTGTGTCTTTACAGAGGAGACGGGGTGCGACGTGACCTGCGTCGTGTCGTGCCTAGTTCAGATCTTGCTGGACCCCTTCTACCGCACTGTGCCTGGGTTCGCTTCCCTGGTGCAGCGCGAGTGGGTAGTGATGGGCCACCCCTTCCAGCGCCGCAGCCGTCTGGTGCAGGGCACTGAGAGTGAACAGGTGTGTGTTAGAATGAACAGGTGTGTGTTAGAGAGAACAGGTGTGTGTTGGAGAGAACAGGTGTGTGTTGGAGAGTGAACAGGTGTGTGTTAGAGAGAACAGGTGTGTGTTGGAGAGAACAGGTGTGTGTTGGAGAGAACAGGTGTGTTAGAGAGTGAACAGTTGTGAACAGATGTTAGAGTGAACAGGTGTGTGTTAGTGTGAACAGGTATGGACAGGTGTGTGTTAGAGTGAACAGGTACAGGTGTGTGTTAGAGTGAACAGGTACAGGTGTGTGTTAGAAAGAGAGAACAGGTGTGTGTTAAAGTGAACAGGTGTCTGTTAGAGAGAACAGGTGTGTGTTCAGAGAGTGAACAGGTTTGTGTTAGAGATTAAACATGCAATGTGTATGTGTGTGTGTGCGTGTGTGGGGACAAGTGTAATTGTGTGTGTGTGTGTATACATGTGTGTAATTGTGAGTGTGTATGCACATGTGTACATGTGTGTAAATTGTGAGTGTGTTTATACATGGTACATGTGCATAACTGTGTGTGTGTGTATGTACATATATACACGTGTACATATATGTGGCTGTGTGTGTGTGTGTGAACAGTCCCCGGTGTTCCTGCTGTTCCTGGACTGCGTGTGGCAGCTGCTGCAGCAGTTCCCGTCGCGCCTGGCTGTGACAGAGACCTTCCTGACCACACTGTGGGACACACAGCAGCTGGGCCTCACCGACACCTTCCTCTTCGACTCCGCTTGGTGCCGCCACCGCTTCTACCGCGAGGGCCGCCGCCTGGCCATCGTCTGCCTGCCCAGTGCTTGGGAATGGGGCCTGCAGTTCTCCGAGGAGGACGTCATGCTGTTCAACAACCCCCTCTACACCCTTACCGACACCTGTGACCTGGAGGAGGTCATCACCAGCGCCAGGGGGTCGCTACGCCGCGCCGGGAAGCTGCTTCCGGAGGCGGAGAGCTACACCCGCTCCCTGACCGAGTTCCACTTCGACACGGCCGGTCGGAGAGACTTGTTCCGGAGGCCGGAGAGTGAGGTCCTGCTACCGATCTACACCCAGGTGGCGCGGCTGCAGCTGTGGTCGCAGTGCTACCTGCGGTGGTGCGTGCCGGCCCAGATCCTGGGCGGGGGCAGGCCAGCAGAGTACCTGCAGCAGTGCCTGCTGGTGGAGGAGGTCATCTGCCTGGACCACAAGCTGAAGGTCCTGGAGCAGCAGAAGAGTCTGCAGGAGAGGGTCCGGGACCGCTTCCCTCGCCCCAACTCGGGGCTGGTCTTCTCACAGGAGAGTCAGTCGGCACTGGACTCTGGCTTCCTGACGTCCTCCTTCCCCTTCCCCGCGGCCGTCACGGCTCAGACACAGCACAGACTGATCAGCGGGCCGCTGACGTTGTACCTTCATGACAGTCTAGTGCAGTACGAGTATGCTGATTCTGATGACTGAGGAACAGCCAGGGAGAGAGTGGTCGCGCTACATGTTGATGATGATGATGATGATGATCGTGATGGTGATGGTGATGATGAGAGTTCTGTGAGCTTTGCTTCATTCCGTTAGAGATGTAGGTCAGCTGTAACCCCACACATTTGAGTTGATGCTTGCTGATGAAGATTGTTCTTGTGTATGTGAATAAATGTGTGTGTGTGCGTGTGTGTGTGTGTATGTGCAAGTGTGTGTGTGTGTGTGTGTGCGTCTGTGTTTATGAAATGGTGATAAAATTGCATGTATTTTTGTCAGTTTGAAAAAGAAAGAGAGAGAGAGAGACAGAATGAGAAAAAGGGTGCATCTTTGCAGGTGATTTTTTTAGATTTTATTATTATTATTATTTCTATAATTTTCTGCATAATGTATATTTTGAGGGCAGATCTGCAAAAAAGTTTTTAAAAAAGCTTAAGATCGCTCATTCACTTTTCGTGCTCATCTGCTACGGCTCTGCTACATCATGCGTTTGTTGAAACACCAGCGTCATGCACTTCCACAGGTCAGTAAAGCTGGTCAAAGTAAAAACCACTCTACAGGTTTCCAGTTCCTTAACTTATTCAGGCACCGTGCAACTTGAGGTCATTGAATGAAAGATGGAGCTCATGGAGTCAGTATCTTTGAGCTTGCTTGCTCATTGAACACCTCAGATAGATGCTCAGTGGCATCTAGGATCTAGTGGTTTTAGTTTGGGGTTGTTTTTTTTGTGTTTTTTGGGTGTGTTTTTTTTTTTTTAAGATCTTTGTGTTTTTCTCTGAAGAATGTCTCTTCAGAATGACTGTTGTTTAATTATGGTGGGTGTTTTTTCTACTTGTCCTTTTGCTTTCGAACGCAGTGTGTGTGTTATCAGAATGGAATGAGGATGTGTGTGTGTGTTGTTAAAGCATTATTCTTGTATGTTGTGGTTCTGTGCAAGACAAATCAAGATGACTTGTAAGGATTTTAGATCATGTTACTGGGCTTTTTTCTTTCTTTTTTTTTAAGTCGAGTGAGAGGGAGAGAGCCCTGAAAGTGAGTGAGTGAGTGAGTGTGTGTGTGCATGCGTGAAGCTGTTGTGTAGCTGAACATACCCTGTCAAAAAAGTTTTTAAATGAATAATTAACATACCTGCCCTGTGATCTTGATGTACTTATACACACATATACATGATATATACTTTAGATTCTTTTTATTTTGTGTTGACAGTTCTTTAATGGGCTGCATTGATATAAATTTGCAAGAAGTGCCATTCAGATTGAATCTGTGTGGAGTAATTCATTCATTGATATCTGTATATTTTGTTTTGAGGGGGGTGGGGGGTATGAAAGTTACTGGACATTGTTTAATATCCATTTTGATTGTTTTTTCTATTGATCTGTTGTCTGTTTTTTGTGGATTATATATATTTATTTATATATAAAATAAGAAATATTATGACAAGCATATTAATGGTATTCCCTAATTATTTCCTTTTATTTATCAAAAGCAGTTTTCATTTATTACTTAGCTGACTGTTTGATTTTAGTGACTGTGAATTGTGTTCCTTAAACCGCATGTTTTTAGAATTTTAAATCACCTGATTTTGTTGTTGTTCTGCATTATTATGCATTCAAAACCAGTCTTCATTTTTCAGTTTTCAAGTCATTGCATTGTTAGGAAAACAAAGTATCATTGGTGGTTTTATTTTTTGAATAAATCAATGTGCAGTTTGTGTTTACTCAACGCTCACTGCTGATTGGAAGTGAAATGAAAAATTAGCCTAGCCTTTTGTTTATGTGTATGGTCTTCATAGGTTACTGAGTAGGAAAATCCTACAATCAATGATAAGTTTTTGTTTGTAAATTTCATTGTTTAAATGAAGTTGTTAGCTCATTTTAGACCACCTGCTTTGAAATCTTTTTTTTTTTTTTTTTTTTTTTTTAATTGTTTTCGTCCTAGAATAGAGATTGTCAAGTGCAGAGTGGAATATCATTCTTCATTCTGTACATACACCAAGTCAAATACACCTTGCTCTGAGCTTTTGTCCATGGACAGCAGTGTCATCCTGTTGCTTGTTGGGTCAAAACCTGAACTTAAGAGTTATGAAGTTCTTCAGTGCATGACATCAGTACATATCCTACTTTACTTTCTGGAAAAAACAGATCTCTCTATCTCAAAGCCTGTACAACTGGCTGGAGTGTTACAGAGTGGGGGGGGGGAGGGAGGGGGGAGTTGTTCCCCAAATTAGACAATCGCCAGTTGGTGCTTGGAACTCATAGCCTGAGTGTGGAATTGTTTATGTACAAATCAAGTTCGTTCATTCATGGACGAGACAAGCCAAGGCATGTGAGGGAAGAAAAAGCAAGGTTTGAAACAGAAGTTCATTTGAACATATACGTCAGCAGACACATATTATGGTTTATATACATTCATATATGTAAAAAAAAAAGAAAAAAAAAAGAAAGAAAAGGGGGCTGGGGGTGTTAACTGCTAGTTGCACAATCTTATATATATATATATGTGTGTGTGTGTGTATGTATATTATTTTATATATATATATATATATATATTTTTTTTTTTTTTTTTTTTACACTTTGGTGTGGAAAGAGGGTGCCATCTGGAAATGCACCCTCACAAGAAATAAGTGCATTTCTAATTGTGCGAAGATTGCTAGGTTTTATGGTTGGAATTTAACAGTGACACCCAGGATGAATTGGTGATGGGGATAACCATCCAAGTCCATGTGAAGGTAATACTGACAGGTTGCAGAGGACCTGTTTAGCAGTGACATAACTACGCAGATTGACAGGGGAAATGCTTTTTTTCTCTCTCTCTCTCTCAGCCATAAGGATGTAAGCTCAGGACTCAACCACCTGAGCGATGCAGTTACCCACCAGGAGACAGTGTGTGGTGGTATCTTTTTTATGGGTAGGCACACTCCATCTTGAGAGAGAGAGAATTTTTTTGTCACTTTTAATTTCTCTGGTTTTTGTTTGTTTGTTGTTGTTGTTGACTTCAGGGCTTGTTTTGCTGTTGTTGTTGTTTTCATTTTAGGTGTAATGTTATAGGATGTAATTTTTTTTTCAAATCAACAGAAACAAACAAGCAAAAATTGAAAACACATTAGTTGCCATACTTGAAGATCAGATGTGAATAAAAAACAACTTTCAAGCAAGACAAAGACGTTTGAAACTTCTCTTAGAATGTATATGATTAACAAAAGAAATGAACAAAAGCTAAGAGACAGTACAGAAAGGACATTAGCTAAGTACTTGTGGTTTGAAATGGAAATTAGCAAACAGTTTATGTTCTGCTGGTTGAGTCTCATGGAGAAAACTAGAGAATTTAGAATCAAAGCTCAAATGGTGAAGACCAATAATGAAAACTAAAAATGAAAACTTGTGAGTTGGCTGGAAAAAAAAAGTGAAACTTTCCTTAACATTTTAAAAGCTGAATAATTATGGTGAAATGAAGAAGAAAAAAATCATTGCAAACACTTGGCCTGACAGTGATGAAACTGCTAATTTGATGAAACTTTAGAGGTGAAATCAAACAGAAAAAAAAAAAGATAAAATAAAATCATGACCCTGACAAGACGTACTTAATCAGACAGGCTAGGATGACCCAAATAATTGGGGGAAGCTGGAGGGGGCAGTATGAAGCTGCTCTGTTCCTTTTTGGGGGGGAAGTCCCTGACAAATATGACCAGAAATAGTCTTGGCCTTTTTTTTCTGAGGCGACTGTTGGTTTTTCAAGAAGCCAGACAATCACACATTTAGATCAATTAGGGAGAATGTAAAAAGAATTATGCCAGACTGCTTTTAAAGAATGTTTTAAAACAAAGGTTATTGTAACTGAAGATTTAAATTGTTCACTTAGAAACATAAATCCTCAATACGTTCTCAAGAGCTTGGGTCGTAGTTTGAGCAGCAGTGAATAAACCACAGCAGCTTTTCTTTCTCTGAGGAAATGTTTCAGTTTAATGCAAGGCAAATATTCCACAGGGCTTAAGATATTGGTATATTTAACGTGAGTTTCTGACCCGATACATGTATCCAAAAGACATGTCCTGCATGTGTTTTTTGGTTGTTTTTGTTGTTGTTGTTGTTGTCGTCGTTTTGATATGGACTGTTTGAAAAATTAGTTGTGGATTTAACACTGCCCAAGAATCTTGCTTATGTATCTGTGTGTGTAGCTGTAAGAACTCTAGTTTAGAGCCATTGCCATACATTCTGTAACAATGACAAACTATGTTCATATTAACAAAGCATTGATGGACAAGGTATACACCATGCTATGGACAGAATATGCACCAAGCTATGGTGTAGATGAAAAGGTTGAGGTGGATGATTGTCACTTTCTAAATAAACAATAACACCACATGTGTACATTGTATGCTTGTCTTGAATTCAATGGTGTGATCTGCGTATACAATGGTTTTGGTTCATGTTTGTTAACAAAGTGTGTGTATGTGTGTGTGTGTGCATGTGAATGTGTGCTTATGTGTGTATGTGTGTGTGTGTGTTTATATGTACACATGTGTATATAAGTGTCCATGGTAAATTATCAACGAAAAGTTGGAAATACTCTTTCAGTTGACACCAAGTTTGGCTTAAAAGAATTTTTTTTTTTTTTTTTAATAATCTGTTCTTCCCTCATTGGAAATGCAATGTTGATTGTATTTATTTTTCACTTCTTTTTTCGTGGAACATCCTTGATTGAAGATGTAAGGGGTATACATTTTGAAAAGAATGAATGATGTGTTTTATCCCAATCATTCATAAGTGAATTTTAAAACTTTGTGCTTTGATCCCTTGTTCTTGGAGTAGATAGTATGTTTTGAAAGATGACTGAATGAACTTAAAAAGATGTATTTTTGTAAAATGTCGGCGAGTTTGGCATAATCCGGTCTGACATATAACTTATATTGATGGAGCGTTTTGTTAACAATCATTAGTATTGTTTTGTTGGGGCAGTAAAGTTGTCATAGAACACACACCACTTATCCACAATCATATGTGCACACACATGCACGCACATGGGTAAAAATGTATGCAAAACAAAAATCAGCATTGATTTTGTGGTTTGATAATATGTTTTGTGCGCAACTGTCTCAAAACAGTTAATTGCAAATCTTGTGTTTAACCTGTACCATAATCATGAACTCTTTTAGTGCAGATATATGCACAATAGTTCGATTATTCGCATGGGGGAAGGTACACTGTGGTGAAGGTGTATGTTTATATATTCTGACCTGTGAAATTTCATGTACTAAAAAAAACATTGCTGCATAATGAACGTATGTGCTCCTTCTATTTCTACGTTTGTTAGCAGCAGCTCCCATGTCCACTTCTATGTACATGTGGGTTTTTGAGTATATGGCTGTTTTTACTCCCACCATAGCAACCAATCATGCATACAAGGTGTTTTCTTGTTTCCATAACCCACTGAACTCTGACAAGGATTATGAGATCTTTACCATGCATATTTGATCTTCTGCATGCGTGCCTACATACATAATGTTCAGGCACTTGCGGGTCTGTACATTTGTTGCAGGGAAAAATCTCCACCATTAAGCCGCCAGATGCTGCAACTTTGATTCAAACCCAGGACCCTCAGATTGAAAGTTCAGTGCTTTAATTTTTTACACCCGTCATCTGTGTGCTCCTGGGGTGTCTCAAAGACAGCAGGACTTACGGCTGATGGCGTGATCTTTGCCACTGAAACGTGATTTCTTGACTGCTGTGTCTCGGTTTCTCTGGAGACAAGCCAGGTGCATGCATTCATCTTGTCCTCAGTGTCATAAAAACTGATGCACAAAAAAACAACCTCTGCCAACGAGATTGTTTCTTGGAAACAAAGAAGATGGATTCAAGGTGTTTGATTTTGTAAGTCCGAGTCTTTTTGCCTCAGCATTGACTAATTGTGTTTGTGAAATACCAGTCAGTGGATTTGTCAGTTTCAGTTTTACTCATATATGGATGTCAGTGATTCCCCTTTGTTCCCTTCCCACCCTCAGATAAGCTTTAGACATGCTGTCATTTAAAAAAAAAACAAAAAAACAGAACAAAATATGAAGATTTTCTGTCTTTTGCTATGAGTTTGTTGACTACAAATCCCACGTTCACTGACATGCACGTGTTTGCTCACAGTACAAGTAGGGTTTGGCATGTATGACCATATTTAACTCGCTGACAAGGCAGTTATACTCTTGCACTCTGTTTTTGGGGATATACGTGCTGGATATGTTTCCATAACCCACCAAACAGTGATAATAACAATATTGATAATGTACATTTATATAGCGCCCTTTCTCTAAGAGTTCAGGGTGCTTTACATGAAAGAAAAATATTACAAGTTACATAAAACATTCGTGACCATTCTTTCTCAAAAACCCCTCCCCACTCCCACTCTCCCCCTCCCACTCTACATACATCCAAAGTGAGCTGACATGGGTGGTGTTGGAGAACAAGGAAGCTGAGAGTGCTTTTAGGTAGGTTTCAAAAAGATGAGTTTTTAGTGGTGAGCGAAAAGCAGAAATAGAATCAGACGCACCGATATGATGAGGAAGGTTGTTCCAGATGTGAGGAGCAGCAAAGAAGAAAGAACATTCACCATAGGTTCTTGTATTGACACGAGGAAGTTTCAAAAGGTAACAGTCAGAGGAAGAGCGGAGATTTCTTGCGGGAGTGTAAACACTGATAAGGTCAGATAGATATGTAGGTCCTGCAGAGTGTAAAGCAGAATAGCAGAGACATGCAACTTTGTATTTAATTCTCGCTTCGATGGGGAGCCAATGTAGAGTGTGGAGATGAGGAGAAATGTGATCAGTAGACTACAGGATCTTTAACATGTGTCTCTGATGTTCTGCATTTGTATATGGACAAAGGGGGTTCAGGCACTAATAGGTCTACACATATTTTCAACTTGGAGATCAGAAAATCTCCACCCTTAACCCACCAGACACTGTGACTGGGATTCAGACCCCTGAACCCTCAGGTTGAGAGTCTGATGCTGTCTACTAGGCTGTCGCACCTGTCACCTCTTGTGGATATCATGGGACATTAGCTTTGCATCAGTGCACCAAGACCGGTGTTATACAAGTGGTGGTGAGAGACCATATCTATGAATAACATGCACCTGGTGCAGGTATGACAGCAATACCGTGTTCACTTGTGTCTTCGTATCACTGGAAAATGTGTGTTTTATGAACAGAGATGATGACAGTGACATCAGAAAATTCTGTTTAACACTTGTTTGAAAAGATCACCAAGTTCATAAGTGAGAGTTTTGTTTGAAGCTTGATTATTTTATGATGTATAATATGACTGACTTAATGTCTTTGTGTACATGTAAGTTTGGAATAACTTTTAGGGGACATAATACTGTGACTAAACATTATAATGGAGATCTTTTTAAGATTCTGATTCTGCTTGGCATTAATTTTGTCTTCCTCTTGTTTTTGTTGTTTTTGTGTTGTTTTTTCTTCCTCTTGCGATTTTTTTTCTGTGTAGGGTGAAACTTGGACATTTACTCCTGTTTTCAGGTGGTTTTTACAAGTAGCAGTGTTTTTACCCTGCTGTATAGGCAGCCACAAACTGTTTTTGGGACTTGTTTTGGGTGCGACCATTTTCTTGACCCACCAGACATTGACATGTGCTCATGTTGGGTCAGATTTTAGCAGGTCTGCGTGCATCAGAAGAATCCATAGCCCTGAATGAGACATAGTTTGTTGCCAAGATTCAAACCATTAACCTCACGGATCCAGAAAGTGAAAGTCCTACACACCTATCACTGCCATATGACCTCTCTCAAGCGTTTGATTTTTTTTTTTATCCTCCTCCCCCTGTCCTCCCACCCCACTGCATGGGGATACCAGGGGCTCTCTCAGTATAAATAGTATCCCCATCTTCTGGAAATTCTGGGCTGATAATTACCTGTTTTCTATCACTCTCTTCGTTTCTGGCTTTTCCCTTTTTTTGTCTGTGGTCACGTCTTTTCATATTTTCTGCCTTTTGTGTGTTATTTTCAGACCCAGAAAACTTTTGAGAAAAGTTTGTCTTCTTCTTCCTTCAGGTGAACACCTTCATCTTGTTGAAGATTACTTCACATTCAGCTGTCTTTCTCAGAAGGTATTTTTGTAATTAGTGTATGAAGATATGTGCATGTGGATAGTACATATTATGTGCATGTGTAATCATATGTATATGAGACACACTTTAATTTTCCTGGGTTATTTTCAATAGTTTTCATGTTGTTCTAAAATGTTAGTGCAGTTTTAACAGTTTCTATAGAGATTATTAACAAAACTGTGCATGAAGGGTACTTTAACAGAGAATGCATTAATAATCTTTTCATGTGTGAATTATGTGAGTGTCAGATTTATTTCAATAAACGATTAAATCTGTTCTGAGCACACACACACACACACACACACAAGGCAACACAATGCAACAAAGCACAACACAACACAACCTCCCAAAACCTCAGAACATTTGGAAACAAAATACATGCCATGGAACGTGAATTTGAAACATGCATTGTAGAAACTAATACATCGAACAATATTGTCATTTTTGTTTGGGGGGTGAGGGTGATACAGGGCAGAGGTAGTAGGGTGGGTCTTCAGGATTTTTCAGTTCAGTATTGTGTAGGATGCAGTCTTGTAAAGAACAGTCCCTTCTACTCTTCTGTGCTGCTTATGTATTCTGTCGTATTCCTTTCCCCTATCTGAAGACCATGGTCAACAAAATAATGTTTTTCTTTTCTTTTTGGTTTTGCTCTGTGTGTGTGTGTGTGTGTGTGTTATTTGGATTTTGTTATAAAGAAAATGACGATTTTTATTATTTTTATTATTATGTCTGCTTTTTATAACACAGAGTTTATATATAATCACAAAGTATGTGATTGCTGTGATCCTGAAAATACTAGAATAATAATCATCATTATCTCTTCTCTTTTTTGGGGGGAGGGGGGGGGGGGTTGGGGGGAGCTTTTTTGGATTTCAGTTCAGTTGTAAATATATGCAAAGAACACTCCCTGCAAGTGTGTGTTCATACTCTGCCCTATTGGTGTCCCTTCTCAGAAAACCACTATCAGCAAAACAATAGTTTTCTTGTTTTGGGGATTTTTTTTTTGGAGGGGGGGGGGGGTTGGTTTTGCGCTGTGTGTGTGTGTGTGTGCATGTGCGAGTGAATGTGTTTATGTGTGTATTGTAATTAGTATCATGAAGATGAAAAAATGAAATTTCTTTTCTCTGATATTTTAACCCAGTTATAGTATACACATAATCACTAATAAGAAAACTGCAATGTTTCATGAAAATGCAGCACCAAACATCAAAGAATCATTCGGAACACTGTCACAGAGACAGGTGTCAGAATGCCAAATCTAATCATCATAAAAGACAAGCCTTTGTTTTGTTGATTGAATTTGGCATTCTCAACAGTTCTTTGCTGTTTGGATGTTGCATTAACCATTTATAGTTAATAAATATGTATCGTGTTTGAAAGGTGCTGTTCCAATGTACTTACTATTCCTTTGATACAAGTTTTTTTTTTGTGTATGTGTGTTTGTACGTGTGTGTTTCCTTGAGTATTAAATTAACATTGACATTGGAAGGTGAAGATGATAAACTTGATTATACAGCTGTGTGATGTTTGAAAAGATTCATTCTTTCATAATTCCCAGTACTGTAGTGTCTGTTGTTTCAAAAGATTAATTCATCTGTAATGTCAAATATCTGTGGAAGGAGAGGATTGGGACCTGCCTTCCTTCCTACGCTGAGGCCCAGTCACAGGGAATTCCCCCATGGGCATGCCGGGGGTCTTTCAGTATAAATACCATCCCCACCTTCTGGAAATTCTGTGCTAGAAATTCCCTCTTTTCTATCACTCTTTGTTTCTGCCTTACTTTCTTCACTGCTGTCTCCCTTTTCTGCCTTCCCATTCCCCTTTCTTTTTTCAAGCAAGCCTTGACACTTTTTTTCTCTTTTCCCCAGTCTGTGTTGTACTATCTGTGCTGTTTTGTTCTGGCTATTTGGTAGTGAGATGTACACACTGGGATGGGCACTAGCTGCCCATTCTGCAGTGTTATTTGTCTATATGGCCCTTTTTTTTTTTTTTTGCTTTTAAGTCGGGTTTTTTTTTCCCCCTTTTCTACTATTTTTTGTAATCTGGGAATGATAAAGCAAGCGTAAGGGCTGGCGTCCTCACCATGGCCTAGTGTTATTTGCCATCAGGAGCTAAATGGTGGGGATACTGTGTCATGAACTGTGTTTTGTGGGTTTGTCTTAGTGCTTTTGTAGATGTGACAGTTTTGTGTTGACGCGGTTGAGCATTTGTATGGTTTGACAGTCCTGATATGGCCCTGTGCGGTGGGCTGGACTATAAGCAGCAAGAACAAGTCACAGTGAATAGGAATCCACTGCTCCAGTGGGCCTTTAACCATAATGTCCTGAATTGCAGTGTCTGCTCTCTTGGAGTGGGTAATATATCTGTAGTGACTTTTCATGTGTCTTCAGTGTTGATGGATGCAAAGGTCTCTCAGGGTGCATTGTTTCCCCTTCTGTAGAGATGATCACTGTCTCTGTCTTTGCAGCAATCCTGGGCATGCTTCGAGAGGTTGGTGTACGTATTGTTTAGCCCCTGAACTGCACAAAACTATTCATCCCGTATGTTATCAGACACTTCTATTGAATCTTGAATCATTCAAGAAGAATCTTTACAGCTTTATATATATATATATATGTATATATAGTCCGTTTTTCTTTCCTTTTTTTTTTTTTTTTTTTGTCTCTGATCTGGGAAGCTTGTGTGTGTGTGTGTTTAAAGTTTGGTTTGTTTGGGGTTTTTTTTTAGTGTCCATCCTATTTGATAGTGAATTTCTTCAAATGATATATGCTTGAGCTGGTTAAAGCCACAATTTAAACCACCTCTAGAAATGCCCATTTATTAGTGTTGTACTTTATTATATTAGTCCACACTTTTTCGTGAGAACAGAAACCAGCAAACAAGTGACTTGGCAAAGTTCAGGGCATCCATTCATAGTTTCAGTTTCAGGTACAAGTAGGCATTAAAGTGTACGGGCTAATCCATATAAGCTACGCCACATCTGCCTGGGAAAAAAAAAGATAGCACATAGGTTTGGGGGCGGTGGTGGAGAGCATATGCCTGATCTACACATAGACCCAACCTACCACAAGTTTCACTTTCAGTTTCTCAAGGTGTTCTGATCAGTCCATTTATGCTACTCCACATCTGCTAGACAGATACCTGACCAGCAGCATAACCTAATGTGCTTAGTCAGGCCTTATGCATATATATGTTTATATATCTGTTAGATTTGACAAATGATTGTGACTCTCCGAATCTAAAATTCTCAAAATGTTATTTTGCAGTTTGGTTCAACCCTGTTCAGCTCTTTTGTTCTGAGTAAAGTGAACAAATATGTTAACTGATTATGCCCATTCAGCTGAGACCATGGGGAAATTTTGATGAGTCTGAGAGGGGGTCATATCTGTATAAATGCATGCAGTGCTTATATTTTTTCTTGGTCCGCTCTGAGCACCATTTTGGTGGCAACACCCTCACACAGTTAATCCCAAATCCCCCCCTGCAGAACCTCACCCAAGCTTGTCTGCAGTTTACAGGGAGTTGTCAGTGATAGGTCGCCTTGAGGCCTTTTGTCAGAAGAGACCCTGCACTACTGCTGTCTCACTTCAGTGGCGTTCAGTTGTGCCTCTTTCAGTTCAACACACACAAGACACGCCAATAAGACATTAAATGATGCAAATACTAGTTCAATTGCAGAGCCAGTCTGAGTGAGCATCCCTGGAGTGAACACTGGCAACCTGTCATTCTAACTGCAGTCCCCATGAATCCCATTCCATGACAAACTCAACACAAGTGGAGTGGAGTGGAAACTGCAACTGGGGTCACTGTGAGAGTATGGCATGAATGTCCATGGGATTTTGGATAGTGTTAAGTACATTTGACAATCATTAAGGATGACAATCATCTGCTAAGGAGGCTAATTTTGATTTGAGACGCTGACAAGCTGTACTCTACACTTCATTTCAAAGTATATTTCTCAGCAAAGTAGTAGTAGATCCTGGAATCATCCAGGCTTGGATGACACAAACACCTGTAGTGTTTGGTCAGGGAATTTGAACATGTCAAAAGACACATATGTGAAGCGAATGACACTGAGTGGTGGTGTCCAAGCCTTCCATATGAACCCCTGAGAACGGAGTATGGCTGCTTACGTGGTGGGTTATAAATGGTCATATACGTAAAAACCCAGTTGTACATGTGAGTGAACTCCCACAGTTGCAGCCCACAAATGCAGAAGAAGAAGAAGCCATCATACACTGAAAAGAGCTAGACATGGGCCAAAAATAATGACACACACACTTCAATTCAAACCAATATCTATACCATGATTACCAAGTCTGACGGTTTCTAAGAAATAAGCTTGAAGCATTCTACCTCAATTGAGCACATTCCCTTTTGCTTGCAAGTTGTCCAGGAGAGGCAGCGATCCCAAGGCTTCAAGAAAGATGGGTAGATAGATAGAGTAAAAAATATTGGATTCCCATAACATTGTGACATTAACAGTACATTTTTCAAAAGTGTATATCCTGTACCACAACTTGAATATATTAATTCCCTTTTGTGTACTCTCTCTCTCTATTTGCCCTAAAAAGAGTGTCGTTTTTGTTTTAACTGTTTATATATAAAGATGTGGCAACTAAACACTGAAACATTAATAACATGTATGTATATATACAATATATTATAATGTTGAATTCGCAAATGACTTCAGGTCAATATGGTTTTTTTAACTGACAAGATTTTTTTTTTTACCTTGCAGAATTTTGCATGAACATGAGAATATCTCCCAAACGCTGTCACAAAGCAAAAATGCTCCTTGAAGTATACACAACCAAAAGCAGATGTCCACTCTACAGGGATTCTGTCGAATCTTTTGGTGTGAATCCACATCCATTCTGCATGGTTTATTTTTCCATTTCTCCCTTGAAAGGCAGTGATCACACAACATCTCACATGATCAAGATAACCAAACTGCAGTTTGAGCTAAACACATCACCATGCGTCATGGGACCCGACTGATTCTTCAATTCATGAAGATGTCACAAACCAAGTGAAGTAACATTAAAGCAAAAACTACAACAACAATACAGCAAAGGAACAAAAATGACTGATTTGGCAGGGAAAAAATGAACACATCTTCCCTAGCAAAAGCACTATTTTGCCAATCATTGTCAGTGAGCTTTTGCCCCAAAAGGATGTGCTATGTAACCAACCAACAGCAAACAGAAACACTAGCCAACCCCTTTGGTCCAATTTTCAATGCATGAGTGCAAGTAATAAACTGCCTACATCTAGAACATGCACACTGAGTGGTCATTTTTGAAAGCTACAGATGTATACAGGTGCATACCCCATAATCCATTTCTCCGAGTTCTGTGAATCTTTTTTTGAACATCTCCACACCCTTTCATCAAAAGCAAACTGGTAACCAATACAGTGTAAGAAGAACAAGAGTGCAATCTTCTTAAGTCACAAACATGGGTGACACTTATGGTACAAGGACACATTTTCACATTTGAATAAAGGTTTGATGCGAAACAAATTTCACTTTCCGATGGCAGTATGTCTGGCACAAGTGGGTCATGCTGAAAATCCAGCCGTTTTTTCAGAAAGTGACAATAAATTTACATGCTGCAAAACTGAAATGCCATTTCTATTACACTCATCACTGCAGATGTTTTCTTGATACTGAGAAAGCTCAAAATGGACCAAAGGTCTGTAGACAAGTCCTTGTCACTGAATGAAATAACATAAAAATTGGACATGGCTAAATACCGACCTAGTCCCCATATGCAAACTGGACATCAACAAATTAACAGAGAAACAACATCAGTAACAACAATATCAAGCAAAATAATTACTATAAGAGTACCAACTGACAGGAAAGTTTGTGTTGCACACAAGCTGACAACATCAAAAGCTTACAACTCTCATGGAATACTGCCCACTAAGCTTTCCATCTGAAAATCACAAGTGGAACAACTTTCTGGCACACACACACACACATACACTGCCACAGACTTTCCTGTGCAGCACAGCTTCTTTGCACAGACACATTTTCCTGTGCGGTACAGCTTCCTTGCTCACACACAGACTTTCCTGTGTGACACAGCTTCCTTGCACACACACAGACTTTCCTATGTGGTACAGCTTCCTTGCACACACACAGACTTTCCTGTGTGATACAGCTTCCTTGCACACACACAGACTTTCCTGTGTGGTACAGCTTCCTTGCACACACACAGAGACAGACTTTCCTGTGCAGTACAGATTCCTTGCACACACACACACACACACAGAGAGAGACTTTCCTGTGCAATACAGATTCCTTGCACACACACACACACACACACAGACTTTCCTGTGCAGTACAGCTTCCTTGCACACACACACAGACAGATTTTCCTGTGCGGTACAGTTTCCTTGCACACACACAGACTTTCCTGTGCGGCACAGCTTCCTTGCACACACACAGACTTTCCTGTGCAGTACAGCTTCCTTGCACACACACACACACACACTTTCCTGTGCAGTACAGCTTCCTTGCTCACACACACAGACAGACTTTCCTGTGCAGTACAGATTCCTTGTACACACACAGAGACAGACATTCCTGTGCGGCACAGCTTCCTTGCACACACAGACAGACTTTCCTGTGTGGCACAGCTTCCTTGTACACACAGACAGACTTTCCTGTGCGGCACAGCTTCCTTGTACACACAGACAGACTTTCCTGTGCGGCACAGCTTCCTTGTACACACAGACAGACTTTCCTGTGCGGCACAGCTTCCTTGTACACACAGACAGACTTTCCTGTGCGGCACAGCTTCCTTGTACACACAGATAGACTTTCCTGTGCGGCACAGCTTCCTTGTACACACAGACAGACTTTCCTGTGCGGCACAGTTTCCTTGTACACACAGATAGACTTTCCTGTGCGGCACAGCTTCCTTGTACACACAGACAGACTTTCCTGTGCAGTACAGATTCCTTGTACACACAGACAGACTTTCCTGTGCAGTACAGATTCCTTGTACACACAGACAGACTTTCCTGTGCGGCACAGCTTCCTTGTACACACAGATAGACTTTCCTGTGCGGCACAGCTTCCTTGTACACACAGACAGACTTTCCTGTGCGGCACAGCTTCCTTGTACACACAGACAGACTTTCCTGTGCGGCACAGCTTCCTTGTACACACACACAGATTTTCCTGTGTGGTACAGCTTCCTTGCAAACACACAGACAGATTTTCCTGTGCGGTACAGTTTCCTTGCACACACAGAGACTTTCCTGTGCGGTACAGCTTCCTTGCACACACACACAGACAGACTTTCCTGTGCGGCACAGCTTCCTTGCACACACACAGAGACAGACATTCCTGTGCGGTACAGCTTCCTTGCACACACACAGACAGACTTTCCTGTGCGGCACAGCTTCCTTGCACACACACAGACAGACTTTCCTGTGCGGCACAGCTTCCTTGCACACACACAGATGTTCATGTGCAGTGCAGCTTCCTTGCACACACACAGACTTTCCTGTGTGGTACAGCTTCCTTGCGCACACACAGACTTTCCTGTGCAGTGCAGCTTCCTTGCGCACACACACAAAGACAGACTTTCCTTGTGATGCAGCTTCCTTGCACACAAACACTTTCCTGTGTGATACAGCTTCCTTCACACATACACTAAGACAGACTTTCCTTACATACACAAACTTTCCCTGTGTTGCAGCTTCCTTACACACACACACACACACACACACACACACACTTTCCACTGTGGTGCAGCTTTCCAGCACACATAGAGGCTTTCCTGTTTGGTGCTTACCAGCACACACAATTGACCACATTGATGTACTCAAACAATGAACATACACATACACACAGAAACAACCCCTGTAACCATCAGACCCACAGCACCCCCCACAGCACCTCAGACAGCGACACATCATTCAGCCCCAGCATAAAACCCTCTGGACTCAGAACTTCTTCACCGCCTTGTCAATGTCTTCCATGTGATCCTTCAGAGAGTTCCACTGCTCCAGACTCAAGCTGATCCCTGAAAGTAAAGGTGCAAGTGTTAAAAAGAGTATCACGCATCCCCTCTCATTTTAGATAATAGAGACATCATACTTTTCTGACACGGAGTTGATTTTCTTTTTCACTGCTTGACCTTCACCCATGTGCCTTCATTTTCTCTGCATAGGCAGGTAGTAGTTTGCACAGGACAGGAATCAGACCCCTTCCGGAGTCTGCACTAGTGGGTCATGGTTCAGTATGTGTAATTAAATTTATATTTACGCGACGGGCGCCATAGCCGAATGGTTAAAGCGTTGGACTTTCGATCTGAGGGTCCCGGGTTCGAATCACGGTGACGGCGCCTGGTGGGTAAAGGGCGGAGATTTTCCCGATCTCCAAGGTCAACATATGTGCAGACCTGCCAGTGCCTGAACCCCCTTCGTGTGTATACGCAAGCATAAGATCAAATACGCACATTAAAGATCCTGTAATCCATGTCAGTGTTCGGTGGGTTATGGAAACAAGAACATACCCAGCATGCACACCCCCGAAAGCGGAGTATGGCTGCCTACATGGCGGGGTAAAAACGGTCATACACGTAAAAGCCCACTCGCGTATATACGAGTGAACGTGGAAGAAGATATTTACGTTATTGGTGGATAAAATTAGCGACAGCACAAGCAGAGATTTTTTTAAGCACAAGGAAGAACAGTGCAAGCTCAAAAACCAATATTCATAATAACATTTAAAAAAGGAAAAAAAAAAACAACTGGATTTGTCAGGAAGTGTTAAAAAGTGACCAGGTCACCACCGTATGGCAGAAAAGAGAACTTATCTACTCTTGCAGTCTGTTGATCACAAAGCCCACAACTGATTCCTTTGTGTGCACAAGCAAGCAGAGATCTTCAACCAGTGCATCAAACTACTGTGTTTAAAGTGAAGGTGATTGTTCTTTGGGTCTTATAAGATAGTCAAAACATTTGTTGACTATCAAAAAAGCAGGTATTATCAAGGCAGATGCAAACAATGACAAAGCAGACACAGTTCTGACTTCACCTTGAATGCCAAAAGTTGGAAAAGACCTGATATTTTTTCTTCTCGGACTGCCATTTCAGACTTTTTTGGGCTTATTTCAAAACAGGCAAGCACTTTTATTCTGATACATGAATGAGATTTTTTGGCTTATTAGACAGTCTAGAAAATCTATTTTCCTGTTTGTTTTCTTCACTTTTACTTGCATAAACACATTACCATGTCAATAGTTTTCCCAGGTCACATTTAGTAAGACAAGGTCATGAGCTGTCCACACCTAATATAAAAGTACCTTATTCTGGGTTTCTTCATTAAACTTTCACAGAGTACCTTACACTTAAACCTTGTAGTCAGAAAATCACAATACTGTTGAATTTTGTTTTCATGTATGCATCTAATTCCTGCCTCAGTTTCAAAGACACAAAAACTCTTTTCTTTCTCTCCAAGTATTCACTAAAAGTTCCCACAAAACCAAATAATCAAAGTGAAACACATGCTAATGCAGACATTTTGTTCACATATGTATCTAATTCCTGCTTTTAAAATATTCAATTCTCCTCTTTTTCTCCCAGTACACAGTGGAAGTTCACACTCAACCTATACCATATCAACGAGTGAAACACACACTTACCTTTTTTACCTGGTCGCAGATCCCCATCTTTCTCATAGTACTCACGGATGCTGACCAGTACCTTGCCTCGAAATTCACTGACCGTGGCGTAACGCATGCGTGCCAACTGAAACAGGCAAAGTTAAACCATGTTACTCTGTCCAAAATGTCCACTGGGAAAAGTATGTACACTCAGTCATGAAACTATAGAGTCTGAACATATTAACCACATTAAAAACCAGGAGCTGAGTTCACCTATGATCCTTATTTGCACAGTTCTTAAAAATATATAATATAAAAAGATAGGCTGTATCACTGAATGGTTAATGCACTGGACTTAGAAATATGATCTGAGGTTACTAGGTTTGATCCTCGTTATTGGTGCCAAGTGGATTTTACAACTTTGATCCAAGGGTCCTAGGTTTGATCCTGGCTATCAGTGCCGAGTGGATTTTGGGTGAAAAGTATCAGGTCAACATACGTGCAGAATTACCTGAATCACAGTTGTATAAATATACCAAGTATCATGCTAAAAATCCCCAAATCAATGTCAGCACTGGTTCAGTGTTGGTTAACTCATTAAACCACGAGTCTGCCTGAGAGGCAGGCACCACTGATCACCATTCTCCGCCTGAGCCCGCCTGGCAGGCAGGCACAGAAAATTTTACTTAAACTGGTTCGTCAGCTCATTATTAAACAATAAACTGCTAAGTAAGGGGAGTACCTTAAACTTAACTTCCTTCCTCACTGGCACACAAAGTTTCGCTCCAAAACTCAAATGATTAGTGTTTTACCCCTGAAAGCGGAGTATGGCTGCCTACGTGGCGGGGTAAAAACAGTCATACATGTAAAAGCCCACTCGTGTGCATACGAGTGAACGTGGGAGCTGCAGCTTACAAATGCAGAAGAAGAAGAAGAGTGTTTTATCCGATTTTCCGCATCGATATGGTAAAACATCAAAAGCTTACTGCACAGTTGGAGCTAGATGAAATTAGGATCAATTCCTGCAATGCATTTGACCCCGAAAACGAATAACTCTGACTTAAAATTCACCCAATATATCCTGGGAAAGTGAAAAACAAAGTGGCAGACATTTGAATCAAGAAGACAGCCCACAACTCTTCAACATCAACGGAAGCTATGTCTGTTTTTAATTTAAAGTTACAAGTAAACTTTTGCATTCTCTGTCTTGAGACTTCAGCAACTTGTGTCAAATTATATTTTATTCACTATGTGAAGTTTGGAACCTACTGGTTGAGCAGATGCTATAACTTTGTGCCTGCAGTGAAGCACCCCTCCCCGTTGATGCAGCCAGGCCAAAACATGCCAGGCAGGGAGGACAGACAGAAGACTTTAGAGGGTTGAAAGGGTTAAAGAAACATGAACATATCCAGCACACACACCCCCTTAAAGGGAGTAATATACGTGGGTATAAAAATCTACTCATACATGTATGCAAGTGAGTTATAGCCAATGAATGCAGAAAGGAAAGAAAAAAACAAAGAGAGGACATGGGGAACGCAGGACTGCACATACATCAGATGTAACTGGGATCAAACTGCATCGTACCACACATATTTCTGAGACTGTTAATAAAAGTGTAATAGCACCATGCAATAATTCACAATACAACAATTATCATGGCAAGAAATATCGGCCGTAGTTGCTCTCTTTTTCTCCGCATAGGCGGATAGTAGTTTGCACAGGACAGGAATGTCAGACCCCTGCCGGAGTCTGCACTAGTTGGGTCACGGTTAAGTATGTGTAATTAAATGGCAAATTACAATTCATGATGGAATTTACTGCAACAATAATGTAAATAAAATGACAGCAAATAATAACTTGTGGAATCTACACAGCACAAAACCTATTATGATTACAGAGAAAATGCATTGTGGAGAATGCATTATTCGGTATCCTGCTCACCATTAGCTTGTGAGTTGTGTGCAGACGCTTCCAATTCCAGTAAATTAGTGCATGAGGCAATCAACAGAGACTTCACTGTCTTCCTTCCCCATCTCTCTCCATTCATACTTTCCACCCCCACACCTTCTACCCAAAACAGAGAAAATAAACTTTTTTCTTTTTTTTTCTTTTTTTTTAACCCTTTCACTGCCAGGAAAATAAGATTTAAGTGAAATCTATTTGCCAGGGTTTTTTCCACAAAAAATGGATATAAATTTTCAAAAAATTCTGTGCTCTTTGTTATTGGAGAAAGACCCATAAAAGGACTATTTTCTGAAAGGTAAATGAATAAAGAATACAAAACACATGATGTTTTCCCATTTTATACATTTTTAGTGACATGCTGTTGTTTTGAAATCAGTGTTTTGCTTTTTGTCACATTTTTCAACTTGTTCTTTACAAACATTAGGCAGGTAATTTGCACTAAAATATCAAATTTTCTGGACAAATGGATATCTGCACACACAAAATCATACTAGAACAACAATAAAAAAAAAAATTTTAATTTTTGATTTTAAAAATTTTTAAATAGATACACAATGCATTGTGACTTCTCCAAGTGATAATATGGATGTGAGGCCATGCCCCCTCAGTCTCCACCCCCCATCCTCTTCACCCCTCTCACACGGTCACTTTATCCAGTTCTCATCAGACCGCGTTGGCTGAGTGCCAAGAAAATCACTCACACTGTGTCCTGCTAATAATTCGGTCACTTTCTGTTATCTGCTACAGCTGTACATCACTCACTGTTAGTCGCATCTTGGCCACTCTCTTGATTGCTCCCTTTATTTTCTATCAAATCGTCCTATAAATGTTCATCACTCTTGATTGCTCCCTTTATTTTCTTATTTTCTATCAAATCGTCCTATAAATGTTCATCACTGTTTTCTCCTTCGAATTTACACTTCAATTCTTTCTGAGCATCAGCTAAAGAAAGCAATTTTGGTTGATTTAGTTCGCCACAATCGCATATCTTGAGCACGTGTCAGTCTGACATTTTGTTGAGCAATCGAGGAAAGGAGCCAGGCAAACACTGTGACAGTAACCCAACCAAAACATTCAAATAAAGGACTGCTTCATGACATAGATGGGGTTTCTAGCTATGAACAGAATCTAGAAAGATTCCCCAAGCTAAAGTGACCAGTATTTTTGTCAACGAACTGAATGCAAACCAGGCAAAAGTTAGAATATTTCGATGATGAGATACCTCGTCATTGTGGCAGCAAAACGTACATGCTTGCAATGACAAGTCATCTCATCATATAGGCAGCCTAGGGGCTAATGAGGAGCTGGGTTATACTCTGACACGGGCTCAATTTTAGAAGAATGCTTCAGAGAACATTAAGTAGTAGCAGTTCATGACAACATTTAGACTTACAGCATTTGCCAATCAAATGTGATCAAACAAATACTGTTACTCTTGGCAATACAAAGGCACACACAAAGTTCCAGGTCATTACTGTTCAGCCCTTCTTATCAGCTCCACACGAATGGAAGAGGTGCAGGGAAACAAATCCAAAATCCTCCATAAAAAGGATGCTCCAAGTCTGTTCATACATTTTTCATTTAAATTTTAATTCATTTATTGATTTGGACACTTATTATACAGCCCCAAACTTTGGTCAAAGACCAAACTCCTAGAGATTTACAAAGACACGGAGTCAATACACTAACCAAGCTGCCTACCTGGGTAGAGCCAACTGTGAGCTGCCTTTAGCCTGTTTAGACACTGATTCATTTCCGGTTTCATTCAGTCAGGCTTCAGTCACACACACAGACACAGACACATTATCAATGTGGATTTCACTACAAATTTTCCAAGGGACAACTATCTTTTTGCCACTGGTTCTTTTTAAGTGCATGCTACACACAGGGCTGCATTTTATCATCAACCAAATGACTAGCACTTAAAGCCTAGAGGAAGGGGAGAAAATTCTGGCAAGTGTGGAATTCGATCCAGTATGCTTATATTCTCTTGCTTCCTAGACAGATGTGTTACCACGAGGCCACCACTACACTTTGACTTGAATACACAGCAATGACGGCTGAAGAGATATTCTAGAAGCACTTTCACACTTCGACACACTCAAGGAGCGCCTTCACACTTTCAGTCTTCTAAATTGAAACACGGAGCAAGGTGGTACAATGGTTAAGATGCTTATTTGCCAATACAGTGTCCATGGGAGTCTGGTTTTGAATCCCACTCTTACCTTTTCTGCCACATTTGACTGGAAAATCAAACTGAGTGTCTAGTCATATTGATGAGACAACAGTGGAGTGTTGGCCAAGAGGTAATGCGTCTGCCTAGAAAGCAAGAGAATTTGAGCGCACTGGTTTGAATCCCATTGTCACCATTATTTTTCTCCCCCTCCACTAGACCTCGAGTGGTGGTCTGGACGCCAGTCATTCAGATGAGACGATAAATCCATGTCCACAAAAGGATTGTCCCTGGCAAAATCCTACAGAAAAATCCACTTTGACAGGAAAACAAATAAAACTGCACTTTTTGCAGGCAGAAACAAACAACAACAAAATGAGTGGTGCTCTCTCAGTGTAGCGACGCGCTCTCCCTGGGGAGAGCAGCCTGAATTTCACACAGAGAAATCTGTTCTAATGAAATACAATACAATGAACCAAGGTGCATAGCACGCATATGGTGCACTGAAAAAGAACCCATGACTACAAAAGCATTGTCCTCTGGCAAAATTCTGTAGAAGAAATCCACTCTGATAGGTACACAAATATGTAAGCATGCACTCAAGTCTGTCAAAGTACAGTGGGTTATGGTGCTGTCAGGCATCTGCCTGGCAGATGTGGTGTAGCGTATATGGATTTGTCAGAATGCAGTTGAGAAACTGAAACTAACCTGAAACATGAGCTCGCCGTTCGGTCCTTTCTCAACATCGCTGGATTCAGCCTTGCTTTTCTCTGAAGATTTCCCCTTCTCTTGTTTTTTCGGAGGTTCCTTCTCTGCCTTCCTCTTTTTGGGCTTTGGGACCTGAAGTGAATATCCATGAAATCTATATACAAGGAACAATATACATAATATACTATATCCTAACTGAATTGTGATTTTTCAATATTTCCATCTAATCAATGAAAACTTGTCACAATATGTCAGTAACATTTTGCAGAAGAAAAAGCACAACTACACTAAATCAAATCACTGTTTTGTTTTTGTGTCTTTAAGTTTTAAAGAGAACTTTTTCAAGACAAATAAAAAGTTCTTGACATCCACCTTCACACATCATCATAATTTTATGCTTGTATATTGTTGCGATCAATCCTGACTTTACTCTCTATTTTACACAAATTAACATAGTTACAAGTATCTGAAAGTACAATTATTTTTAACATCTTGCAAGGAAAAATATGCCTCAGTATGCTGAACGAAACAGGTTAAAAGAAAAAGAAAAAAGATGGATGTCTTACAGTTCATGACAATGTCACTTTAAAAATGTACACTGTTAGTGTTAAGTATTTTTAACCCAGAAGAAACAACACACTTGCATACATGTATAAACACACACAATGTAACAGGTCATTAGCAAGCTAATTTGACAGTCGTATTATACAGGAGCAGACCAACAAAAATGGTTATTAATGGGACTGATATTTGTCTCTCCTTTTCCATTATTTCCTGCTTCTCCTTAATTCCTTCCTCAATACTTTTAACTATCAAGTGCATGCCAGCTTCCCTTTTTTCTGCATCTTCTGCAAACCTTAGCAAATTCATAGACTGTCAATATCTCATCTAAGGTCTGCCAAGTTTCTGTACTTTTCAGGAAATTTAAGTTTTGAATTTGTGTCATCAACAACATATCACATTTCAAGCATTAAATTTAAAAACAAATAATATGACTTTTATTCTTGTTAAATAAAAATCTAGAAATCAAGCTTAAATGATCAATGACTCACGTCTGAGCCTGAATCAGACTCTTCAGATGAAGACAGGTATTCCTTGGATTTAGGCATTCTGCTGATAGTGATACTCACTGTAGACTTGCACAACCACCTGTCTTTCAGGTAACAAGCTGAGATGAAGATAGGTACTGGAACAAATAAACCGTACATTCATGTAGGTTTTTTTTATGCAGTTCACAAAAACTGCCTTTCCTATGCAGTTTCAAAATGGTTAAACCAAAGAAGGAAGGTGGCAGAATGGTTAAGACACTCATCTGCTGATACACACTCTTCTGCCGATACAAAGTCTGTGTGGGTATGGGTTCGAATCCCGCTCTCTCCCTTTCTCCCAAGTTTGATTTGAAAATCAAACTGAGCGTCTTGTCATTCAGATGAAATGATAAACCAAGGTCCCATGTGCACCATGCACTTGCTGCACTGAAAAAGAACACATGGCAATGACAGTGTTGTCCTCTGGCAAATTTCTTGTGAATAAATCCACTCTGACAGGGCCTGACTGAGCATGTTGGGTTTTGCTTCTGGTCCGGCATCTGCCTAGCACTGGCAGACATGGATTTGTCCGAACACAGGGACGCCTCAATGAGAAACACTAAAAATCCAATGACAACATGACAAAGGCAGCTAAATTCTTCTTCTTCTAAGGTCAGTTTGATGACCGTTACCGACAAATGGCACGTTGGCTAATGTTTAAGTGCGGCCGCAGAACAAAGTACACACACACACACACACACACAGATGTTAATTTGAAAACCTGTGAGCAAATACAACGATTTTGCTTGGAAGGAAATTGGAATAATCATTTATAAATATCTTACAGGCCGTTTGCAAGCCAGACTATTTTTCAGTTGCGTTTCGAATCGAACAGCATCTGAGCCAACCATACTGAAAGAACGGTTTTGGCGACGGCAGATCGTGGGAGCTGCCTGATATTACTCAACCTTTCAGTGCTGGTAGTGATTGTCTTTTAAGTGTCGTACACAAAGCTGACATTAATGCTGAATTTGCTTTTAGAAGATACAAGGATTACGTGTTATGACAACTCATTCGAAATCTAAATTTTCTGTGCGCAATTACTCACTGTGCACGCAAGACTTCTCTGTACCCGCGCTCCCAGATGCCGATTACGAAGAATAGAACTATATACCGGAACATTAACGAAAATGTACCAAAACCCGCAAGCACATAGTAAACAGTCAAGCAGGCAACGTAAATTGTTCAATATTTAATAATGACTGAAGTTGTCAAACTCAAGATGTTGTCTTGGAGATGTCTTGTCGGAGACGACAAGTCCAGCACTTCACCCCAGTTAACCCCAGCAAAATTCAAAACGAGAAAGTGTCAACAAACGTAATCGCCATTTTCCCACTTTTCAGTGAAAAATACAGAATCACATAATCACAGAAATATTCGGCTGTTGGCTATAAGCCTTTTGCCCTCGTAATAGTGTCCTTTTATGTGCTTTTGGATCACTATATAGTGAATTGTTCCAAGGTTTAATCAGTCATAGTGTATGCTACATTTATTAATTCTGACTCAATAAAGATTTAAATCGATGGAAAATACATGGTCCTTAAAAGTTTTGTCAATTTGGTTTTTGAATGCGTTTACTGATGATGCATTGATGGTGTCAGAGGAAAGGTTATTCCACAGATTAATGATACGGTTAGTAAACAAAATTGTGGAACTGGTTAGTTACAATGTTTGTCTTGTTAAGTTTGAAGTTGTGCCCTCGAGTCTTATCAAATTTAGCCAAGGTGAACAGTACAGCCGGCTCATCATGTGACAGTCTAGCTGGGCCTCGGAATGCACCAAGTGTCTCAAAATGTTCCATAAGTTTTCTCTTTGAATGCTGTAAATATCCAGCGGGAGGTCTGATTTACTCATGGGACTGAGGTGCTGAAATCTGTATTCCCAGGTAGGGATTTTGATCCACATGTAGGACGAGTGGTGTTTGGTCAGTTGAGAGAACATAACATTTTTTGGCATTAAAGCTCATTTCCCATTTTCCAGCCCATTCTTCGAACATGGCAAGGTCTTCTTAGAGTGAGATGTGGTCCTGGAACTGGTGTATTTATCGGTACAGTAGGCAATCCGGCGTCGGCAAACAGTCGTACCTTGGAATTTTTGCTCACAACCTCGGGCAAGTCATTTATATGACACAGGAAAAGTAGGGGCCCGAGAACTGTGCCTTGGGGTACTCCAGATTCGACTGCGAGGTTTCTCCTTCCAGGACCACTCTGGTTGTTCTCTTTGTGAGGAAGCTTGAGTTCCACCTACTGACTGGGCCTGTGATTCCATAATGCTGCAGTTTGTGGAGGAGCTTGTCATGGGACATAGTGTCAAAGGCCCTGCTGGAGTCCATGATCACACATCTGTTTGGATTCCTTCATCATTTGACCCGAAGACTGAGGTCGTGCATTGTTGTGAGAAGCTGAGTCTCGCAAGAAAATCCTTTCTTTAAGCCATGATTTCTGTCAGTGAGGATTTCATGTTTATCCAGATGTTCACGGACATGGCTGAATGACATGCTCTAATATCTTACACGCGACGGATGTAAGTGACACTGGGCAGTAGTTTTCAGGCCTGTTTTGGTCTCCAGTTTCTGAAACACACAGCTTACGTTTACGGTCAACCAGTCTGCTGGAAGTTGACCAGTGTCCAGTGAGCGGTTGTAGATGCAGGTCAGGGGTGCCGCGAGGATGTCAGCGCAGTTCTTTAGTACTCTGCTGGGAACTCCGTCTGGGCCACTAGCTTTAGAGGGGTTTAGGTTTCGCAACAGCTTGGCTACACTTTCCCCCCTCTCTGACCGTAAGGTTGTTGCTTTGTGGTCGTTGGGGGCCATTCATTTGTGGTGGTGGGGAGCCATCACTTTTGGTGAAGACAGAGCAGAATTGCCTAAGGAGAATCTTGGCCTTAGTTGTGCTGTCACTGACCAGGTTGGTTCCTTCTTTTAGCGGGGCCAGGCCGATGTTATCCTGTCTTCCGGCTTTGACGTATCTACAGAAGAGTTTGCTATTATTCTCCTTCAGTTCAGTCTCAATGATGTCGTTGATATAGTTTTGTTCTGCTTTCCTCATGGCTCTCCTTCATTCGTTTTGGAAGAGTTCATATTTGCTGGTTTTCTTTGCCTTTTTGTGAAGTCTAATCTTGCGCCTCTGGAGTTTCTTTATGTCTCTGGTCATCCACGGGAGACCATCACTGTTGTGTCTTATAATTGATCATTGGGACATGTTATCCGGGCTACGGCAGAAAGTATAGCCTCCTTGAATGTTTCCCGCAGGCTGTTTACATGAGCTCCTTTTTTCATTGTGTTGACCTTTTCTTTGACCCCACTGAGGTCTTTACTAATCTCGTCCCAATTTGCTCTGGAGAAGAGGTCCCAACCACAGCATCATGATCGGAGCACACAGCATGGATCTGAGCAAAATATGAGGTCAAGCGTGTTTCCTAGCCTTGTGGGTTGGTTGTGGATTTGCGTCAGCTGGGTGTTGATGGTTATGTCCACCAGTTCTTCCTGTAGAGCTCGGTCTGGCGCTCCAGCGGGTACCGTGCAGTTCTCCCAGTTGACATCAGGGCAGTTGAAGTCCCATGCTAGGATGACCTGTCCACCGCGCTTGTTCTTGCTGATCTTGGTCAGAATTTGGTCAGGTCAGTTGTTCAAGGTCTGAGTGTGATATGCGGTCCAGCATATAGAAACAGCCCATGAGGATATCTCGGTTTTCTTTTAGCTGAATCTTAGCCCATATCGTCTCACAACTGCCTTCCAACTTCGTGTCATCAGCTGATACCAATCAGTGACTTGTGGACTAGAATGAATGCACCTCCTCCAAGGGTCCCGCGACCCTTCCTATAAATTTCATATGTTTTAGGGAACACCTCTGCTAACAGAATGTTATCTTGTAACCAGGATTTTATGCCACAGACTGTGTCCAGTTTAACATAGTCAAGCAGTGCGGCAAACTCAGCTCCTTTGTTAACAATTCTTTGGAAGTTTTTGTTCAGGAGCCTGAGATTTTGTTTCCTTGTAAGTGTACATGTTTGTGCCGCTACTGTCATTTCTTGATGATGCTCTTTACTGACTTCTTCTCTCTTTGTTTTCATCATCATCATGTGATTGGTGTGTCGACCTGCAGGAATGTGAACTATGTTTTGAGCTGTGATGACTAGTCTCTTTGGGGCTGCTTTTAACTGTAGGACTGAAGCTCTGGCCTGAGTGGAATGAGTCAATACTACTATCCAAGTCCATCAAAGGGAAATAGTTGTCAGAAGTATGACTATCGTCCAAAAAGCAGCTCTGGAATGTGAAAGACCCACAGTTCATGCTGTCGCATTTAAAACACTTCCATGAAACATTAGTTCTGGCTGGCAAGGTGGGGTCAGCATTACAAAACTTCAGACATTCCCAGTGGTACCACGCACCACAGTTATCACATTCAATTGCTGATGTTTTAACTCACTCAGTACGGCCAGTCCTCTCTTCTCCTCTACACAGACCCCTCGGATGTCCAGTGGGTGTCTCTATGACCCAACCTTCAGCTTCCGTCGTCAGAATTGTGGTATTTTTTGTCAACATTCACCTCTTCAGTGTAAGAGCCTTCCGCTGGTAATATTTTGATGGTTGCAATTGGGGTGAAACGCTGTTAACGTCGTTTCTTTCGCCGTTCGTATGGAGAGAGTTAACATTAATTTTGTTGACACATTCCACATGCATAGAAATCCTTATAGTTTGGTCCTGGGTTTTGTGAGGCATCATTTGACAAAAGAATAGTCAAAAGAATCAGTGCACTGACCTGTGTTTCCTGCAAACTTTCCTTCAGGGCTTTCCTTAAGCCCATCGCACACAGGGCGTCAAGCAGCAAGTTTCACGCAACAAGCAGCAAGTTTTGCGCAGTAACCAGTGTGTGAGGTTTTCAGGCAGCAAGAGTCGCGCGCGCAGCAAGATCGCCGTCGCCGCGCGTCGTGTTTCTTCAGTAGAATTTGTCCTATTCCCCCGTGACAAAAGTGACAGACGTGCGTGGAGCAACCAATCACAAGACCCGCTCGTTTCACGTGAGACATCGTTTGGAATCTATTTCAGCAAGTTTCAGCACATGAATTTCCAAATATGGAGCGTGATGCGTGATTCCTGGGGAGTTTGTTGCACAACAAATGTAGCGAGGTATCAAAAACTGATGCATGGCCAATGCTGACGCCCCGTGGGTGACGGGCCTTATGTTATCTCGTGAAACAATTAAGTGGGCCTGGTATTTTCCAGCTGGGTGAGTCTGCATTTGGGGTGTTGATACCACAGCAGAAGATGAACAGAAGTAGCAGAGAAATGGTCAGCTTTGGAGTCATGATCTTAGTCAACTCTTCACTGTTTGCAAGACACCTAGATTTTGGTCGGACACAGGCTTGTTTTGTAGTTCATAGCAGACGACAGATGTTTGATGTGTGTTTGACGAAGTCTTTCGATCCATTCAATAAGATGTAGAAAAGTGAATAGTTGCTTCTACCAGTAGGAGATTTAGATCAAGATCTTGTTTTGGATGTTGAATGTTTTGCTAAATTTACGTTTAACGGATTTTTTCACAGTTGAGAGACACCAACTGACGAAGTGACGAACCTTGTTTTGAGTGAACACTATGAACCGAAATGAAAAGTGGGCAATTTTCCGCTAAAATGACAAAGACACACAAACCATTTCACAGAATTCCGAACCCCTGCCTAAAAAGATGAAGACTGCGCCCACACTGATTGGAAGTCAGAGCTAATTTCTTCCTAATTTCCTAATGATCGTTTTTGTTTACCAGTTTCAAAAACATGACTTCCGGTTTGTGCATGCACTACCAATCAATGTTAATTGCTCAGTTAATTGTTCTTCAGCCATTTTTGAGTTGGCTTTCTAGACGGGCAGCTGTCAGTGTTCTTGGATGGTGTTCCTGTTGAAATCCTTGATAGAAACTGAGAGTATTGGAACTCCCCCCCCCCCCTCCCCCACCCCCATTTGCTCAGTACAGCATAATATCTCAATCAGGCTTATCTTACATAATGCAGTCGTCGGTGGTAAATTTTCCCTCGTCTGTTAAAAAACCCAGCATTATAGTCTTTGCTTTCCTTTCCCGTCTGTTTCTGCTTTCACTGAGGAGCTCTATCTCTACACCTGGCTGGGCTCGGCTGACCCCACCAGCTCCTCACTGGTGCTTTATTGTTTATTGCTCTTCATGACGGCTTTAAGAGTGGTTTGAATTTCTCTGACTGAAATTAAGGTAGATCTGTGTTGATGCCGACATCTTGATACTCTGCTTTGATGTTCGCCAATTTGCTCAATTCTGACAGGTTCAGATTGTCTTGAAAATGTCACAAGTTCCTCATTTCCGTATACTGGCTTAAGACCCCCTCTTTCACTGGTGATTGGTCATTGCTGCCGCCCTCTACCCCCACCCTCCGGTTCCCCACCCCCGTCCTCCTCTCCCTAATTCCATATAGTGTTTTCAGACTGATTTCAGTTGCTCCAGGCATCGTAGGTCTTCTGGCCCCGAGACACTCAAGCCCAAAACCACGCAAAAGCGGTGATGATGATCTCGGAGGTTCTCAGGTCAACAATTTACAGAACGAAATGCTGCTGCATGTCCGAATCCTCTTCTAAGCCGCCTGTGTACGCACACAGCAGTCCGGTCGGCCGAAAAACGTATGTCAAAGACATAATCCAAATCAGAGTTAAAATAAACAAAAACAAAAACCAACCAACCAACCAAACAAAAAAACAAAAACAAACCAAACCAAACCAAAACCAAAACAAAACAAAACAAATCTGGCATGCACTGAAAACTGAAACTGAATCATCGGCAAATCAATATTCGTTGCATAATAAATATCTTCTTTGTTTGTTGGCTGCAACTCCCAAGTTCACTCGTATGTAGACGAGTGGGCTTTTATGTGTATGACCGTTTCTATCCCGCCATGTAGGCAGCCACACTCCGTTTTCGGGGGTGTTGTATAATATGAATAAAAAGGAGAGCTCCCTTTAATGGTTACCACTTTCGTTGGTTTAGGACTGCTTTTGATCAATTTCGGTACATAGTTATATTTAGTGACGTCAGCTCGCAAAGTCTGATGGTTCGGCAGTCCCGTCTGGCTGTGTTGGAATACTGCAAGTGTATGGTGTTTTGTGACGACTGAATATCGGCTTCTGCCTTTGTGTCAGCTTTGGTTTTGATTCTCCCATTTTAAACATGACTCGTAAGTTTACTTTTAAGTTGTTGTTAACATTATAGAAATCAACGTAAGTCTAATCTAGTGCATAGCGAGTCGAGCTGATAGAGCGATGGGCATGCGACGTTCCGTCACAAGCCTGTATTTTGGTATCAGTTCACTCGGCCATGTTGCCTTGCTTATTGAGTTGGCGTCTTGCTACACTGTGTTGAAATCCGCATTGTCAGCGTGAGCGGTGAAGTATCTTTTATAAAGAGTTGAACACATTTAATGTATTTATGCACATCTGTTTTGAAACTTAGTCAAGATTTTAATTTTCATTCAACATCGACTGATCGAGCTCCCGTTTTCCTCACAACTGACATATCAATTATCATATCATATCAGTATAGATGATATTTATATAGCCCTCAATCTTGTGCAGAGATAAATCGAAACGCTTTCGCACCAGTTATTCAAACGCATGCATAACTCTAAAACTGGAAAAACTGAAGACAAGGAAGAGGCAGGGAAGGGAGGCTATTTTGGGAAGAGGTGGGTTTTAAGGCCAGACTTGGAAGAGGTGAGTGTGGAGACCTGATGAAGTGAAAGAGGATGTTCATTCCAATTACAAGGTCCACAGACAGAGAAAGAGCGGTGGCCAACAGTCAAGTGTTTGAATCTGGGTATGCATAAACAGAGTGGATTCAAAGCCGATCATAGAGAGTGAGATGGAGTGTAGAGGTGAAGGCAGCCACAGAGATAGCAAGGGGCAGATTGGTGAATACATTTATAACATAGAGTGCTGATCTTGTACTTTATTCTATGTGAGACAGGGAGCCAGTGGAGATGTTGCAATAGAGGAGTGATGTGCTCAGATCTTTTCTATCTGAGGACGAGTCGGGCAGCAGAGTTTTGAATGCACTGAAGGGAGTGAATGGATGAAGCAGGCAAACCAGACAGTAGAGAGTTATAGTTGTCAAGGTGAGAGATAATGAGAAAAACAACAAGTCTAGATGTTGCGTTAGTTGACAGATATTTCCGGATGGAACTGATTTGCCGCAATTGACAGTAGCAGGATTGACATGTCTGACTGATACATTTTTTGCATGGACAGTGTGTTGTCAAGGACAATACCGAGATTCCTGACTGAACTGGAAAGAGGGATGGATATACTGTCAAGTTTGATTGAGTCAGTTTTGATGGGAGACAGTTTTTGTTTAGTTCCTATGATCATTGCTTCAGTTTTGTCCGCATTCAATTGTAACTTATTTAGAGTCATCCAGTTTTGTATGTCCAGGAAGCAGTTGGATGTTTCTTGCAAGAGCGACAACAATTTTTCAGGGGTATCACTCTTCTGGAGTTTGAGTGTCATCAGCATAAGAATGATGACTGACATTATGGCGGTTGATAATTTCAGCTTGAGGAGCAGTGTACAGTGTGAAGAGCACTGGGCCTAAAACAGATCCCAGTGGGATTTCCATGTTCGATTTTAACAGGTTCAGATTGGAAATGATCAGCAATGACAGACTGGAATCGATCAGTGAGATAAGATTTGAACCAGTTTAGAACAGTGCCGTTGATACCAAATGTAAAATGAAGACAGGAAAGAAGGAATGAATGGTCTATCTTGTCAGAGGCGGCTGACAAGTCGAGAAGAGTGAGAAGGGAAATTTTTCCTGAGTCAGACGCTAGCAGTAGATTATTCAGGATGTGGAGGAGAGTGGTTTCAGTGCTGTGGTCAGCGTGATAGGCAGACTGAAATGGGTGGATGAGGTTGCTGAAACAAAGGTGCTTGTTGAGCTGCTTCAAGACAGCATTTTCAAGGAGTTTGGACATGAATGGAAGATTAGAAACTGGTCGATAGTTTTTCGAAATGTTTGTGTCAAGGTTGGGTTTCTTCAGAAGAGGCTGGACAGTTGCAATTTTGAAAGTGGATGGAGATGTTCCACTGAGAATGGATGAATTGACAGTATTGGTGATTGAGGGGAGAAGCTGTGAGACACTCTGGGAAAAGACCGAGGCTGGTATAGGATCAAGTTCACAGGATTTTATTGTCATTTCTTTCAGGATTTCATGTACTTCTGTTTCAGTCTATGGATTAAAGGAGTGGAGAGGAGTGCCGTTGAATTGAGCAGGCTGGAAAGACATTTGGTCTAAGATGGTACAAATATTTTGGACTTTGTCGAAAAAGAAAGAGAAGACATTGGGGAGGTCAGGTAAAATGTAGGCAGAAGGAAGAGGAATCTTTTTTTGCAGTACTGAGATCTGACATGATAGAGTAAAGAGATTTGGTGGATGTTGTACCGAGAACTTGAGAAGAAAAGAAGTTTGTTTTTGCTGATGAGATCATATGTTTGATTTTATTCATTTGTTTTCAGAATATTTGATTGTGGACTTTCAGTTTTGTTGATCGCCATCGTCTTTCCAATTGGTGATGTTTGCGTTTTGCAAGTCAAATGTCTTGTGTGTGCCATGAGGCGGAAGGTCTATCTGGGAGCATGCAGGTAGTGGCGGGTGCATGCTCATCCAACAGTTGAGAGAGGACAGTGTTGTAATGTGCAGAGACGTCGGTATGGGAAGAAATTTTGGAAAGGCGTTCAGCAGCTTGAGAAGAAAAAGTGTTAATGTTGATGGATTTCAGGTTGCGACGAGTAACAGATTTTTTGGTTCTGGTAGGTTTTGAAATATTAAGTGAGAATATGACAGCAGAATGGTTGGAAAAAGTTTGTCAGTTACAGTCACTGATGCAGTCATGGCGTCAGAGTCACGTATGGCCAGATCTGTTATGGCCAGATCTGTGTGTTGGTTCTGTAACGAGCTGAGATAGAGAATGATTGGACAGAGATAGACACAGGAGTTTGGCATCAGTGGAAGTTTGTCGAAATGAAAATTGAAATCTCTGAGGACGAAGGTTGTAGTAATGAAGCAGTGTTTGGAACTCATTGTGAAACAGAGAAGACGTTAAGTTGTTTTTATGACTAGGAGGAGGATGATAGAGACAACAGAAGATGATTGAGTGACTGAATTAATAGGAATGGCCTCTGTAACAGTGTTCTCATTCAATGTAAACAAAGAATGTATCATTCTACTGTCATTTCATCCATGAGTCATTTTATAAATCTCATCTATTACTGTTAGATCACCACATAGTCTTCTATACTCTTAAACTAGGTAACTGGAGTGTTATCCTTCATCAACGTGCACCTGGAAGATGGAGAAAAACAAACGATCTGCTCGTTCAGTGACATTTTTTCACCCCATATCTACACCACCCTTTGGAATCTGGAATCTGGAACGATACGTTGCAGGAACCTTTGCAGCTTATCAGTCTGTATTAAACCTTAATGAAAAATTTGATGAAATGTATTTAAATTGTGTGATTACGTTAAGTTCGGTTTGGATTTGAGCAACTTACAGTTACAGTGACATCTTGTGCACGCTTTTCACTTTCGAAGTAGCTGGGCGTCTATCCTCGATTTACATGAAGCTTGGGGCTATGCGGAGATCCCGACGAAAATGTCATTAAACAACATTGGTGATCATTGCATACGATAATTTTTGTGGGAGTTTGTCATTAAATAATAAGATACTTAAATAGTGGGAGTTCGTTGGTAATTTTGGTGGGAGATTCAGCAAATATTGAGTGTTGAGGGTCACGTGACCCATCTGCGGATCAAGAGTTCCTGGTTGGACTTTTCTGTATGCGGTTCTATCAGCCATGATAGTGAAAAGTTAGTGCAGGACTGCTAGCAGCGAAAGCAAACTCAAGAATCAAGAAAGGTCCGCATAGACTTTCATTGACCAAGAACAACAGCAGCAACAAACAAAACAAAACAAAAACACACACAAACAAAAAACAGCAATAAACAGAACTAATTGAAGACTTAGGCAGTGTCAGTGATTAGTAGGTTATTATAAGAAAATTTGTGCCTTTTTCTGAGTTTAAAAAAAAAAAAAAAAAAAAAAAAAAGTCTGATAAAAGATGCTGTATACAAAGCTGAAACCTCACACTCACAGGTGGGGAATTTTGAACAGACTGCAGTTCTGGCAGATGCAAAATGTGTGAAAGGGTTTAACTAATTGTTTAAAGTTTGTTGTTTTGCTGTTTGGGCTGTACGAGCAGGGTTCGTACAGAGTTTGGAAGTCTGGAAAAATGAGAACTGTTTCCAGGTCTGGAAAGGCCTTTGAAAAATATGTTTTGCCCTTAACTAAAGTGTTTGGACGTTTCGAAATTTTAATAAAACCCTTGACCAGCTCCATTTATTAAAGAGCTTTAAAAAGCAAAAAAAACTTTTTAGAAATAAAAGATTGTGGAAATTGAACATGATTTTATATTAGGATATCTCCTTATCTGCTTCTCTTTTGTTAGCAGTATTGCAGATTTTTATTTTTTTTTTTTTGATTGTCTTCTTTGTCTTTAGTTTGAATAATTTTCAGTCATATCGTTGATCTGGAAAAGGTATGAACAAAGTTTGGACTTTTGTTTTTCACAGCTGTGGAAACCCTGCACTATGTCACTGAATTTGAAATTCATTAAACTTAGTGGTGAGAATTCAGTAGATAAAACTAACACTGAACAGTAAGACAAGAGTGACAAAATAATTGCTGCTTAGTAAAGATGAGTCAGAGAGAAACAACCCATCACACCTGTTGCCTTTCATCTAAAAATTGCTATTTCATATGTTGGTAGGTGGCAACCAGAGAGAGAAGGCCCGGGAGAAGGCCATGAAGAAGAAGTCGGAGACTGACAAAAAAAAGGATTCCTCGAAGAAAGGAGGGAATGCAGGAAAGACCCTCGAGGAACGGCGTGAGAGGTGGGTTGTTCTATAGATTTTCAGGGTTGCAGGTAGATAATGATAATAGTAAAGGATGATAATTTTTGTAAGCACTGTATTGATAGGATTTGTTTGCCATTGTGTTTGTCCTTCAACTCTTTGTCAGTTTTTTTGTTGTTGTAATGCCTGTTAGTTGCTTCATTTCTATGAATTCACAATTTTGATTTTATAAATCCCTTCGAAAGTGTTGTGCTGCAGTGTGGCGCAAAATATGCTACACAGGTTTGAAATAGAAATGGGTGAAAAACACCCAAAAAACTACCCTGATCTCTTGGTTCGATTAGTTCCTGCAGGTTGATGCTGGTAATTAGCTTTATCACAGCAGTTCAGCCAACTCAGCTTAGCAAATGAGAGGCAGTACTATCAAATGTATAAAGACAAACAAAGGATGCACAGCTTCTGTCTTGCTCGTTACAAGGGAAGTGCAGAGTGTTTACAGCTGAAGTGAGCAATGGTCATTTTGTCTTAAGGGACTCCCGGAGTTTATGTGTGTGTGTAGTTTTAAAAGCTTAAAAAATCCCAGTTTTATTCCAAATCCAGCCATTTCCTTTCACACTGACTAATTACAGTACTTTTGTCATGCGCAATGCTTTGTTTGAGCTGACTGAAAAAAGAAGTTCAATTTGTTTTTGAGGAACAGTCCATTTTTGAGCTGTTGCTGTTGATGTGTTGTAATGATATTGATAATGATGTTTAAGAATGTACATTTATATACTAAGATGCAGATTCAGCATTCAGTTCTAAACATTGCCTTTATTGGGGCCTTTGGATTAAAAAAAGAATCATTTTAACTTTTTGTGCTGAGTATCAAGATGCATATGTGCCATGTTTGAAAATTGTTAACCCTGTTAAAAAAAAAGAAAAAGAAAAAAAATGTGAGCCTTGTCTGTTGTCTAAATGGGCAATTACTGGTTTGCATGTACTCATAATTTATACTGCTAACACAGTGTATATATATAGATTTATAAAGTTCTGTGAAAAGTGTATTCATTGTTCTAACTGTCAGTGTACTGTAGTGTATATCGACTGCTACCTCTGCTCCCCCAAACCCATTGTTCACAGATATATTGAGGATAGATTTATATATATAGTTGGAAAGATGTTTGGATGGTGAGAGAGTCAGCCAGTCTGGGGGCACTGAGTCAGTGAGTGTATTTGGATTTGTTTTGAAGAATGATGTATGTGTGGACTGTAGCGTAATGAAAGTGTTTTCGTTAATATATGTTTTCGTGTGTGTATTTTATTTACCAATGATTTGAACTAATTGAAGTAACTTTTTCAAAAGACAGGTGAAACCATACATTTTTTTCTATCTTAATGAATCAGTTTTCTTTTGTAGTATTCCTTTATTCATTTGTTTATTTTTGTATAGTACCGGTATTCATTTTATTTATCTTACTTTTTTTTTTGTTGGATGGGGAAGAAGGAGGAAGGGGTTGGGGTGGTTTGCTTGAGGATTAGAGATTCAGATTGGTTGGTTTCAGGTGACCAGGGTGACTGTTTCCGTTATACTAACTTTGTGGAGAGAAGTAATGTTTTTACAGATACTTCATCAGTTGAAGTTATAACATCTTTTCCCCTCCTCTAATCACTAATGGAAACGATTTAAAATCTGCTTCCCCTTCCAACCTCTCCTTCACCACCCCTCCACCCCTCTCCCAACCCCCCCCCCCCCCCCCCTTACATTTTATTTTTTATTTTTATTTTTTTCAAAGGTAGCTAAATGCAGAGTCAGTCGGAGAAAATCTCCAACTCTCCAGAAAACATACACTCTAAACAGGAAACAGTAAGTTCCTACACCTAAAGCTGTAAAAATCTGGAACAATGGAAGTGTGAAATAAAAGAAAACAAATTAGATATTAGAATGTAATATTTATCTTGAAAACAGCAGAAAGGTCCTATGGATGTAAAATGTAAAAATCTGAAAGTGTGAAAAAAACAACAACAATAAGCAAGGTATGTATTACTATTAGTATATTACTACTAGTACTAGAATGTTAAAAAAAAAAAAAAAAAAAAAAAAAAGTCTGGAATTTAGAAAGGCATTGGTTGCTTTAACAGGAGTGCCACATCTGGTGCACCAAAAGTCAGATCACAGCTTGAATGTCACACACTTCTTTATATGAGGTGATCACATTCTATGTATAAGAGGATTAAAGTGTGGATTATTTGGCAAGTCAGTCTGCATGAGTTGTTTGGCTGTTCACCATGGGATGTGTAAGTTCAATATATCGACAGTGTTCTCATTTCAGTTTTTTATCCGTAAGTGTTATTTCTGCTCATGTTCTGGTTTTTTGTTGTTGTTTGGTTTTTTTTTGTTTTTCTGTTGTTTTTTTGTGTGCTTCTACTGCTTGGTAAAATTGCAGACTATGCATGTCTCACTGAATAAAAAGTAAATTTTAGGTTTCAGAATTTTAGAAGGACGCATGGATTTTTATGCAGGCTGTTTCCTTTAGCTGTGGCTGTCTGCTGAATCAGGCCCCTCACATTGAGCTTCTGGGGGTTATGTGTGGCCTCCAGTCTTTTCCGCTAATTAGTATTCTATAATTCACTCTTCTTTTCATAATCAGATGATGTATATCACATGCCTGTATCGAGAGGAATGAGTGAGCTAGTGAAGGACGGATGCACTTGAAATAAAAAGTTAAATGTTGTTTCGTATTTTTTGTAGGGGTGTTACTGTGTGTGATGTTGTCTTTCATGACAGGTTACAACAGAATTAGATGTCCTTTGGAGTTGAAATGAAGATGTATTCATGAAATACATTAGAAGATTTGACATAATGACATATAATGTTGAAATTTTGTATTGCATGCAGTGCATTTGATAATTGTGGGTGATAATGTTGACTGAGGAATTGTTTGCCTGCCTGTGGAAAACGTTTTTCTTCTCAGAAGTTGAGAAAGGAGTCTTTTGCAAAGATGGAGAAAAACTGTTTTTCGGTGAGTTTTGTTAGATGGATGTTGGATTTTGGGTGAGAATGTTGTATGAACATCAGGTGAAAGCATTGAGTGATTGACAAGCATATTTTCAGTGTTCAGATGGAGTGAGCGCCTGTGTATTGTTTGGCTGACTGCTGGATGCTTTGTGCAGGGATGCTGCCATCATGCGAGAGAAACAAATGAAGAAGGCGGATGCAGCTTGTGAGGGGGCCACAGGGGGGGCCTCCAAATGACAGGCAGGGGGCCCCTCCCCACCAAACCACCTCCTCCCCTCCTCCTCCTCCCCTTCACATCACCTGTCATTGTCATCATCTGTGTCACCTGTCACCCTTTGCCACTGTGCTCGTCATCTGCTTGAACCGCTGCTTAGCTTTATGCCGCTTGCTCGGCCCAACAGGGTGTGTCCCGTTTTCCACTGCAAGTCATCTGTGACATATTGGCTAACCACAGTACAGTGGACCATGCTGAATGGGTTTGTGTGTTCCTGACCTTAGCTGAGGGGGAGGGCGTCAAGCAGGAGTCAGTTTTCATCAGTGTTTTCTAGAGACTGTAGGAGCCACAAATCTTTTTAAAAATTATTTTTATTTTGTAAACAGTTCTAAGAACTGAAATAATGTTATGGAAACAATGGTCAGAAAATGGATTTATAAACATATCAACACTTTTCCTGGGTCACATGTTGAATCTTTTAGGCTCTGGGGAAAATCAATTGAGGAAAAGTTCTTTTGGGTTGTACTTGTAGTGAGAGCATTTTGGGGTTTTTCGTTTGTTTTTTTAATGGCCAGCATTTAAAACCAATAATGTGTAGCTGCTGATTTTATCTAATTCTTAGTGACCAAAAACTGAAGCATGTGAAACTTGTTTTGCATTTTAAAAGCACTTCCTGTCAGTCTTGTCTTCTGGACGGGACAGTAAGAGCGCAGTGACCCTTTCCCTGTCATTTTCCAAACTTATTCAGTGTTGCGCTGCACTGTGGTGAGACAACAACAAAAAAAACAACAAACAAAAAAAACTGTTTTGGGAACACCTGTAACAATGATTGACATTATGCGTGAGTGCTAGTTCTTTTTATTTTCCTGCTAAAGATGGTCTGCAGACTTTAAAAATTTTTTTTTTTTTTAAAGTCAAAAAGCAAAATGTTTTTGACTTCTTAGAAAGGGTTGAAAGGTATTCAGTGTCTGCTACCACACTGAAAATTGTTTCTGAATGAACAAGTGTTACAGACTACTTAAAGATTGTTGCAGCTGTAAAAGATGTAAAACAGATTCCAAATTCAATACTGTGAAATGCTGAATGCGATCAAGGTTTTAAAGTCCTTTTAATTGTTCTATTCATTTATGGTGATGGGCATCAAAAACGTTGTAGCTCCTCTCTGAAAACTTGTCATTCTCCATTGAAGACTTTGCTCATCCTCTCTCATCTTTAACCACGACTGTCCTGTCACTATCAGTATTGTGTAATTAATGGCCTTCTGTTCAACATGACTTGTGACTCTGAAGAGTCGTTTGTGAAATGAAATGTTCTTCCAGTGTCTACTTTGGAGGTGGTTATACGCTTGCACACATGCATACATACAGGTATATCTTCATATCTTGTTTTTAATTGTCCCTTTCTTTCTCTGTTGTCTCATTTTCCATTTCATCACAGAAGATGCAGCAGGCTTTAAATCTTTAGATGAGATATCTGAAAGATCAAGGCGATTTCTTGGACATCATATTGTGTTGACTGGAAAAGCTATCTGGAAATCTGTACTTGTTGCAGATCCAACAATTGTACAAAAGACTTGTTTAAACTGAACTGACAAAGTTTCCAGAGAATGGTTTCTTTGCTTGTGTGCGTTATCATTTCACTCTCAGATGTGGACTTGAGAAAAGGTCATCATGAAACAAGACTCACCCCTTTTCTAGTCTTGCGTATAGGTTTTAGTGCAAGATAAACCTGAGGGTGAGGTGGTGGATGTTTTATACTTTGCATTCACATTTCTTCCTGCTGCAAGTGAGAATGGAAATAAAGTTTTCTTCAGCAGTTCCTCGATCACTTCAACCGGTTGTCTTGTTTCTGATGTGTGCTTTGGTCTCTTTGTACTTGGGAACAGTGATTTGTTTTGGTAATACTGGAGTTTATGTGTGTGAATTGTATGTATGTGTGTATGCATATTTAAGCATTTGTGCTTGTAGTTGTATGCATATTTAAGCATTTGTGCTGCCCTTCTTACAATAACACACAAAATTTAAATGTTGATTTGTGGGGTATGATTGACCAATGCGCACATGAAAGTACGGAGCTTGTTCAGGAAAGTGCATAATTGATAAATGATGAATTTTGGTAGCATAGTACCAGAGTGGTATATATCCATGATAAATGGTGTAATAAAATGGATTTATTTGCAGGTGTTTTTTTTTTAAGAGACAACCATTGTTTCAAAGCACACAAAAAAAAGAAAGAAAAAAAAAGGATCCAAATGGGAAAAAAGCACACACACACACACAAAAAGCAGCAGTACTTTAGAAATTCATGGCACAGGAATTTTTTTTCAGTTTCATTTGATTTATTTGTTGTTCTGTATTCACTCCTCTTTGAGTTCTACATTTGATTTTTTCTTGAGAACCTGCATTACTTGTTATTCATTCAATGATTCATTAATGATTGGGTTCACATGATCAGTTTCAGTATTATTATTAGTCTGAGTGGACATGTTTAACACATTTGGTTGGTATGAGCTAACTGAAAAGACAGTTACAAGATGGGAGTTAATCAGTTTAATGATGGAAAGCTGGTGAGAAATAGTTAAACATATATATTTAATTTTATATGCAATATAAAAGGGCTGAAAAGGGCTAGAAGGTTTTGTAGAAGATGTTTGATCAGTTTGGTTGGAGGTTTATTTTTTGTCCTTTGGTAAGAAATTGGTAGGGTCAGTGTTAGAGGCATGTCATGGAGCTTGAATTGTGACTGTAACTGAAACTGTTGTGTCACTGAAAGCCTCATCCTAGAGATTTACTGCTGTCCATGTCAAAAATATATTTCCAGTGTCCCTATTCCGTATCGCACCTCAAGACTTTGTCCGCACAGCTACCCAAATTTATGTGGGCAAGTTGTACACCAGTATACTGGACCCACCTTTTACTTTCAAAGGTTGTAGTGTATTACTGCATTAAAAAAGAAAAACACATAAAAGGTAAAGTATGAAACTGTTCCTATACACCAGTCTGTAAGCAGTGAGGCAGCACTTGAAGCAAAATGTAGAATCCGGGTATGAAGAACTACAAGGCTTCAAGCTTCCTCCAAACTAAAGTCCTTTCAGTTCTGTGGATAGATATTTCATCCTTAATAGAGGTTTGACTCACACTCGACGACTTAAAACACCCACACAAACAAAAACTGCATTTGTAAATAGTTTTATTGAAAACCAGAGAGCACAGGAAAGAAAATCTCGATCATCCCATCCTCTAGAAAGCGATCTGTCCTGTGTAAAGCAGCTGACAGAAGTGAACAGACTATATAGTGCAGACAACTCAAACAAGCACAACCAAACAAAAAATTGAAAGCAAGGTTAATTGAAAGGAATTCAGTTTGGATGCTTGGTCCCAAGCGCATGACAAGCCAACACAAGTCTTATTTCCTCAAATTTAAACACAACAAAAACTTATCAGGGCAGTGATTTTCTCCCCCTTGTCATGTCTTCCCTAGTTTTCTAAATGGAAAGAACAGGGGTGGAGATGTATTGTGAACACACCAATGCATTATATATTTTAGTTGCATTATATATTTTAGTTATAGATAAGGGTGCGAATTACCCTCAAGACCTTGCCATCCAGTGCATATAAGAATGGTCTTGTTACACCAAGTGGTCATGGTTTCTGAGCACATCAATGGTTGAGAAATCTATGTTGGAACACTTCATACTGATTATGTTTGTGACCTAACCACCTTCCTCTTCCTTCTAAATGAGTTTCCACCCCCCTCTTCATCCAGTTTAGATTCCAATAGGGTCCATCCATAAAAGCCTTAGATGTAATGGCAGAATATCACATAAACCACATCCTTTCATACCAATTTATTTCGTCTCATGCTTTCTAAAACCACACACACAAGCAAACAAATGAAATAATCCAAGACATAACGAAAGCCCCCAGCCTAAAACTTTTTAGGTAACAATCCTCACAACAGTTTTAGTTCCCCACCTTTTCAAGTATTCTATAGATATACAGAAACTCCATGATGCATTAGTTTCATGAACTTGTTCCAAATTTCAATGCATGAACTTAGAATATTCTAACAAGTCTATGACTTATTATGACTTATGTTTTACAAACTTCTTGAATCACTGAGATTCAACACGCTTAATTAGTATGATAAAGAATTATTCTTAAAAAAACACACACAAAAACAAAAACAAAACCCCAAACAAAAAAAACTTAATCATTTACACATATTTAAAATGTAAACACAACAAAAGAACAAATGACAATGGAACTTAATCTTCACTGGAGCTTATGGAAAAAAAAAAAAAAGAAAAAACCTTTTCAGAGACACAGTCAACAACGTCCTTACCATGATAACTGATATGCTAAGTATTCACAAAGGTAACTTTATAACAGGCATTTTCACAAAAGAGAACTAATTTTTTAATTCAATTTCAAAGCTGACCATCTAATAAATTCCATCAAACATACATATATCCCTATACCCCTATTTATTATATATATATATTTTTTTTTCTTAATTCAGTGTGAACACTTATGCAACTGAACTGAAAACAACACAAAAAGATGAGGAGAACTGCATGCAGATGACCAACAATCTTTGTAATAATCTTCCATTGATTTTTAGATTTTTATGTATGTTTGTAGTTGGGGGTGGGGGAACGAAGTGAATTCAAACAGCATGATAAATGCCCAAATTCACATCACTCCCATAATCACTTCCAATCCAGAACTATATGTCAAACTTTTTATTTCCTTACAAAATTTGGAGCACAAAAACTTTGCATGAAAGCCAAAGTTCATGAGTTGATCACTTAATGTGACTGTAAATCATACTGGGAATGATTCCCAGCTTTAAACACATTAAAAAAAAAAGAAAAAGTTCTGAAATTAAAAAAAACAAACCCAAACAACTCAACTGCACTTTAGAAAACTGTTGCAATGCTGAGCCTTTCCAACAAGGAACTCAAAAACTACTACAGTGAAGAAGCAGAATTGTGGAATCTACAAGACTGACATGGAAGCTCCTGTGCAAACATTCAGACAAGTTAGAGTGCGGGCTGGTTGAGAAGAAACATGTTGCAAAAAGTTTAACTGTTGTCTTTCATGCCATGATACAGTGTCTTATTTTCTTTGATACTGGAAGACCCAACAGTGAGATCAACAGAATGGTACTAATTTATATGTAATACGTTGTGGGAAGAAGGGTTGAGAGCAGTGAAAACACTTGAAACAAATAGAAAAATGAAATGACAATACCTGCAAACTGATTCTCCTCATTCATTGCTGCCATGCGACTCCCCTGTATAACAGGATTTGCATTCAACTTCACACAGCTTCACCTGCACCTAACAAAGCTTGCAACAATGAATAGCTTGAGAAAGAAATTTTGTTTAAACAGACTACAACAGCTAAACAGTACAAAAGTGGGGTCCTTAAAACTGCCTGATAACTTTCTCGGACACGCCATGTTATGAAATCATAGTATACTCTTGTCGCTATTATATATGAGACTTAGGGTTACAAAGTCTAAAGCATTCAGGAGAATTTTGGTCACATACTATACCATGTCAACCTGGTGCAAACTAGGCCTATTGGTTTGCCTAAGTTCGTGGCAAAGACGGCTTTATCAGGCCTGTTGTCTGTTCCGCCAATCAGCGCAGTTCCCTGTCTTTTGCACTGGTTTGTCATTCCTTTGGCCAACAGTTGACAAGTGAGCCAGGTTTTTAGCCTTTTCCCGGTTTTTAAAAGCAGTGTATGCTTCATTCTAACTTTTTCATGGCTTTTAGTACTGATGTTCTATTTGATTTCACTACTAATTTATCTTTGGATCATTACTTTCTCTTTCGGAAAGTGTCTGCTTTACAAAATGTAAGAGCCCATGCTTCAGAGAGAAGGGAAACCAGGGTAATCAGTAATTTCCTGTTTACCCTGGTTTCCCTTCTCTCTGAAGTATGGGCTCTTACATTTTGTAAAGCAGCCACTTACAGAAAAGACTCAACTGTTTGTTTCTTGTGTCTTGGAATTTGAGGCACAGACACTACCTGCACAAAATCTTTTATCTTTCACATGTATAAGATACAAAGCGGAACACTGTATGGTGTGAAAGTGCTGAAAGCTGGAACACAGGCAGGAGTGACTAACTGTTGTGAATGTGTGACAGGAAAGTTCCTCTGAACAGTATCCTGCCTTTTTAACAAAAACATTTCCTGTCAACTGCCTATGCATACAAATAATGCATATGCAAATAATATATCCATCACAACAGCAATAATCATAATGCATAATTTTTTTTTCAAGAACAAAATAATTTTAATAAACATAGTCATTGTGATAGGCCAAGAACACAGATTTACGCATTCATGTTATGGCAGAACTGCTAGACTACATCACTTCAATCGCAAGATCCCCATTATTTTTACATAGCTTACTGAATCTGAAAAAACAACAGAAAACATGTATACACAGCGCAGTTTCATACAATGCGAAAAATATATTTCTCTATTTGCTGAATTTGCAACGCCCATCAAATTCAAGAACAGAAAGAAATCCATCACTTGTTCACAATCAAACAATGAATACATCTTCACAGCAATCAAACCACTGCCTTAACAACTAGCTCATCAACGGATGAATGCAGATGCACAGCAATTGACCAAATGTTTGACCACCCCTCCCGCACCCCCCTCCCCCTGGCACCCGCCCCCCACCCCCAAAAAGACACGGCAACCAACCAACAGTTAACTATGCCTATGGTGACAACAATCAATCACTGACAAAACCTTCACATACAATCAACCATAGAAATTAGCAATTAACTCATGGAAACACATGCAGCAATGAGAAACAACGTTGCACATACAACAATGAGAAACTACGTCAGACGACCATGTATCTACCAACAATCACAACAGCTTGAAAAAAAAAAAAAAAAGGAAATACTTCAGCAAGTGACAAACAGCCAACCAACCAAAGAAAACATCCTTGCAGCCTTTCAACAGCTTGAGCACTAACATGTGAACCAACAAGAACCAAATAACACACACACACAATATGTGAACTAACAGGAATCAAAAGCACACACATACACACACTACACATCAATATGTGAACTAACAAGAACCAAATGAAAAACACACACATACACACTACACAACAAAAGTTGAGCAGTGATTTAACTCACTGCAATCCCTGCCAGCTCAGTTTTCTTTAATCAACAGTGTAACAAGGTGAATGCATGAATGAGTGAATACATCTCAACAAGACCTCTCCATAACAGCAAGCCCTCAGTGAACAATGGAAAAATCAATGGAACTCCCACAACCAAACAACACAGTCTCCTCGGACACTGACGCACCAACGGGTTCTTGCCCCATGCACACACATGTATAGAACAGTTCATTCAAAGCAAGCACACATAAAAACAATTAACAGTAAATAAAATAAAAACAGAAACTTATCATGCTAATGTGAGGGAAATGTAGTGATGAGGGTGGGGGGCATTGCTAATGAAAAGAGTGTAGTGCATACCATCCAGTTTTGTACAGAAGCAATATCCATAAAACTGAACGTGCATGACTTATCATAAATAAAAACTACATGAAGCCAAGCAGCACTGACTGGAGGACAAGACAAGGAAGATGGGTTGGACAGGTTGGCTGATGGTGTGGTTGGATGTTCACAAGAAAGATTCATTTTACACTAGGGTTACATTGTCTGTTCCCAGTATCTGTAAAAGCAATTAAAAAAAGAAAGAAAAAGTGGAGAGGCGGGGAAGTGGGGGGAGAGAGAAGCAAATGGAACATGACTTGACACCACTGTGAAAGGAAAACTCAAGGCGATGAGAGAGAGAAAAACAACAACAACAACTGACAATAGATAGGTTTAAAAAGTAAAATAAAAAATTCAAATTCAGCTGTCAACTGCACTTTGTAGATCATCCACAAAAAAAGCCAAGGAGATTGCTAAAACAAATTTCTTAAAAGGCTATTCAGTATTCATTCAACATTCCTGACTTAACGTAAGGAAAGACTGTCCATCAATTTAGACCTAAAATTTTCCAAAAGAGGAAACTGGGGAAAAAAAACAACATAATAAAAACATAAAATCAGGCAGAAAAAATCCATTAAAACAGCACCTAACCCCCTACCCTCCAGTAGTAAAAAAAAAAGAAAGAAAAAAAGACATACAATTAGGCAGAAATACATAAAAACTGCACCTAAAAATTCCTGATAGGAAATTTAAAATAAAAACGATATAAAACAGGTCAGAAAAAACCAAGGCTACTCCACTCCCAGTGTTGGCCGCTCAGGCTGTGATGTGTGTAAATAGGAATACAAACGAAAAGCCAATCACAGATGGGGGCTACTTTACAAGGACTACATAGCAGCAGCTGTACATGAACCAAGGGTGAGATCTGTACAACACGAAAAAACAACTATCACTACCAGGAGTACGCCACCAGGACACTGAGCACATTGTTCACTTCGCATACGAACACCTTGCTATTAAGCATAACTAATAGCAAAAAAATAAAACTACAAAAATAATCAATGTCAAGGATAAAAATGTCAACAATGTTGGTTAAAAAGGATAATATATATATATATATATATATATATATAAACACCTGGAATTGCACAAGATCCTTTGAACAAGAGTATACAGGTGAAGGAAACAGGGAGGGAGGGAGGGGGGGGATTAAAAAAAAAAAAAAGAAAAAAAAAAAGCAAACCAACCCAGGATGATAACAGAAGAGTGATAAAACATTTATATCTGGGTCTTTCCTGTCATTTCACTTTCATTGCAAAAGATTCCATTCCTATGTGGGGAAGATGGTATTCTTCCGTCCTGTTCTGGGCTTTAAAAAATAATTCAAAATAAAATACACCCACCTACAAATCTTTATACAACTTCCTAAAATTCTTTTTTTTTTGTTGTTGTTGTTGTTGTGAATACATATAAAATCTACATCACATCTGCCTAAAATGGGTATTTTTTTTGATGGTGAATACATAAAAAATTGTACTTCATTTTAAGTGGAAAAAAAAAATCATTCAAAGCACGTTCTATAAAATCCTCCAATATGTGGCTGGATAAAATGTCTTACAGACTCATGATGAGAGTGGTGTGAAGTTTTATGCAGACATCCTCTTCCCCAGTACACTTTTGTCGCAATAGCAAACGGGAGGGAACAAACAAAAAACGCAGTATCAATCATACATTACAGGCATTTTGTTCAGCATCACCAGAAACTGCACAGAGTTAACGACAAGAGGAAAACAAAAACGTAAAAAACACATCCAGTGTCAGTGACATGGGTATACCACTCCTCTCCCTCCCACCTGGGCAAAAAAAGAGAAGGGCAAAGCGGAAGGGAAATTTATGCACATTGGGATTTGATGACAAATTTGGCATCTGGGTATGAATTCAACAGTATATTACTTAAATTTGTCCACACCCTACTGTTTCAAAAAAAGAGACATCTTACTTCTGTAAATAGATAATCCTCCTACAAACTTTTCTTTCTTTTTTTTTAAATTCTAGTTTTTCCTTCTCACCACATGTTCGTTCTGAGTGAGAATACTGAGAAAGAGAGATAGAGAGATGTTTTTCTCAAGCCAGTCTGAAGATAGGCTGTCTGCTACAATCAACTCGAAAAAAAATGGTCTTCTCTCTTTTTAAACAACTCAATAGAGACGGGAGTCCACTGGTCTGATAATAACGCAGATGATGTCTCAGTTTGAAAGGAAAAGCAGAGACACCAGTCATCATTAATTTAGAAATAAATGGAGTCACATAAGATGTAGGCCTCTCCTTTAACAATGCAGTACTAGACGAATAGAAAAAAAAGTTGAAAATAAATCTGTTTCAAATAAGATGGTCACAATAAGAAAGATCTCTGTAACAGACAACACGATGACATGCAATGCTCTTTATTTTCTAAAAATTCTTTGTCCCAAAGACTGGCAGGCAAGAAAACAATAAATAAATAAATAGATAAACAAATAACAACTTTCCGAAGTTGTGTTCAAGACCATAAAAATAAAGCAGTTTTCCCAGTATGTATATCCTCATCAAGAAGTTATGAAATTGATGACAAATCTAAAAGACAGAGTAAAACTCACATCTAAATGACAGAGAGTAAAACTATTTCCTAGTTACTCATGGATTATCTTCCCTCCCAAAGAGAGAGAGAGAGAGGCACACAAGACAAGACGGACATACATATGCTCGCTCAACTGAAGCCGTACGCAAGTCACATTTCTATCAAAAAAATCTCTCACCACCATTCTGACACAAGTAACAGACCTACTGAATGTCATCCTAAACAATATTTCACTCCAATCATCATCTAAAATATATAAATAAACAAATCAATAAATGAGTGGGAAACAACAACTGAAACACTTTTTCATTGAAGACTTAGAGCATAGATGTCTATGAAAATTTTCCCACCAAAATTAACTATTTTTTCTTCATTTTTTTTTTTATATATCTTTAAAAAAAAAAGATTTTACTAGAAAGCAATTAAAAAAATCTAATACTTCAACTTGTCCTTTGCGTGTTTGCACTTCTCATGGCTAATGTTACTCACAATGTACCAACTGATTTCAAATTTTGTGAGAAAATTAGCAGTAGTGACTTCATTTCATGAATAAAACACCTGCAACAATGGTCACTTCTTTGTTCCTTAAATTGCACTGAGATACATACTGTCCATGTTTTGTTCTTTACATTGCACTGAAATACATTTAGTCCATGTTTTATTCTTTAAAACTGCACAACAATGATGATAATCATAGTAAGGATATTATTAATAATATTGAAATATTAACAATTAAAAAAAAAAAAAAAAAAAAAAGAAGATATCCTCATCCAGGGTCGAAACGGCTCTCCACCTCCACCCCCTGCTGATAGCAGTAATCATGAACATGCAGTTATCATTCACCAAGTAATTAAGCCTCCAGACCCCTAAAAACAGTTAAACAAAAACCAGGGAAAGCTTGGAATAAAATATTATCGTGATTGTGCACTGTAAGTGTGTGGCAGTGTGCGTACGGGTAAAACATGGGGAGGGCACACACGCACACATCCACCCCCCCCCCCCACACACACACAGAGCAGGGACAGCTGGAACCAGGTCCATGTCTTAAGTTACTCTGAGTATAAAAAAATATCTCCCATCAGAGTACCGGCAGTCACTGCCAGCAACAGTTTCAATACTTTTTTTTTTCCTCTGGGTATTTTTTATACATTCCCTCAACTTAGTTTCAACATTGGTCTTCTTTATTTTCTCTCTTAATTTTGTATATATTTTCCCAACGCTATAAATTCATTTGAACTTTTTCTCTGAAGTTTACACTTTAATTTTTTTATCCTTCCATCAGGTGTCTTTAAAAATTCTAGTTACTTACTCCACTGGATATTCCCTGTTTGGACAAATTTTATTTTCTACGGTACATTTCTCCATGAAAATAAGGCAATACTAACTCTCACCCAATGAACAGTGAAGCGAGACAAATTAAAACTTCAGACTTTAATCTTGTCCTCAAAAATAAGAGAGAAAAAAAAAAAGACGATAGCGGATGGCACTACTTACAACTTCAGAGCATGCATGTGTCACTACTGTCAAGCGAGGGGTGGGGTGCAAGCCATCGAAAAGCAGCAGCGCTAGCTGGGAGGGTGGATGAGGGAAGCAGGTGAAAAGCACCAACCAGGTGGGTGGGGAGGCACAGGGGAAGGGGGAACGGCAAGGTAGCTGTTTGGTGAGAAGAATATGCACTGTCTTTGAAAAGGAGAATTACATACCACGAAGAAGAATAAAATACTGGGAACGGCAACAAAGCTGTTTGGTAAGGAGAATATGAATATGCACTATCTTTGAAATGGAGAATACATGCTACAAAGAAGATTCTAATATTATTTTTCGAGTAGAATAAGCGCTATCTATGAAAAGGAGAACATAACCTACAAGGAAGAATAATACCTTAGAGGAGAATGTGCATTATCTTTGAAAAGGAGAATATATACTATCTTTGAGGAGAATACACACTCTCTTGAGAAGAGTACATGCTTTGTGCACTGACAACACTGCCAAAAAAAAAAAGCAAAAAAAAAAAAAAAGCAAAAAAAAAGCAGATTACAAGAAAAGCAATGTGTCAAGATAAAAAAAAAGGTTATTATAAAATGAAAATAAAAAGACAATGTTAAAATGAAAGCTAAAAAGCAAGACTGGAGTTCATTCATTTCTTGTTCTATCATGAAGCTAACATCCAAAATGCTCCATTCACCAACATATATATATATATATATATATATATCTTCTTTCCAAAAAGCTCTGTACTACATAGAGTAAAACAGCGGACAAATCAGTCCTCTCCACCATACAAACCTTGTAACATTTCCTCTAAAAGAAAAAAAAATCAACCCAGTCTCCTCATAACTGTACAATTTAGTATAAAAACAACAACAACACCACACACATGACAACGCTTCTGAAGCGAGTGTGTGTGTGTTACAGCTTCACAAACCAATTCTTACAACAGGAATGCTATGAGCAACAGACACCGAAATCTAAAAAAAATTCTCTCCCACACACACATGGACAGAACTGCCAAGAGAATCCCCGTTCCTTTGCATAATTCTAAAGAGGAAGTGAAACAATGCTGGCCGCTACAACACCCATTCACAGAAAGAGAAGTAAACCTTTTTTTCTTTAAAATCAAAAACACAAAAATCAAATTTAAAAATCATGGTTGCAACTACACTACTCTCTGCTTTTCTTTTATCACCGACACGGACACAGCTCAGATGTTCATTCATAACTATAACATTAAAAAAAAGCAGTGATTCTTCTTAATTAAGAAAATATATAAGATATGCATTGAAAAAAAAGACAACATTAGGTGACATTTGTCACTGAAAAACAGCTCAGAATACTGCTGTACATACAAGTTGGGTGAATTTATTTTCCCCAGGTGTGTGACAAGTGGGTGGTGTTCTGCCACAGTGCCCTTTTTCTGCAATCCTCAAGTCAAAATAAATCAGAATGTATCAATGCTCTCAGCACGTCAAGCAAGTCAATCTGTCAGGCTTTGTAAGCTTTTTCTGCAAGCGTCACATGGTGAAATGAAAGATTTTTTTTTTTTTTCAAATCCCTGGTCTGTCATATACATTGGTTTTTTTTTGTTTTTTTTTCAAGTAATCCCCCCAAAAAAATCATTAAACTCATTAAAAAAAAAAAAAAAAGCAGTAAAGAAACAGACTCATCCTTCCTAAGATCACTGTGAACATCATGATTTTCAATTCGCTACAAAACCATAAAAGGCTCTTTCTTAATCTGTCGTAAGTGAGATTCAAAACATTAATTGCTTCTCCATGCCACACTTGAGAAGATAATAATTGTTCACCAGAAAACCCCCAAAAAGAGATGATGACTACGATGATGACATGTGAGAAGCGAAAGGCAGTCAATCAACACGGGAGCATTATTGCCAATGATATGTCAATGACACACAACAAAACCTGATGTCAGTGTGTGTGGTTCAGAACGTCCTGATCAAAAACAAACAAATGAAAACAAAAAAAAAAGGCTGATAAACAGAAAATAAGACTTCTAGGACACAGGGGACGGAGCTGTATGGGAGAAACTCCGCAATTCTATCCCATGAAAAAAAAAAAAAAAAAAAAAAAAAAAAAAAAAAAAAATCAAAGTTGAAAATGGTGCTGACCGACAGAACTCAGCCCACCACTGCTGGCTCACTTCGACAACTGACAGTATCTGGCAAGTGCAAGTCACACAAACAAGACAAGTCTGCAAAACGAAGGGAAGGGCCAGGCTCACTACTTCCGGAAGTAGGAGGCAACGCTGTCCGTCGTCTCCCCAACAAAGTCTCTCAGTGGCTCCAGGAAGCCAAGATGCCCCCGGATCTGGCTCAGCACGGGGTGCTCCAGCCCTGAGAAGAACACCACGTAGAAGAGCACGGCGAACAGGAGCAGAGCCACCAGGGATGATGCCACCAGTGCCCCACACACCCCAGACCTCTTCTTCTTTGCCGGCGCCACCGCCGTCTGGGGGAGGGTTCCCGCAGCTGCTGCTGCTGCCAGCTGGTCCTGTTCCTGACGGCTGAAATCGGCATCCAGCTGCTGAATCTCTTCCTCCAACGATGGTTTTGGTTTGCCCGCCTCTTCCTCCTCCTCCTCCTCGTCCTCATCCTCATAAAAGGTGTTGTCTGGCTGGTAGGTCCCTGTTTCGAAGCTGGTGTCAGGGTCTCCTGTCGCCATCTCCGGGGAGTCCAGAACGGCCTGGCCGTTGAGGCGTGGAGGGGGGGCCGCGGCTGTGGTGGCTGCCGAGGAGGGGACGATGAGCTCTGTGGGAACGGCGGCCTTCCGCTGTTGTTGTTTGTGTTCGTCGTACTTCTCGGTGGCTGCCAGTGGGGCCAGTACTACGGGGCTCGGTTCAAGGGCTCCTTCAGATTTACGCTGCGCTGTCGTCGTCTGACGGGGAACGTCCACTGCCACTTCTGAAACAGGACCAGGGATCTGTGTCAAAGTATTCTTTTTGGTGTGTGTTGGGAGTGTGTGTGAGTGTTTTGTGTGTGGTGTGTGTTGGGGGTGGTGTGTGCGTGTGTGTGTTTTGTGTGTGGTGTGTGTGTGCGCATGTATGTGTTCTGTGTGTGTTGGGGGTGGAGTTTGAGTGGGTGGTGTGTGTGTGTGTGTGTGTGTGTGTGTGTGTGTGTGTGTGTTCGTGTGTTTGTGTGTGTGTACTGTGTTGTGTGCATTGATGTGCGTGGCTATCTGCTTACTGTGTGTACACAATGGTCATGAGTGCACACTTGTGTGCAAGCACATGCATGTGCGCGCACACACACACACACATATATGTAATATATAAATATATATATTCTTATATCAAAACATATCAGCTTTGAAGCACAATACATGATCTTGATGTGTAAATTTTCAAACATGAAAAAAGATTGTTTCTACTATCTATAATTGATAAATCATATGCACAAAATACAATTTCTTCAAATTTGCTACATAAAAATCACCCAAATATTTCATTTCATTCCACACACACACACACACAGAGCAGTTACTCTTTCTCATGTTAAAGTAGCCAAAAAGCTGGATAAATAGACACATTACGTAAGGTGTTAGACACATACAGATAAATGCACAGATGTTAATTTCTGTTAAACCACATTTCCCTCTTCCTCTGTAAGAACAGGAAAGACAACTGACGCCCCTTCAAGTCTCAGGACCACAACCCCCCCCCCCCCCCACTTTTTTATTTTTATATATTTTAGATTACATCTCTTGTTTTGTGAAATGGTCAACTTGCACATGTTGGAAAATTAAAAACTCACAAATCTAATATGTCTGGATTATGTACTGTGATGTTCAAAGGAGAGCACTTTTCCCCCTCTCTTTTATTTATCTATTTTTTCTTTCTTTTTGGGGGCTTTTTGGTCAGTTCATTTCTATCTCTCTTTAAAATAAAAATCTTTTCTGCAAGATCTGTTTCTGATGTGGGTGGTCACACATTTCTCCCTCATTTTCTGAAAAAAGTTAAAAAGCCAAAAAACCCCCCCAAAAAAACAGGATGTTTTATTTGATGTAAATCTGAAACATACATATCTATATATCTATGTTTACAAGCAGTGTCACTGAGATACCTTCTAAAAGCTTTCCAGAAAACCTGAACTGTACCACGACTAAAAAAAACAAACAAACCCCAAAACTCTTGACTTTTACAATAAAATAAATATTCTTTATATTTTGACTTCTCATGTGCACTTGACAATTGTCATTGACACATGAATGCTTAATCAAGGACAGTTTATGAAATCGCTGCCGTGGCTGAAAAGCATCAGTTTCACAAGAAACGTGAAACCTGGCCACATTGCCTTGCTTAGTCTATCCTCCCCCCCCCCCCCCCCCCTTACAAAACCCGATTGAAAAAAAACCCAAAACCCCCCCAAAAACAAAAAAAAAAACTGAAAGAAAAAAAAAAAGGCATTGTGTGTGTAGAGTTGTGTATAGTGTTATGCCTGTGTGTGTGAGTGTGAGTGTGTGTATGTGTGTGTGTGTGTGTGTGTGTGTGTGTGTGTGTGTGTGTGTGTGTGTGTGTGTGTGTGTGTTGTGTGTAAGAAAATGAATGAGCACCTTTAAATCAGTGTTCCATATAATAATAACAATGAAAAAGTTTCTCAGCACACAGGAAACAAAAAGAAGCAAAAAAAAAAAAAGAAAGAAAAAGAAAAAAAAAGTGGGACTGGAGGGGATGGGGGTGGGGGGTGTAGCGGGGGAAGGGGGAAAGAATTACATAAAACACCAACTACAGCGACAAAGCAAAACATTGGTGGTCAGCAACAGTGCCCAGAAACAAAAAGTAAATGTTTTAAGCAGGCAATAATGTTCTCTCTCTCTGTCTGTCTGTCTGTCTGTTAGTCTCTCTCTCTCCACACACACACACACACAAATGCACATGCATACACCTAACCAACCCATACGTCACATATACACACACACATCACACTCACATCAAATGAGTTCAGACCTTCATTCATTCACCACAGAAAAACAAATTACACACAGACCTTCATTCATTCACCACAGAAAAACAAATCACACACAGACAAACAAACATACTTACATACACACTGACAGATAACTAAAAATGAATGGACAGATTAATGGAACAGATCTACAGGACTAACAAAGTTTGCACTGTGTGTGTGTGTGTGTGTGTGCGCGCGCGCGCGCGTGTGTGCGTGCACATGTTTGTTCCATGGCCATCCCAACTGACTTGAACCTTGCAGACACACAGAGTCATCTCAATTAGAGGATACTGAGGAATTCGGAAAACACACACACACAGCTCCAATCAACCCCCACCCCCCACTCCAAAACCGAAACATCCACTCCTAACGTGTCACTTTTCAAATATCATAATGCTTCATCCCACAGATCGTGTAACTATAAAATGCTATCCTTTGTGTTTTCATCAACTGTTACTGATCTCTTGACATCAAGATCTTCGGTTTCAGAAATTACAGCATCAAAGAAACAAAAGAAAGACAGTGTGAAAGAAAGAAAATGAACGAATCATTCAATGTCACATATTCTGTTACATTCATTTTGTCAACATAGCTGAGTATGTATCTTTGCAAAAGCCAATGTGTGAACACAGTTAAATTTTCTTTCGCTTTTGAGTTTCACTCTAAGCTTCTGAGATTCACTTACAATGAAAATAAATGCTGGGAAGTATTTTCTGGCTTCCCTCCCTTTTCATTAATGACAGAAAAATTCAGAGAAAATGTGTGTTTTTTTTGTGTGGTTTGTTTTGCTTTATTTTTAGAATAAATACCAACATTAATCACACACACCACTTCATGGAATGCGCCATAAAAATGAAGACATAGAAACGAAACCAAATGTTGAAGTACACAGAGAAAAGAACAGTGCTTAAACAGACATGCCAATACCATGAAAACTTTTCACTGATAGTAACTTTTGAGGTTTATAGTATCAACTGCCAAATATTTTTATTTTTCTTACATATATTTTTTTTCATTTGTCAGTTTTCACACACACACACACACACACCTCAGGCACTCTTTTCCAGTCCCCGAAGAAAATCAATATTTTTAATCTGAGTTTACGTGTACTGTAAAATACATGGATGATTTGGTCTTTTTACTTCATTAAAACTTTACATGGATTGAGTGTGAAGTGGATGAACTGGTCTTGTTAATGGTGTTTTGAGCGACCCATTTTACATTATTTAGTGAACTGAAGGGTAGTCAGCCCTGAAGTAGCCTTTTGTGATCAAATGGGCTGTATAAAGTATGTCTGAGTTTGCATACCTCCTCCTTTCCTGACCAACTCCATACACCACCTCTGTCTAAGTGGAAGAGGGATTGAAGATGCAGAACAAGATCTGGCCTCAGGTTTTTCTTTGTTGTCCAATTCCTTCCCCACAGTATTCCCAGCTATCAAGCACTAGTTGTGCCATGGTTGTGCATCATTCATACCCCACACCACGCCCAGTCGTACATTCTTATTCACACTCTATTTCTCTCTTTCATTCCATCATATGCTGTAGCAAGCATGAGCGCGAGCGCATGCGCATGCGCGCACACACACACACACACACTGAGAGCAAACGTTCAGTGCCACATGTATGATGCAAAAATCAGCTCTACCCAACGAAGCATAGAGCCCATCACACCCCATCAATTACAAACTGGAGAAAAGAAACCAAAGAAAAATGGCGTGCACAATGCCGACATATAATTCTACCGAGCAAAGCATCTCTTGAGCACAAAAACTGAAGAAAAGAAACTGGTCAGACAAAGGGAAAGGAGGGGAGGGAGGGAGAGACAGAGAGAAAGACAGAAACAGAGAGAGAGAGACAGAGGAAGGCAGAAAGGAAGAAGGCAAGAGGGAAAACTGGGCAACAGGGACCACACAGGGTTAACCTTTTATTTTCCAACAACCAACTCTTCAAATCACCCATAGAAAAAGGCCCGGTCTTAACAAGCTCTAAAAAACAAAAAAAAAAAAAACTACAACAAAAAACCCACAAAAACAAAGCAGCTGATCTGAAAGCAAAATTAACAAAAGCAAAATAAACCTACAAACGAATCATTCAATTACCTGGTTTCTTCCCCGTAGCCCAGATGACTATTTCATTAAAAAAAAAAGGAAGAAAAAGACAAATAAAAAAAATCTTTTTAGTTTCGTGGAATGAGAACATGAAAATGTAAGCACACTCAGAATTTAAAGAAAAAAGTCAAGACATGGAAGAAAAAAGTTCACATACCAATCACACCCACACGTCCAGAGAAGATGAATGTGTGTGTGTGTGTGTGTGTTTGACAGAGAGAGAGAGACAGACAGGCAGAGACTGGGACAGAGACAAGTGGAGAGACAGAGAGATAGAGAGATGGGGGGGAAGGGGTCAGTGGGGTGCAATCAGAGAGAAACATAGGTAAAAGAGTGACAGACAGATGGAGACTGTGAACGAGAATGAGAGCAAGAAAGAGCGGGAGAGAGAGGGAGAGAGAGAGAGAGAGACAGAGAGAGAGACAGACAGACAGAGAGAGAGAGAGACAGACAGACAGAGAGAGAGAAAGAGAGAGAGAGAGAGAGGGAGAGAGAGAGAAACAGCAAGGTACAAAGTAAAAAACTTGAGCGAGACTGACAAAGACCCATCAACAGACAGAAAGATCACCAAAAAGATTTATCAGTTATTCACAACCAGCTCTTCCCCATTTTCACGTTATGAACACCAGTATAAGTCCGCAATTGTTCTGAACACATGGAACAAACGCATGAAATAACTCTAGCACGCACACAGCTTTTAAAATCAATAAAAACACCAACAAAGCCTGCCAAGTTCTTTGGAAGAAGGACAACACAAGCATGCTTCTAAATCATTAATGTGCAAACATGCTCTTCGTGCGCGCTTTTCCCACCATCACTATAACTGACTAAACTTAACACTGACTGTTGCTAAAAAAAAAAAAAAAAAAAAAAAAAAGCTTCCACTTGGATATTAGTTTGTATTTGAGTCAATACAGAGACCACAGCTCATAGTCTCTGTGCTCACAAAGCAGAAACGTTAGACCACAAGCGGCAGCAGAAATCCCTTGTGGTACCCCTCTTGTTTTTGAATGACACTTCTGACACAAAAAAAGCAAAGGTAGCCTCATGTCTGTTGTTAAGGTGAATTCTATGCTACTCATACTTTCTATACTGGATAAAATCTTGTGATTTTGTTATTCTTTCTGGTTAAACACCATGATCCACCAGAACATAAATGGCTGATCGTGTGTGTTCTGATTGGCTAAGATCAGTCACATGATGAATTTCAAACTTCTTGTCTCCATACTGAACAAACTCCTGTGATATTGTTATTCTTTACAGTGGAACACCACAAACTGCCAGGATGCAAATGGCTGACCTGCTGTTCTGACTAGCTAGGACAAGACACATGATCTGGAACTCAAATCATGATTGATGATTTATTTGGCAACACTTTAATCATTGCATGAAGTTGCCTTTATCACAAAAGCAAAAAACGATGATGAAGCCGAAAATCATGGCAACCTGTACCACAATATTATTTTTCAACAAGACACATTTCATTTCATTCACTTTACTTTGCATTACTGAAATACACAATGGCTGACACCTCTAAAAATAAATCAAGTGGGTCTGTAAGATTGCAAAAGTATCTGCACTGAAGTCACCTTGGACTGCCTACATTCAAGTCACCAAGGACATGCTGACAACTCAGTTTATCAGTGCGCATATCAACTTCCGCGTGTTTAACATTCTGCCCCTCACAGAAGCGTCATAAAACACCCAGACAGATTACAGTTCTCATATCAATGTCTTTGCAACGAGAACTTTCTTTTTCTTCAACATGCAGAATATTTTCCATATTCTCCTACCCAAAGAACAACCTTTATAAAACACCAACTGTTTCTACATATAATTCTAAAGTAACAGATTTACTTGTACTCAAGTACTAAACTGAAGCAACTGAATAGAAGCAAACTGTAAAGCAGTTAGGATAAAAATTAAAAAAACAAAACAAAAAAAACCCTCTGAAAAAAGAAAGAACAAATCCCAAGCATTAGTTGCTGTCTATCATACTCAAAATGTCAATGTCACTATCAACAATAAAATTTTAAAAAAATTTAGAGACAAGAGCAACATGAATCAGAAAATAGTGTTCTGTAGTTAATGTAACTCTACAAGCAGCACTGTTCCCCCCAAAATATTCCCCCTCTTCATCCTGCCTATCAGCCAGCTCCCTTACCCTCTCACCCTCTGTCTGTTGCACAAATAACACACCGTCCACTATTCCATACCGCTATGTTACTGGTAAAGCACAGCCTTGTTCAATCTTCAGCTTGTAGGAGACAGTTAAAGGGAAAGAACCCATGTGGGGGCACCACACTTTCCAGCAAATGTTGAGGATGGATTGTATCCCTTGCACAGCATTCTCGTCAACTGATGCCCCCCCTTTTTTTTCTTCTTTCTTTCTTTCTTTTTTTTTTTTTTTTTTTACTGTGCAAACTACAGAGAGAGATTACAAATCTAAAATACATTTATCATGTTAAGCATTAACCATTTATCTTCTGCTGACATTGCAGTCTAACCAGAAGCAAAATGTAATCTCGCCAAGCACATCCTTTGGCATATCACAACTTTGTTCACAAAACTAACACCTCATTTCAGTCAGTCACTGGGGATGTGGTCTGTGGTGGAGACAGAGGGAAGAGAAAACCAGAAGAGAAAGAGCAAGGGGATATATAGTGAGAGAGAGAGAGAGAGATGGATAAAGTATTTTATTCATTGGGCCATTGCCCCTATGAAGGGGGGGGGGGGAGAGAGAGAGAGAGAGGGAGAGAGAGAGAAGGGGGAGAGAGAGAGAGAGAGAGAGAGAGAGAGAGAGAGAAGAGAGAGAGAAAATGGGAGAGACACAGAGATAGTTTGTGTTATCACTCATCCATTCATTTCTTTTTTTTTTTTTGGTTGTTGTTGTTGTTTTGTTTTTTTTGTTTTGCTTTTGGTTTTCTTCACTTGCAGAGGTTATATTTGTCAAGAAACGTTTCTTTTTATTTCATTTCTTGTCATCCTTTGACGAACGGGCAAGTGTGTGCAGGGGAAAGCATGAATTCATCAAACGAACAATACACACACACTAAAATCTGCAGGTGTGGAACAAAAAATTGTCCATCTGAAATGAACTGCAGCAGTGACCAATGCCACCCTTCCTCCGCTTCCCTCAGCTGTGATAAATAATGTGTGGTTATTCTGCTGTAACCTTTCATTCCTGCATACGTTATCTGCTCGTCTATTGTTCATTTCTCATCTGTTCTGATTCAAGGGTGTGGTTATCAACTTTATATACTCCTGAACCCTAAAACGTTTCAAGGTCTAACAGCCTTTTACGGCCAACAGGGCAGTGAATTCATATCCAACGAGTCTTGGACTCGGCACACAGGGCAGTGAATTCATATCCAACGAGTCTTGGACTCGGCACACAGGGCAGTGAATTCATAACCAACGAGTCTTGGACTTGGCACACAGGGCAGTGAATTCATATCCAACGAGTCTTGGACTCGGCACACAAAAGTTGAACCCGGTCTTCTCCTTCTTCCATTCTGATCTTCCCAAACCGAATGTCAGGAACCAGTGCCTTTCTCAAGGATGTGACACCATGCCAGAATGGAGCCTTAAAGCCTCATCACTGGTGGTCACTGGATCAGAACTCCGCCCAACTGACTCTTGACATGGTGCCTCCCTAACTGCACCCACTGACTAGCCTGTTCATTTCATTTTCACTTCAATAACCCATAGTCAATATTCAGCTGCATATTTTTTGTTCTTTTCAGTGGAAACATCAGCATAATAAATCATTCCCATCAAATCTGTAGTACCTGGTCTCACATCATATCAAGGCAGTTAGGCTTTTTATGACCAACTATACATTTTTTCGTTCTATAAGTGTTACACAAGGCATTTGTTGATAATATCAGCCTGATACTGGAAGCATTATTTTTGCACCAGCAGCGTTTGTTCTGGGTAAGCTTGCCTGATACACAGTTTTCAATGACACATGCACATGCAAAGTCACACACAGTGCTGGGAAAAGGCCTCAGTAGGCATGAATGGGAAGAGTAAACATGACATTTCAGGATACTATGTCATTTTAGTTCTGAGAGAAAGATAGACAGACAGAGAGAGAGACAATCAAATAATTCTAACCATTTCACTTTGCTTCTAAAACCCCACACACCACAGTCTGGGCAGTATCATACTGAAGTCTGATACGACAACTAACTCACTTCTGAGAAATCTGAGAAGTGATTAAATCATTAACTGAAGTCTGACGAAGAATAATCCAGTCTGCAGATGGATTAAATCATTAAGTTTGAAAAGAGGGATTAATCAGGTGCCCTAAAGTCTGAGAGGAAATAAAACAATGAAAGCGTGGACAGGGATAAATTATTCAAAGGAAGGATTAACTGAAGTCTGAAAAGGGATTAAATGAAGTCTGAAGAGGCATTAACAGAAATCTTAGGAGGGATTAATTGAAGTCTGAAGAGGCATTAACAGAAAACTTAGGAAGGATTAACTGAAGTCTGAAGTGGGATTAACTTAACCTTGTGGGGGGGATTAACTGAAGTCTGAAGACATTGAAATCTTTGGAGGGATTAACTCAAGTCTGAAGGATTAACTGAATTTTGCAGAGGGATTAACTGAAGTTTGCGGAGGGATTAACTGAAGACTGAGGAAGGTTTATTTGAAGTCTGTGAATGGGTTAATTAACTCTGAAGGCGGTAAAGGTCTGATAACAGATAAACCGAGGGATAAACCCATGCAAAACACATATATCCCCCATCCTCAATTCAATTAAAATTCAACTCAAATTCAAAAACACTTTATTAATCCACATGGAAATTAACGTGTGCAATCACAGGCTCGTTGTAGACACCAACATAAAAATGAACGTATGTACCATACAATAAACTAAAACAAGTCAAAGTTGCTTTTAACTTGACACATACAACAAACCTCTCCAACAATGAGTGGAGAGAGAGACAGAGAGAGAGAGAGAGAGAGAGAGAGAGAGAGAGAGAAACTGATTTTAAAAACTTTATAACCCCAAAAGCCAACATCTTAAAAATTACTGCATCAGTAACCTAGATTAAAGGCACTTTTGAGTGTGGCTTACAAACGTCCCTTGAATACATGCCTGCTACATGGATGAGATATGCAATTTTGGATGGAAAGATCATTTCACTATCTGTTTCTTTTTTTAATTTATTTATTTATTTTTTTTTAATGATTTTAATAACATTATTCTACCTTTAAATGCAAATTTAGTTGATCTGAGGCACATCTTTTAACCCTTGCATGAACCCTGTCAACTAAACCCCTCTCCCCAGTCCTGTTCATCCTTCCCTCGTTCCTACACCTGTTTCTGTTCCCCAGTCCTGTTCATCCTTCCCTCGTTCCTACACCTGTTTCTGTTCCCTAGTCCTGTTCATCCTTCCCTCGTTCCTACACCTGTTTCTGTTCCCCAGTCCTGTTCATCCTTCCCTCGTTCCTACACCTGTTTCTGTTCCCCAGTCCTGTTCATCCTTCCCTCGTTCCTACACCTGTTTCTGTTCCCCAGTCCTGTTCATCCTTCCCTCGTTCCTACACCTGTTTCTGTTCCCAAGTCCTGTTCATCCTTCACTCGTTCCTACACCTGTTTCTGTTCCCCAGTCCTGTTCATCCTTCCCTCGTTCCTACACCTGTTTCTGTTCCCCAGTCCTGTTCATCCTTCCCTCGTTCCTACACCTGTTTCTGTTCCCCAGTCCTGTTCATCCTTCCCTCGTTCCTACACCTGTTTCTGTTCCCCAGTCCTGTTCATCCTTCCCTCGTTCAACACCTGTTTCTGTTCCCCAGTCCTGTTCATCCTTCCCTCGTTCCTACACCTGTTTCTGTTCCCCAGTCCTGTTCATCCTTCCCTCGTTCCTACACCTGTTTCTGTTTCCCAGTCCTGTTCATCCTTCCCTCGTTCCTACACCTGTTTCTGTTCCCCAGTCCTCTTCATCCTTCCCTTGTTCAACACCTGTTTCTGTTCCCCAGTCCTGTTCATCCTTCTCTCGTTCCTACACCTGTTTCTGTTCCCCAGTCCTGTTCATCCTTCCCTTGTTCCTACACCTGTTTCTGTTCCCCAGTCCTGTTCATCCTTCCCCCATTCCTACACCTGTTTCTGTTCCCCAGTCCTGTTCATCCTTCTCTCGTTCCTACACCTGTTTCTGTTCCCCAATCCTGTTCATCCTTCCCTCATTCCTACACCTGTTTCTGTTCCCCAGTCCTGTTCATCCTTCCCTCGTTCCTACACCTGTTTCTGTTCTCCAGTCCTGTTCATCCTTCCCTCATTCCTACACCTGTTTCTGTTCCCCAGTCCTGTTCATCCTTCCCTCGTTCCTACACCTGTTTCTGTTCCCCAGTCCTGTTCATCCTTCCCTCGTTCCTACACCTGTTTCTGTTCCCCAGTCCTGTTCATCCTTCCATTGTTCCTACACCTGTTTCTGTTCCGTCCTGTTCATCCTTCCCTCGTTCCTACACCTGTTTCTGTTCCCCAGTCCTGTTCATCCTTCTCTCGTTCCTACATTTGTTTCTGTTCCGTCCTGTTCCTTCTTCCATCACTCCTATATCTGTTTCTGTTCCATCATGTTCATCTTTCCCTTGTTCCTACATCTGTTTCTGTTCTGTCCTGTTCATCCTTCCATCGTTCCTACATCTGTTTCTGTTCGTCCTGTTCATCCTTCCATCATTCCTACATCTGTTTCTGTTCGTCCTGTTCATCCTTCCCTCGTTCCTACACCTGTTTCTGTTCCCCAGTCCTCTTCATCCTTCCCTCGTTCAACACCTGTTTCTGTTCCCCAGTCCTGTTCATCCTTCTCTCGTTCCTACACCTGTTTCTGTTCCCCAGTCCTGTTCATCCTTCCCTCGTTCCTACACCTGTTTCTGTTCCCCAGTCCTGTTCATCCTTCCCTCATTCCTACACCTGTTTCTGTTCCCCAGTCCTGTTCATCCTTCTCTCGTTCCTACACCTGTTTCTGTTCCCCAATCCTGTTCATCCTTCCCTCATTCCTACACCTGTTTCTGTTCCCCAGTCCTGTTCATCCTTCCCTCGTTCCTACACCTGTTTCTGTTCTCCAGTCCTGTTCATCCTTCCCTAGTTCCTACACCTGTTTCTGTTCCCCAGTCCTGTTCATCCTTCCCTCGTTCCTACACCTGTTTCTGTTCCCCAGTCCTGTTCATCCTTCCATTGTTCCTACACCTGTTTCTGTTCCATCCTGTTCATCCTTCCCTCGTTCCTACACCTGTTTCTGTTCCCCAGTCCTGTTCATCCTTCCATCGTTCCTACATCTGTTTCTGTTCCGTCCTGTTCATCCTTCCATTGTTCCTACATCTGTTTCTGTTCGTCCTGTTCATCCTTCCATCGTTCCTACATCTGTTTCTGTTCGTCCTGTTCATCCTTCCATCGTTCCTACATCTGTTTCTGTTCGTCCTGTTCATCCTTCCTACATCTGTTTCTGTTCCATCCTTTAACATGGCAATCTCATCTCACTTATAAAAACAAAAGAATGGAAACAACTTATCTTTGTGTGCATGTGTGTGTGTGTGTCCATGTGCACATGTACAATCTCACCAACGTTGCTATCACCTCACTTGCAAGCAAACTAAAAGGCGCAAAAACAGCTGAAACTAAAATACACACAAAGCTATCAGCAGAACAAAACAAAAACAATGCTGTTAGCTGGAACAACTGCACAAGTTAAAAACAACAACTCTTCCCGTCACCCCATATCAGAACCTTTTACCCCTCTACTTCCTTCATATCCTGCAACCCCTGCCCCCCCCCCTCCCCTCTCTTTTGCAAACCCCACGCCCTCAACCTCCAACCAATCCCTCTTTTGCAACCCCCACGCCCTCAACCTCCACCCCTCTCTTTTGCAAACCCCACGCCCTCAACCTCCACCCCCTCCCCTCTCTTTTGCAAACCCCACGCCCTCAACCTCTACCCCCTCCCTCTTTTGCAAACCCCACGCCCTCAACCTCCACCCCTCCCCTCTCTTTTGCAAACCCCACGCCCTCAACCTCCACCCCTCTCTTTTCCAAACCCCATGCCCTCAACCTCCACCCCTCTCTTTTCCAAACCCCACGCCCTCAACCTCCACCCCCTCCCCTCTCTTTTGCAAACCCCATGCCCTCAACCTCCACCCCCTCCCCTCGCTTTTGCAAACCCCACGCCCTCAACCTCCACCACCCCCACCCCCCGGCCATATCCCTAATCACTTCTTCCTCAAAATATGAAACAAAACAAAAAAGACAACACATTTACAAAATACACCCTAACCACAACCATGTGATAATGAATATGAAGGAAAACTCCCAAGTCATAATTATGTCAGACTGCATGAAATATAACCATTCTTGAAAAAAAAAGGGGGAGGGAGAGGGGGGCATCTACATAGGGTGGGTAATACACCCTGTAAGTAAAGTGCACAGGAGAACCAAAGAGTCACTTACCGTTGTAAGGCCTTCGATCTACAAACAACCACAACACAGACCATCGCCTGGCTAGAGTGCAAAACGCCAGCAACCCAGTCACACACACATTCCAAGGCATACCACAACAAGTCTACACTCATGCAACATTCCCACACAAATTGTGACAGCTTCAAGACAAAATACCTACAGAACTTGTTCCTTTTTTGTGCAGTGTGTGTGTGTGTGTGTGTGTGTGTGTGTGTGTTGAAATGATCAGAGTATGGGACACTGTAGACTGAAATGATCAGAGTTTGGGACACTGTAGACTGAAATGATCAGAGTTTGGGACACTGTAGAACTGAAATGATCAGAGTTTGGAACACTGTAGATTGAAATGATCAGAGTTTGGGACACTGTAGACTGAAATGATCAGAGTTTGGGACACTGTAGACTGAAATGATCAGAGTTTGGGGCACTGTAGACTGAAATGATCAGAGTTTGGGACACTGTAGACTGAAATGATCAGAGTTTTGAGGTCCAGTGCATTCTGCATGACCAATGCCAGCGAAGAGAAACTTTGAAATGCAAATTAATAGTCCCTTGTTTTGTATGTGTCTGTGTGGTGGGGGTTGGGTAAAGCCTATGCGTGTGTATTCTTATTCTTATTCAAGAGCTGAAAATTTCTTGTTTCAGATTTTATGTACTGGTTGTGAAACTATTCCATGCACACAAGAAAAAAAAAGAATAAAAAAAAAAGAGAAAGAAAACATTACAACAGACATTTGCCCCATCAATACTAAACAAACAAAACAACACTCATTCTCTACACCACTGAATGAAACAATGTTTTCACAAACTGGCGTTATCACCTGACACACTTTTTAGGCAGCAGCCATCACACTGAACAAACCCTTATTTACATATTACATTCAGATACTGCACAATACTTATAATACATATGAATGCATTACACAACACTTACAATGCACACAGCACAACAAAATGCAGCTGTGACCCTGTGCCATCTATCAACCCATGTGCACTCTTTGTATGCTGCAATATGGAAAGACAGGTGAAAGAAAAGAAAAAAAAAAGGAAACCATGACAGACAAACATGGAACAGGAACAATAACTCCAACAGGCGTCCTCCAATACGACAAGGGAGATAAACCCTCCTACCTTCCGGTAAAGACTCCGAAGTGACATCCTTAGAGCCCAGGGTGCTGTTGCGATTGCTGTCAGAGGGACGTCGTCTGGCAAAGTTAGGAAGGGAGGACGACCTGAAAAATTGTGTAAACCAGCTGTGCTGCTTGAGTCATTATCGTGTTTAGGGAGATACAGTCCAGGAAAACATAAGTCCATCCAAAACAGACTTTGCTATGCAGAGAGAGAGAGAGAGAGAGAGAGAGAGAGAGAGAGAGAGCCAGAGAGAGAAAGAGAGAGAAAGGAGAGAGAGAGAAACATGATAAAATACACACACTACACAACATCATGCAAAATACTTAACTCGTTATCATGGACGATAATGATGATGAAATGAGAAGAAAAGTAGTTGACGACTGGCACTCAGATGGTATGACTGTGTAGTTGACTACATCACACAAAAATCTCATCTGGCAACTAATTATAGTTTATAAGACATCAAGTCAACACGTGTAATTAAGTCACAACATTTACAATGGTTACTGCAGAAACTCCAGGGTTAGCAAACACACTGATGCATATATGTATGTATGTATGTATACACACACACACACACATATACCAATGACAGAACTGCACAACAATAGTTAGGGAAGTTAGTCACAACAAATGTCATCACAGTATCTACATATACCGTCACTTTACATGAGAATGACATTTCCATTACCCTTGAAAACAATTCAGAGATGACAATGTGTTATGCGGCACACAATTACCTAGTGCAGCTAAGTAAAGGTATCAAATCATTCAATACACTGTGTACTGAATCAACACGACACCCAGATGGTTTCATGTTCGAGTCTATGTTTCCAACGACTTATATGACAAGGGAAAGTTTAAATGAATAGTGTTTCCCAGCAATGATGCTAACCACTTTCTACCTTAATCACTGTCAGTAAGCCTTATTTACAGTTTGAATGTACAAAAATTGTTTTTCTTTCTTTGAATCAATGTAGAAAACTTGAACAAGTCTGAACTCAAAGACCCTCTAATTTTAGGAGACTCTGTGTGTGTGTGTGTGTGTGTGTGTGTGTGTGTGTGTGTGTGTTCCTGTGTGTACTCCCTGTTTGGCTGCTACAGCCACAAAATCTGGCCAGCAGAGTAAAACTGCTGGCCCCAGTTTGCACCAGTTTCACATGGGCAGTATGTATGATAGTTGTGTCTATGACCATCAGAACAGCAGGGGAGGCAACAGCTATCCCGACTATCTGGGCAAAAATCTGATTATAGTGGAGAGTGACTTGCCCAAGTTACATCCCAACTCTCAGCCAAGAGGGTTTAAGGGCAGTCGGCGTTGGTATGGTTCCCAAAGGCCAACTAGCCCCCCCAAGGCTGCAGTGCAATTTTGCCTCCTAGTTTGCGAGTCATAGTCCTTCACAAAAGACTAAGCTGTTAATGACTTACCATAAGACATAAAAATAAACAACAAGCAAACTGTTCAATCGAGAAATAAGGCAGCACTTGTAACTTCTGACAACACTTGGAAGGCAACAATGTTGATTCTATGATATAAATTTCCTCTTTTCTATCGTTCTCTCTTCTCCCATCTTACAGGAAATTCTGTGATAAATATTTCCTCTTTTCTGACATTCTCTCTCTTCTGCCTTACAGGAAATTCTGTGACGGGAATTTCCTCACTCCTATTACTTTCTGTCTTCACTGTTTAAAAAAGAAAAAAAAAAGAAAGAAAAAAAGAAAAATAAACCAAACCTTTTCTTTTTGTCAACTTCCTTTCTTTACCTCATTTTCTGCCTTCTCAGATTTTTTGTTGTTGTTTGCTTTTTCTTGGGGTGGGTGTGAGGGGTTTTACGTTATTCGTTTGATATTAATAACAGCATAAACATGACATGTTTTCTGCCCTAACTCTGTGTAAGGGAGTGGGCTCTCCAAACCAGACTGAATCAAACTGAACTGGAAGGGTTGGGGCGGGGTGGGGTGGGGACAGGGGTGCAGAAGACAGGTGGCAGGGAGGTCACAGCTCAGAGTGGTGCTGCTGCCTCCCACCCCACCCCACCCCGCACCCCCTTGGACATCTCTTAAACACCATGATGGTAAGCACACAGGACCAAAACCAGCTGTCAATGATGACCGGGTGATCGAACCCCCCACCTTTGGAAGTTTGGCTCCTGGCGGTGTATTTCCCTGCTGGCTTCATACGCTTCTGTTTGGCAGCGACCGCTGTGTACACAACCACACATCATGCACGAGTTAGTCTTGCACAACACACAGCCACGCCTACATGTTTCTACAAGATACACACTATTATTAGAATAGATAACAATACAGACCAAAGGTAAAAAAAAAAAGATAAAAAAAAAGACCATGCTTTTTTTTTCCACGTGGAAGAAAGAGAAGGAGCCATAAAAAAGGCTGAATCAGAGAAATATGAAGCAGTAGCTTCAGTCACAACTTTCAAAACATTGGCAGCCATAAGCTGAAAGAAGTCTTTCCAATCATTCCAGAAATCTTAAGCATGCTATCCTGTCTGCTTAATACATTATTATTTACACACACACATATATATATATATATACACACTCTCTCTCATTCCCTCCCCTTTCATTTCTTTCTCCTCTCTTCCAAACAATGCCTAAAGTTTTATGTTTAAGATACTTTACACTGTGCATTCCTAGTTTAAAATAGAGAAATTGATCTGAATAATTTCAAACATCACTTTATCAAAACTAAGTAAAAAAACAACAACAACAACAAAGTAACGCAAAAACCAACCACAGAATATTCTAATTTGTACAAGACCTTCACAAAGCACTTTTTATATCTTGATAATTATGCCATAAAACTTAATATATCAAAACACTTACTCATCAAGATACTAAAGAAACTTATCAACACAAAAACTCTACTATCTGTCAAGGCATACTAATGAACAAACTGTCTGAAAACATACATAAACAAATCACTGTACATTAAAGGAGCTCTCAAGATATGCTCTTACAGTTTGAAAAAGATTCACCAACAAATTACTGTACACTGAAGGAAACAGCCCACAACCTCTCCACCCCTCAAGTAAAAGGATGCCTCCACCCCCAGCTAAAATGATCCCCCCCCCCCCAACCCCCCTAGTCTTACACACACACACCCCCTCCCCCCTCTGCCATCAGCCCATCACCCTGACTTAGAGGCCGAAGTCACCTGAAACGAAACTTGGAACCTCTGGAGAACAGAGAACCCCCAGACCTCAGCTTGGGAGCAGAATTTGAGGAGGACAGTCTGCAAACACAGACAAGAGGTTTTCCGACCAATCAGAACATGTGATTCAAACCTGATGGACCAATCAAAACACAAACGCACTGCAGTCACTTCGGTGTGTCAGTTCCTGAAGCCAGAGGTATGGTAACTGCTGTAGGGATGATGTGCATTCTGTTTCTGTCTTACAAGTGAAAAAACCCTTGTCATCAGCTCAAAGCACGCTGAATAAATCCAAGCATTTTGTTTAGTATGCAGGCCAGCCCTCTGAGTCAGTGGGATACACAACTTGCACATTAAAAAAAAGATGACTGATAAGTTATATGTGCAAGAAAATGGGGATAAATAAACAATGGTGAAACGTGTAAGCAAAAGCATTGTGCCTCGTCATTTTACAGAACAATAATGTATGCATGTATGCAATTTAATGTCCAAGTAAGTAAACTTGCACACACACACACACATACACACAAATGGTCAACCTTTAGTCAACCTTTCTTGTAAACAAAAAAACCCCATGAAAACTGTGATTTCTGCTGTGTCTTCATTGCTGGTATTTGTACGAATGAAATCAGAACCAGCTCACAAAACAGACGTCTGAACAAATTCAGAACCAGCTCACAAGACAACAAACTTCAAGAAGCACAGCTATTTCAACAGAAAAGCATGGTGTATGGGACCAAGCAAAACTTCCGTCTTTAGTGTGTTCTTCCAAAAGCAAAGAAATCATGGGGGGTTTGCACAGCACCAAAATACACTTAATTTTCATCATGTTCTTCCAAAAGCAAAAAAAGAAATAAGCCGGGAGGAATTACACAGCGGCTGATGAAATGAACCTGTTCACCCATTTCTGAATACAGACCTCGCACAGTGCTAGGTTGAAACAGATGTTCTGTTCTTTTTTGTTTGTTTGTTTGTTTTTTTCCTTCAAATTAATTGTAAACTGCATCACTCCAAAATGTTACATAAGTTCTCATATTTGTTAGTTGTTTTTTTTTAATGATCATGATCATCCATTTATTTTATGTTTTTTTTGTTTTGTTTTTTTTAGAAACAGATCTGATGATGGATTTGCCTATTCCTGATACAGTGTAAAATTATCCAACTTATTAACTAAATAAAAAATCAATGTCAAGGCCACCACAACCTAGTTCATTCTGCAGAGAATATGACTGACCAAAGCATTATGCTAAATCATGGATAATGATACACATCCTCAGAAATGGTGACATTAACAGTCAAGTATGTGTTTAAATCTTCTGGGACATGCACTGAACTTTTGCCATACTGCTGGTCCCGATTTCACTGGGAAGTTTTTCACTTCTTTTACGGAGGAAAAAGAAAGGGAAACTTAAGTTTGTAGCTCCGATTTTGCTGTCACTCTTACCTATTTGCCAGGTCTTGAAGCATCCCAGATCTTGAAAATATTTTATAGTATTTCATTTAGTGATCTGTTTCACGAGTTTCCGTTCCATGATATTAACTGAATGACCAAAAGTTCCCACTCTGTACATCATAAGTTAGAAAAAAAGAAAAAAAAAAGAAAAAAAAAGAAGAAGAAAAAACCCCTAAAAAAACCCACAACACACATCCACAAAGTAGTAGCTCTTTTTCCACTTGGCCCCTGCACTATTTCCTGACATAAAATATATATTGATAACAGTTTCAACTGTCATCTTTTCTTTGAAAAAAAAGAAAAAGAACACCCAAAGAATACCCATTCAGCATGTAAGATTACTTCGCTTCTAATTCAATAAGATTCTGTAACATGAAATATGATTTCACAGTGCCAGAAGCTCGCATGCTATTGCACAGGGTCATGTGACACATCCGCATAGCAAGACAAAATTCTCATGCTGTGCAGATGGAAAATAAGAATGAGATAGAGGGAGGAAAAAAAGGGGAGGGGGAAGAAAGAAAGAAAGAATGAATGGATGAATGAATGAATGACAGCAGGACATAATTTTCTTGCACAGACAGAAAGGAGGGAAAACAGGAAAGAAGGGAAAAGAAAAATGAAAGGAAAAAAGAAAAAAAAAGGAAGAAAAAAAGAAAAAAGAAAAGAAAAAAGAAAGAAAAAAAAGAAGAAAAAAAGAAAGAAAAGAATAGAAACCAGGGTAACAAACGACAATGGGAACAAGTGTAACACTCTGACGAAGCATGCACACAAAACCCAAACTCCAACAAACCAACTGACTAGCATGATAGGAGGTTCTTCAAGCGATGACAGCCACACCAAAGCTCTAAACCAAATGCAAATGCAAGAGCGCCATGAATGCACTTGACAAAACAATGAAACGCAAGCTGTAATAATAAAAAGACACTCAAAGGTTAGAGTGACAGATAGCAGCCAAGCTGTGACTGTCAGCAGTTAGAAGCAAGTTTTGGACAGAAACTCCTTCACGGCGCGCGTGCGCGCATGTGTGTGTGTGTGTGTGTGTGTGTGTGTGTGTGTGTGTGTGTGTCTGTGTGAGAACATCATATTTCCTATTTGAACAATTCAGTGTCAACAGAATATCCCATCTAAGCCATCATGTATCCATCCATGCAACAATATCAAGCATTTATGAAATAACAAAAAAAAACACCCCACAAAAAAAACAAACAAACAAACCAAAAAAAACCCCACAAAAAAACAACAACAAACAAACAAAAAAACAGAGTAAAATCATCTTAAAGAAGAACAAAAAACACATATTCACACATTTTAAAAGGAGATGAGAAAAGTCATTAACATTCAAAAAATATAAACAGGACTGAAAGAAGAATGAGAAACACAGTCAATGAAACTGGCATCCATTTCCGTAGTATTCAAATGATAGGGCGAAGATTGTAACAAATCTACATATATACAACAAATCTACACACACGCAAACACACACACACACACACACGTGCAGACACACACACTTATAAAAATTCACACATGCACATAAAGAGACATCTCTGTGAAAACAAACAAAACAACCAATCCCCCCCCCCCAAAAAAAAACACAAACAAAACAGTTGTATGTGTGAGTGTGTGTGTGTGTGTGAAAGAGGGAGGGAGAGAGAGAGAAAGAGACAGAGAGAGAGAGAGAGATGGATGTCCCCCCCCACCCCCCAAAAAAAAACCAAACCAAAATGAAACACAGATCCGCACAAACACACACAAAGAGACAGACAGATGGACAGACAGACACACACACATACACAGACCAACAAACAGACAGACAGGCCAACACACACACACACAAACACGCACACAGGACGCCACCCGTTAAAAAACAACCAAAAACACCACTGACGTGAAGAAGAGCTGCTGCTCCACAGCACAGCGCCACAGGTACTTGGAGGCCGCGGGTGTCTGGCACTTGAAGCTGATCGGCTGCTGCTTCTGCACACACACACACACACACACACAATGTGCACCAAGCGCCTGTTGTTATGCTCGCTCACTTTTCATGCTCTCTCTCCCTCTGTCTCTTTCTACTTTGCACGCAGCATGTACAAGAATGAACCTTTGGTTTGACCCCTTCCTATCCCCAGTCCTCCTCTTGTTGTATTGTGGCCCAGGGCCCATATACATTAAAACATTCCCGAGTTCTGAATTCTCTGTCTGTTTGCTTTTGTTCTGCTTTGTTTTCTTTTGGTGCCCCCAAATTTTGGACATTTCATATATATATATATATATATACATACATACACACACACACACACACACATATATATATATTTCAATGAAGATGACTGATGACGGGGGTGATGAAGATGCTGCTATGGGGGTCCGATTAAGTTTGGGTCAACTGTTTGGCAAGGCAGTACTTTTTTCCCACTGTCCCATCAGGCCTGAGAGGTACAGTCAAACCTGCAGTGGTGGTCAGGAAATTTGAGCAACACTCCCAAAGATGCACTGCGTGACCCTCAACAGTGTGGTCCATGCCTTCCCATTTGAGCCTACAGCACACTCCCAAAGATGCATTGCATGACCCTCAACAGTGTGGTCCATGCCTTTCCATTTGAGCCTACAGCACACTCCCAAAGATGCATTGCATGACCTCCACCGTGTGGTCCATGCCTTCCCATTTGAGCCTACAGCACACTCCCAAAGATGCATTGCGTGACCCTCGACAGTGTGGTCCATGCCTTTCCATTTGAGCCTACAGCACACTCCCAAAGATGCATTGCGTGACCCTCGACCGTGTGGTCCATGCCTTTCCATTTGAGCCTACAGCACACTCAGGTCTGGTAGAAGCTGGCCACAGGGGGGCAAAAACAAACAAGAAAAAAACCAACGAGGGTTGAACCTACATCCTCCCAGTCGTCAGTCTGCAATATAAACCACTTTGATTTGGCAGGTGGTCTCTCTCTCTCTCTCTCTCTCTTCATTTTGTTTGTTTTGTTTATGATATTTTGTTCACTGTGTTCTAGATGACTTGATGTTAAAAACATAAAACAAAACAAAAAAACAAACAAAAATCAAATATAGAACTTGTAGCTATTTCAATTTACCATCTTGAAATAAAATTTTGACTCTTAACTCACCTCTCACTGAATCACAGGGTAGGGGAGGAAAATTATTCAAATATGAAAAAAAAAGTCTAAAACAAATTAAAAACAGCAAACTCCTCCCCTCTACATCCCCCCCCCCCCCCCACACGATCAAAGCAAGAGAAAAAATAAACATAAAAAAACAAAGAGAGAGAGAGAGAGAGAGAAGAAGAAGAAGAAGAAGAAGAAGAGAAAAAGACAGGAACTATAGATTTCACTAATAATCAAATATGAACTATTCAATCAAGACTGTGAAATGAATTTTTTTTTTTAAAGATAAGTCAAATACTAAATCTCAGATATTAGATTTGGATGTATTAAAATGTATATTGCCATGCATTCTCTTGTTAAGCTATCTCATCATTCAAAAGCAGTACAGCATGTTTCCCTCTGGATTTGCTCTACCACCTTGCTAAAGCCACATACAAACATGCTTTATATTTATGGAAACCACCATGAAAACCAGACTAAGAGGTTGACTGAAAACAGCAAATTTTCAAAGGTTATGTCATTGAAAAACCTGAAAAAAAATGAATCTGTTACTTGTTTGCACAACAGAACAGACACACACAGACACACACTTTCATACACAAAAACACTTAAACCATAGTTTTAAGTAATAAGAAGGAATCAGTTAAAATCACCAATGCCGGCACAAAAAAACAAACAACAGTCACATACACAAATGACCTGTTAAGGATGTTCAATGCGTAATATCAATAATCCTTAACTTTTATCCACCTTACTTATTCACCATGTAACCTACACGCTTCAATGGTTCCTTGCTATCACAGACAAGTTTTCACTTTCAACCCGGCACACACTGTTTCAGCCTCTTTTTTTTTTCTTTTCTTTTTTTTTTCCAAATTGATCATAAATCCCGCCTGTGAAAAGCAGTTTCATTTATCATTGTTGCTATCAGCCCAGCTGAAACACGGGCCCACAGCAATAAGTTGTAAAATATATCACTATTTTGATGAAAGACAACAACACGAAATTCAAGCAGAATCCTCCTTCTTCTTTTTCTTCTGCGTTCACTCGTATGCACACAAGTGGGCTTTTACGTGTATGACTGTTTTTACCCCGCCATGTAGGCAGCCATACTCCGTTTTCGGGGTGTGTGCATGCTGGGTATGTAAGCAGAATCCATTTCAACCACACAAGAAAAGAAAGTTGCTTTCCTGACCGAAACCTTCTGTTAAATACATACAGCAGTTGCACCCCCTGAAACACTTCCACACAGAGGTAAAGTGTTCAAATGTGACATACAAAACTTGACATGATTTCTCCATCCTGCATGCAATAGTTTGGTATTAACTCTTGCTACCATTGGCAACATTAGTCAACCGGACAGTTCACCGCCACAGACAACCTAAAAGTGATGCTAAAAGGACCATTTTTCACACTGTAACAAAAGCTTGACAGCTGCAGCCAATCTTCCCATACAACAGGAAATTGACTAACCTACCTCACCTGACTGAGTTTGAAGTGAACAAGTTCACGGTGTTGTTCTGACCGAACTGAATCATGTGCTTGAGAGCAACGAGTCTAAAATATCTGATGCTGGGGACTGTTTAGCACACAGGAACTTGGCTGTGAAAGAGTTAAATCTGAAAATGCTATTCCCTGAAATAAAGTTAAGGTTTAAAGTTAGAGATCCCACTGACTTTCATGGCCACTGGATCAGTGAATTCATGTACAATGTGTCCAGGTGCCAGCTGCATTGCTTGGTTCTAACTTTCTGACAGTTACACATGACTAAATGCCTACGATGACTGAACTACTCCATTGGTCAGTTCCATACGACACTCAATTAGTAGCAGGTTACGACCATACTAGGCTCTTCCGTCTGAGCAATGCAACTGGCTCCAGGGCTCGGCAAACAAGAGGGGGCCTAATCCTCTCCTTCTGCAGTTTTTACACCCACCCCCTACTCAAAGTCAGGTACCCAATCACACCTGGTTGGAGTAAGGTAAATTAAGAGTGAAGTGCCTTTCCCAAGGATTCAAAACCATGCCCAAAAAGGTCTGTGAACCCTGATGACTGGTGAACACAGGAACAGACGTCCAACACTTAACCAACTCTGCCACAACGCCTGCTAAGAAAGTTAAGACGCACTCCAAACCCATATTTATGAATAAGGCCATTATCTGCAAACCTAAATATGTGCTCGAAAATATGTAGACTTTTCCTCTTTCTCCTTTTTTTTTTTTTTTTTTTAACTTCAAGTCAAAAGCACTAAAAAGGAAAGGCATCTGAAAAAACTAATAACACACACACACACACACACAAACACACACACAGACCACATGTATGGAGTGAACCAAAGAAGACATGTTTTAAGTGTCTGAGCTCCAAACGTGTACTGCACGCACAGACCACATGTGTGGAGTGAACCAAAGAAGACATGTTTTAAGTGTCTGTGCTCCAAACGTGTACTGCACGCACAGACCACATGTGTGGAGTGAACCAAAGAAGACATGTTTTAAGTGTCTATGCTCCAAATGTGTACGGCACGCACGGACCACATGTGAGGAGTGAACCAAAGAAGACATGTTTTAAGTGTCTGTGCTCCAAACATGTACTGCAAAATTTACACAACATGTCAAAATACACAAGCAGACAACATACACGTAAAATGTGTATCAAACAAGAAACACATTTGTACAGTGTGCTGAACAAGAGGCAAATCCTTCACAGCTCAAGCACGATCTCTGTCCACACATGTGAACCAAAAAATCAAAATCACGAATGCTCATCCCTTGTCATTGAACATCATGTATGCAGTGAAAATACTGACATGATGAAAGTACAAAACAAACTCACAGACACATAGAAGAAGAGTTATACACATACACGCAATGTGCTAGAGAACACACACACACACACACACACACACACACACAACCACAGTGAGCATCTATTAAAACACTTCACATATCACATTAAGTATGTGGTGTGTCAACAAATAAACAACAAGTATAAAACCCCGATTATTATCACAGCGCAAGATTAAGCCGACAATGATCAGTGGAGTGAAACCAAACACTCATACACACACACAGACACACATGACAATGCAAATCACCTGGCCTCGTTTCCTCTGAGCAAGAACAAAAATAAACCAAAAGAAGTTGTCACAGAAAATAATCACATGTATAACCATTCAAATCAAAACAGGAATGGCAAGGCTGATGTATGGACCAGGCTTCTGTCTCTGCACTGTGGGAGCGAGTGCAGGATCTACGTGTGGAAGGTGGGAGGTTTGTGTGTGCATGTGTGTGCGCACACATGTGCATGCAAGTGCCTGTGTGTGCATGTACATGTGTTTGAAATGTACCATGAGTCACGATCATAGCAAAAATAGGAAAGATGCATAGTAAAAAAAAAAAAAAAAAAAAAAAAAAAAAAATTTTTTTGCATTTTACCATACAAAAACTAACTGTTGAAGAAGAAAATAAAACTATGTACATATTCCTGTCCACAAGGCATATATGATACAATTTTTTTCTTAAAGATATTTTTCACACTTCTTCAGTTTTATCAAATACACCAAGATCTCACTCTTCCTAGCTCATACACTCATATCTTTCATCTTTACTCCACAATACTTTGCTGCAAGAATTATCTGGATACTTCAATCTCTTCATCTTTTTTGACATCGAACAATTCAATCACTTTGGCCCATATCATGACATTTGTCCATTCATTTGTGTGTGTGTGTGTGTGTGTGTGTGTGTGTGTGTGTGTGTGTGTTTGTGTGTTGTTGTTGTTTATAACTGTACTGCATTTATATAACTGTCATTCTTCTCTCTCATACAGCAGACATTTGATTATTATACTTCCCTCTCTTCACATTCTGATTAAAAAAAACCAAAAACTTGTTTAATACTCTACTATCTTTCACAGCAGAAATTACCTTGATACATCTCTTAACATTTCTGAATTTTCACCTTGTGACTTCTTGCAGCAGAAATTACCTTGATGCATCTCTTAACATTTCTGAATTTTATACATCTCTTAACAATTCTGAATTTTTACCTTGTGACTTTTTGCAGCAGAAATTACCTTGATACATCTCTTAACACTTCTGAATTTTATACATCTCTTAACAATTCTGAATTTTATACATCTCTTAACATTTCTGAATTTTCACCTTGTGATTTCTTGCAGCAGAAATTACCTTGATACATCTCTTAACATTTCTGAATTTTCACCTTGTGACTTTTTGCAGCAGAAATTACCTTGATGCATCTCTTAACATTTCTGAATTTTCACCTTGTGACTTCTTGCAGCAGAAATTACCATGGTACATCCTTTATCAATTCTGAATTTTTACCTTGTGACTTCTTGCAGCAGAAATTACCATGATACATCTCTTAACAATTCTAAATTTTCACCTTGTGACTTCTTGCAGCAGAAATTACCATGATACATCTCTTAACAATTCTAAATTTTCACCTTGTGACTTCTTGCAGCAGAAATTACCATGATACATCTCTTAATAATTCTGAATGTTCACCTTGTGACTTCTTGCAGCAGAAATTACCTCAGTGCCACCCCATCTTCTTGCATCCATGAACTCTCCCCCCTCTTTCACAACTTTAACTCTACTGCCTCCTGCAGCAGATATCTTAATACCTCATTCTTTGCATACTAAATTTTCTACTCCACTACCTTCTGTGACACAAAATATTTTGGTACCTCCCTCCCTTTACAAATTTGACTTTTAATCTACAGTCTCTTGCTCTTGCATCAATTATATCAAGATCATTAACATTAATTTTTTCCTCTTTAACCTCATGTGCCAACAAACATTTTGAAACATCTCTCTTTTCACACACTTAATCTCTACAACCTCCTGCAGCAAAAAATACCATGGTGTGTGTGTGTGTGTGTGTGTGTGTGTGTGTGTACGCACAAGCAAGTGCCTTTGTGTATATGTGTGTTTGCATGTTCAAATGTTTGAAATGTATCCTCTCTTGACAAACTGAAATTTTTTACCATACTACCTCTTGCAGCAGAATCATCTTCATGTACCCTCCTCCAACATGTATATCTAATTTTAACTTAATTCCTACTTGCAGCATGATTTCACTGATTACCACTCTCTCTGACACATCAAAATTAAATATGCTCTGCTGTCATTCTTTGCATACTTTAAGTTACGGCTAACTTTGGTTCAAGATAATAACAACAAAAATAATAATAATAATTATCATAACATTAATACACACGAGTAATATTGTATCTACCACTGAATTTTGTGCTGAGACAAGATCACCTGATCAGCATTCAGTGCCAACTGAGGACTACCACAACTACCAAAGCTCTAAACAGAAGCCACTGTTGTCTTCAGACAGGAATTTACCCAATCATGGACATCCCTTCAATAGACCTCTCCACTCCTGTCAGCCATCCTTGCCATGTGACCACAGTTCAGCCACAGCCAATCGTGTGCTGCCACATAAACAGCTGAGCACAATCTCTATGCTGGCTCAGCTTTTGAGGTCTAGCAAGCTTTCTGATGTGTCTTGCACATGGCAGGAAAAATATGAGGCATCCATCTTTTTTGTTATGGTCAGTGCAAGTCTGATCATCTATCCCATAAAATATGAGGGTGTTAATATTTTCCATTTCCAAAGCCAAAAGCAAGGCAGGAAGGCTGTCAGATGTGGATAAAAGCATGTGGACAACCCCACGACCAGCTGAACGCCTCAAGTGGAGAGGTCTATAAGTTAAAGGACACAGAAAAATAACAGTCATTAAAGACTCACTCTGTGTGTAGTATGCCAACCATCATTAAAATTTCAATCGGTGTAATCCATCATCAGCTCAATGTCAGAGCACATTATTGTCAATGTTCATCAAAAATTCATGCAGAAAGTTGTCAGACTATTATCACACTCCTGTGTACAGAGTACCCTCACGTGCTGATGTTTGTGATACAATACATAATGAATCAGTGAAAATGTTTTCCAAAATAGTGAGCTGCTGCAACACACTCTAAATACATATCTAATACTGCAGCAATACAGTCCAAATAAACATCTAACATGAAACCACCCGAACCCAGCGTTCCTTGTTAATCAAACCGATTTCATATATGTTTCAGAAAGATACATATTTGTAAAGAGGTTCACTAACATTAATCTACAGATACAAAATAAAACGTAACAAAACAAAAAAAAAAGTACATTGGCATTGAGCTTCTTTTCAAAATTAGAGGCCAAGCAGCAACCTGATGAAGTGCAAGTACTGATGGACTGAACATAGCATCCAGACTGTATGGGATGATAGCAAGTAGGCCAGGACAGACGTCTCTCTCCAGTGGCCGCACCCACAAGCAGAGAACTGAACCAGTTACACCCCCCTGCCCAGCACCAAACTGCTGTGTGCAGCAATGCTATGTCCTAGGGATCCCCTTGTGCTCAAAGGTACTGCATTGTAAAAACCTGTTCGGAAACCTCAAGTACATTTTCTGTTTTCTAAGGTGCATGTTTCAGTTGACCCTTTCACAGAGGACGGAAGGCCTTATGGTGGTGTTTTTTCTTTTCCATTTCTTATGACTTGAAGCCACACTACAACAAGAGAGGGTTGCTAGAAAGAGGAAAGGAGGTAGGTGGAGGACAGAGGGCCACACATGAAATAGAAACATGTAATTGAAAAAGAGATATACAGAGAGAGATAGAGACTGAGACATGCAACAGAGAGACAAACAGACACAGACAGAAAAAGACAGATAACAGACAGAGACATAGACAGATACAGACAGACACACAGAGACAAGGTAAAACAGTTAACACCTCACCACAAGAAAACTGCTAAGCACAAATCAACACTCCTACCGAAAAAGCAATCTGCGTTATCAACACAAAACGTTTTGGCGTGGTAGTAATCCAAAGCCCCCTCACCACTGCCCCCGCCATTTCAAACGATAAAACTCAAGTACCCACAAGCATCAAAAAGAACCCTATCAAAACCAGCCTGAAAGATTAGCCACACCGATGCTGTGCTGTGCTTAATTTTCGTGTGTGGTTGGGTGGGTGTGGTGCTATCTCATTTCCAGCCAATGGCAATACAGGGCGCAGGCAAGGCAATGATCGGTCTGACAGCAGCAGAAGGATTAGGCGTGAACAACGGGAAACAAATACATGTGATGAATGAATGAGTTAATAATGCGCTGATCATGGACCAAGATATATATGAGTTTTAAAAAAGTTTTAATACTCCTTTTGCTCCTCCTGTGCACATGGACCCCGCCATTGCCGACTAGCAAACAAAACAACACCCACTGGTTAGTCACCCCAAGGTCAACCCCACCTTGCAGGGTTCACTGAGGTCAAGTGAGGTCACAACAAAAATGGGTCTAGGTCATTTGAACAAAATGGGTCAAGAACATATAAACGACTAAATGAGTCAATGTCACAGAAATAACTTTACAAAAAAAATATCCAACATCCAAGCCCTTGTTGTCATCATTCCAGATAAAAATGCCTTAATTATAATTAATAAGAAACTTCTGTTTTCCACATGTTTGACATTTCACAGGCAACATTGCTGGAAAGGTGCACATCCCAGCAGCCATGATCAACAAACCATGTTCCTGATAGTCAACTAACCCCAAGTTACTTTCTCTCATTAACATCACAAATCAATAACAGGCATAACTCATTATTCCAACAGCCTTTCTTAAAACACACACACACACACACACACACAAACACAAAAACTAAAAACTCTAAAGCATGCATAAGGATTCACACCCCACATACTTTCCTAACACAAATATTTATAACGACATTTATGTTTAACGCATGTCAAAAACAGATGCTTGCCTTTACATTATCCATGTTCAACATGTTTAACTTGTTTTCTCAAAGCCTGTAAAGCCATCAAGTATTTTTCATCCTACTGTACAACCTGAATTCATTTATGGCGGTTTCATAAAGAACAGCTTGCTTTATTTATTGTTAGTTATGCAAATAAAAAAAAAAAGTTTCTCCCAAGGTCCTCTTGCCCACAGTTTTCTATTCTTCAAATTAAAAGCACAAATACAAAAATAAGCCAATTAGTGGGTATCTTATGTTGATGTCCAAAGTCACCGACAGTAAGACATGAAACAACTCGATCCTACAAACTCTGTCAATATGATTCAGCACACCAAAAACTAACAGATATACTATTAATGATTCACCCCACTTTCTCTTTATTTCCAATTTTCATTATTAACTTTCATTATCAGAACAAAGTATACATTAGTCAGGATGCAACTGAGGATTTCCAATGTTAAATTCTGTATCATCAATACTTTTCATCATATGTCACTTTCACCACCATTACGTAAGTTATGCACTACTGAAGATACCACCAATACTTTACATAATTTTCATCATGAATAAAGGGAGTTCCTGTTCGAGTAGTATTCTTATTGTGTCGAACTGGTGCAAGTAAAAGCAGAGATTTGCTCTTTTGGCCGTATTTTTGTGGCTGGCGCGGTATTAAGATGCCTCCTCTACCTTCTCTGAGATCTATTCTGGCCCTGTCAATCAGTGCCATTTGCTCCCTTTAGCGATGAGCGCTTTCCCCGTTGTTCATTCCATGGTGCATTTACACTGAAAGGCAGAGCCAGAAATAGGCCTGGGGGCATCTTAGTACTGCAGCAGCCAGAAAAAAAACAACAACTTCTGGCAGAAAGAGCAAACTTTACAACTTAAGCTTGCACGAGTTTGTCATGGTCAGTACATAATGCCAAGAAAGAAAAAAAAAAAAGAAAAAAAACTACAGCTGCACATTACTGAACATATGATATATACTTTCCGATTTCTTTTATCATTTGTATTTGCGTATGATTCAAAATATAACAAAGACATATATATTGCACATTACTCATATATAAAACACAGTTTTCCATTTTACATCACTGCTATAAAAAATACTTTACATCACTGGTATCATTAAAATAAAAATCATAAAGCACACGAGTCAAGATACTATAAAGACTTTTCATTCTCTGTCCCTTTCATCATCAGTATACACAGATACTTCATGACACGTAAAAAACGCTTTACATAGTTCATGACACGTAAAAAATGCTTTTCAATATATGTCACTTTTACCACTGTTACTATGTCTACACATTACTGAAGACAGGATAAATACATTCTATGTGAGGATAACTACTTTCTATGTATCTCTCTCACCATCAACACATACACAGTTTACTAAATGTGCACCTAATGGGGGTAATGACAGAGATGGTGAAGTGACTTATACAGGCAAATCACACAGACACACACACAGTGCAGTTTCTGGTATTTCTTGTAGAATCCAGGCTTCCCCCCCCCCCCACCCCCCCCTCATTTTCTTTTCCCTTTCTTTTTACAGCTAAAATTACACCTGTGCACAAACAAGAGATGAGCCCATGGACAAATACACAAGGAGATCACTGTAGATAGTACTGCATTGCTTCTTTTCCCCCTCAAAATTATAATGAGATGCACAGAGTCACACACACACACACAACAACAACAACAACAACAAAAGAAGAAGAAGAGGAGCAACAACAAGAAAATAAACAGAAGACGACAAAAGATGAACACGATGAAGAAGTAGTAGTAGTATTAGAATGCACACACACACACATATGCACACACACACACATGATGAAGTTGTAATAGCAGCAGTATTAGAACACACACACATACACACACACACACACACACACACACATGCACACACACTCATGCACACACACACATGCACACAATTAACACACCCACTTCCATGACAAGAAAAGTAGGAGGGGGAGGGAAGGGGAATACACACACACCGCCATATGCATGCAAACATGCCCATGCCCATTCCCACAACACACACCAAAAAAAATTTTTTTTTTTTTTTCAAACACAACAACAGCAAAAACAGAAGAAGAAAAAGGAAGTATAAACATGAACAGGGGTAGGGGTGTGTGTAAGAGGTGTGCAAACAGTACAGAAAAGAAGAAAAAAAAAGGGTTGGAAGAAGGGTGGTACAGGGAGGGACAGGATCACAAGGCGGGGAAGCCAACACTTGTCTGCTGTCCCACTGGCTTGAACAAATCACAACAACAAAAGCCCACATCCCAAAAGAACAGGGTGCAGAGAGAGGGTGGGTGAGTGCTACGAGTGGGTGTGAGGCTCTGACAGGGAAATATTGAGGAGGGAGAAGAGGGTGGAAAAAGAGAAAAAGAGAGAGAGAGAGAGATGGAGCAAGAAAGAAGGAAGAGAGTGAGAAAACAGATTGAGAAGAGAAAGAAAACACTGGGAGTGAGAAAGAGAGAGAGAGAGAGAGAGGAGAGAGGGGGAGAAAGAGGGGGAGAGGGGAGAGAGAGACACACACACACACAGACAGAGATAGAGGGAGCAGAGAGAGAGGAGAGAGAGGGGGAGAGAGAGAGAGGGAGAGAGACAGAAAGAGAGGGAGCAGAGGGAGGGAGAGAGGAGAGAGAGAGAGTAGCAAGAGAAGACTGAGAAAGGAGATAAAGGGACAGGGAAAGAGAGTCAGGAGAGAGAGAGAGAGAAAACAGAGAAAAGAGAGAGGGTTAGAGGGAGATAAGACAGAGAGAGGGGGGAGAATGAGAAGCAGGTGAAACAGGTGATAGACAGAAAGAGACAGAGACAGAGAGAGAGACAGAGAGAGACAGAGAGAGAGAGAGACAGAGGACAGAGAGAGAGAGACAGAGAGAGAGGGAGAGAGAGAGGGAACAAAAGAAACAGAATAGAGGAGAGAGAGAAAGATGAAAGAGGGAGAGAAAAAAAAAGAGAAAGAGAGGGTGGGGGAGAGAAGAGACAGAAAAGATACAGAGAAAGACAGACAGAGAAAAGAGTAGAGGTAGGAGAGGGAGGGAGACAGAGAAGAGACAGAAAGAGAAAGAGACAGAGACAGAGAGAAAGAGAAGACAGAGCAGACAGAGAGAAACAGAAAGAGAGAAAAGAAAGAGAACAGAAAGGGAAACGAGAGACAGAGAGAGAGAGACACAGAGAGAGAGGGGGTGAGAGGGCTTGGAGGATTATCAACACACAAAAACAAAAGGGGGGCAGACAAGACCTGCTGCAGCTTCAACCCCCCACCACACACACCACTACAGACAACAGCTGATGTTATGGACAACTCGTGGCTTCTCACCTTCTTTGCCGTTCCTGTATCATCATCCTGTGAATACACCATCCCAGTCATTCTCATGGAAACATATCTTGACGACACCACATTCCAGCACCGTTCACTAGCACCACTAAATAATAACGATGATGTACATATCTGTCCCCAAACCAGTAAACATCTGTGACAATCTTCAACAAAGCAATGTACATTCCAGCACTGGTCTTAAAGATATTCCTGTATCATCATCCTGTGAATACACCATCCCAGTCATTCTCATGGAAACACATCTTGACGACACCACATTCCAGCACCGTTCACTAGCACCACTAAATAATAACGATGATGTACATATCTGTCCCCAAACCAGTAAACATCTGTGACAATCTTCAACAAAGCAACGCACATTCCAGCACTGGTCTTAAAGATATCTAAATAACAATAAATCTGTCCCCAAAATAAAAAAAACAACCCAGTGCACGCCTGTGACAATCTTTAACACTACAGCCAGAATGGAATAATAAACACGACAAAAATAAATACATAAACAAAAAGACATATAACATGATATTACATCAAGATAACATTTAAGTTTTTACATGTAACTTTCCAAGTTCATTCCATTTATGAAAAGAAAAGCATTTTCCAACATAATCGGACATTTCAAAAATGCACAAGAATACATTTCATTGTTAAAGGTAAATCACATCCAAAAGTAAATAAAAGTGAATCGCATTTAATGCAAACTACCAGATCGTCATCCTCACCTCTGTGATGCTGATGTGCACGATGAACATTTTGCCCTCGTAAGCAATTCTTCGGATCTGATTCCTGAAATTTAAAGTTAATTAGTTGATTAATTCTCTCTTTTTTTTTAAAGAAAAAAAAGTCAAACCAATAAACATGTCAACAATCTATATATCTATCTCTCTATCAATCTATCTGTTTCCAATTGTAGAGATATATACATATTTATATGATCCCTCTCTCTCTCTCTATATATATATATATTTAAAAAACAACAAAACAATAGCAAATATATGTTGGATTTATTTGACTGACCAAATATTCAAAGTTGAATGGATTGGCCAATGATCTGTTAGAATTTCTCCTCTCCCCTCTGTTCCCCCTCCCCCACCACCTTACCCACCATTCTTCTAAATTTTCTTCTTCTTCTTTGTGTTTTTCTTCTATTAGGCCAATTATTCTGGTGATAATAAATTTAATCTCATGTTAATATTGATATCAGCATTATTTTACTGTATTATGTACTGTTTGTTTATTTGTTTTATTTCATTATTTCATTACTTACTGTTTATGAATGTTATTTGATACAAGTCATAATATGGTTCATCAGCCGGCATGATAAAACTGAAGTGCAACGTTGTGAGCACAGTATAAGCTTTAAGCTTGTTGATGCTCTTTTGTCATTCATTGCATTGTGATCATGTGTATTGTTGAATAATTAAAGATTATTTAAACCAATAGGAAAGACCAATTTCTGGTGTTCTTTTACACCATTACAAACTGTGAAGCGATACATGATGGATGTGGCACTTTACCATGGGTAACCACAGGTAAGCCACTGTGGAGTATGTTATTGAATGACTGCGATTCTTGTTGAATGTTTATGAAACGTACACAACAAATGAGTATCTCACTGAAATACATAAAACATTCCAGCTGTATTCTGTTGTGTTTTAAAATTTTTCATTTTTTTAATTTTGTTGTTGTTGTTGTTGGTTTGTGTGTGTGTGTGTGTGTGTGTGTGTGTGTGTGTGTGTGTGTGTGTGTGTGTGTGTGCGCGCGCGCGCGCGCCTGTACCTGTGTGTGTATGTGCGCGTGCCTGCGTGTGTGCGTGTAGCTATCATGGGGCAATCACAGTAAAAGTCACATTCAGAGTGTAAAGTCACAGTCGTTGGTGTAACATGTCTGCAGAATATGTGTGCAGTAAGCAATGCCATGCAGTTAGCAATGAGCTTTAAACCAAATCAGAGGCGTGCATTACAAAAAATATTTCTCTATTATCATCAACAGTATAATAGCAAACATTTCATTATCATCATCATAATTAATACTAATTATCATGATCATTACTGCCAAACATGTCATCATGATAATCATTACTAATTTTGTTTTTGTTTTACTACTACTATCATCAATGGTAAGTCAGATATTTCTTTAATTTTACTGTCATCATTAGCATTATCAGCAAGCGCCACCCCAATCATTTCTTTATTATCATAATTTCTATTACTACAGTAACTGTTGTTATTGTTACAGTTTTAATAATTAAAAAAAAAAAAATCATTACCACCATCATCATTAACAGTATGGTGCCAAACAATTCTTTATCATTATCATCTCATTATTATTATTGTTTAATTACTATTATTATTACTAGTAACAAGGGGAATGCCGGTTACCATTTGAAGAGCTGTGTGCGGCGACTGCCTCGAAACGTCATGATGCCTTGGTGAGTGATACCTAGGTACAGCTGGTCCCCACGCTGGTCCTGAAACAACACACCACTCACCGTGAAATACACGTGTTGACATCTCCACAACACACCCCTCACCGTGTAATACACGTGTCGTCATCCCCACAGCAAACCCCTCACCGTGTAATACACGTGTCGTCATCCCCACAGCAAACCCCTCACCATGTAATACATGTGTCGTCATCCCCACAACACACCCCTCACTGTGTAATACAAGTGTCGTCATCCCCACAGCACACCCCTCACTGTGTAATACACGTGTCGTCATCCCCACAGCAACCCCCTCACCGTGTAATACACGCGTCATCATCCCCACGGCACACCCCTCACCGTGTAATACATGTGTCGTCATCCCCACAACACACCCCTCACTGTGTAATACATGTGTCGTCATCCTCACAACACACCCCTCACCGTGTAATACATGTGTCGTCATCCCCACAACACACCCCTCACCATGTAATACATGTGTCGTCATCCCCACAACACACCCCTCACCGTGTAATACATGTGTCGTCATCCCCACAACACACCCCTTAACATGCAATACATGAGTCGTCATCCCCACAGCACACCCCTCACCACGCTACATGTTTA